>NC_051185.1:12743871-13081278 GCF_013339695.2 Rhipicephalus sanguineus
TGTTGCTCTGGAAATAACGTTGCCAGGATGCCAGCCCCTCTTGTTAGTCAATGCGTACTTCCCTACAGGTGTGCAAGAAACTCGATGCTTGGACGCCGCAGTAACATCTATATGTAAGGATAAATTGTGGTGGGCGATTTTAACTCGCACCATACGTGCTGGGGTTTTCGCACTGATCGGTGTGGTAAACGATTGTGGGAGTGGACAGCAGATAACAATCTGCGTTGCCTGAATTCGCGAATGCCTACATTTATTTGTCATCGATCTCGCTCAGCCTTGGATGTAAGCTTTGTGAGTTCATCACTCCCTAGTGTATCATGGACAGCCTTGGATGTGCCACCAACAGCGATCACTTGCCAGTGATGTTTGAGATTGTGTGCAAAATAACACCGTCATGTTCTCAGACTCGAGTATTTATTAATTATAGCAAATTTAAAAAAGATCTAGAAACTGCTTTGACCACCGATTCTGAAGAACGAGAAGACACAAAAGCTATGAGACTAAGTGCATTGATAAAAAGAGCGTACAAAAGGCAGAATTTGTTGTCGAAACTGTAAAGAGTACCGCCCATAGTCCTTGGTGGAATTCAGACTGTGCACGTGATTTCCGACGACGACAGGCAGCTTGGAAAAACTTCTGTATAACCAGCGCCCCCAAAATTGGTCTGATTACAAGTTTTACGCTGCAAATTTTAAACGCACAGTTTCTTTAGCTAAAGAGGAATATGATAGGAAACACTATGATTACCTGTCAAAACCTAAGAATAAAAATGCGCTGTTTAGATTTATGAGATTACGTAAAATTCTGCCATCTCCAACTAACATAGATTATGAAATTATGTCGCCAGAGGAAATGAAGAAATCTTTGGAAGTTATAGGTAGAGGACTGGAGTGTCGATTTACATCAACTAAGCCGTACAGTTTGCAAATACCAGCGTTAATGACAGATTTTGACAAAGTTACATTGGAAGAATTGGCTCAAGTGATTCAAGATTTGCCCTCGTCAGCTCCAGGTCCGGACGGAATTACAGTTAATATGATAAAATACTATTCAAATTGTCACCATGTGACCTCCTAACACTGTGAATTATTCGTTAAATTACACCTGGATTCCATACGATTGGAAACTAGCTAAAATAATTCCGATAGAAAAACGACCAGGATTAGGCTATAACATAGAAAATATACGACCTATTTCTCTTACATCGAATATGGTAAAACTCATAGAAAGGGTGTTACATAAAAGAATTACAGTCTGGCTGGCAGAAAACGTAGTACTAAATCCAAATCAAATTGGTTTTAGAGCAGAGTGCTCAATATGGTGCGCACACGCAGATTTAGAAAGCCGCATTCAACTTGCTCGAAAAAGAAGGCAACACGCTGCTCTAGTGACACTAGATATAGCCAAAGCATATGACAGTGTGGAACATTCAGTATTATTAGACATCTTACAGAGCCACAATCTACCACAATATATGATTGCATGGCTGAGGGAATTTTTGAAGGCTAGAGAATTTTATTGTTTTAAGGATGGAAGCGCATCGTCAAAGTTTAAACAGACTCGCGGAGTCCCCCAAGGAGCAGTCTTGTTTCCTGTATTATTTAACATATTAATGAGCTCAATCCCCACTTGCCAGGACGTGCAACATATATTTATGCAGACGATATTGCATCTTCGCGGCAGATGGTGACATTCATTCTTTATATCAAAAATTGCAGACATATATAAATATGCTAGAGATATGGCTAGAGGCAATTTGCATGACCTTAAATGTAAATAAAAGCGCACTGTTAACATTTCCATTAACAGACCCCATCTCAATTTCAATATGTTATAAACAAGAGCCCATTCCACAGGTTGAGTCGATTAAATATTTGGGGATAATTTATAATGGCAAGCTAAACTGGACTCCTCACATAGAAGGTATTGCATCTAAAGCACAAAGTGCCTTAGGCATACTACGCAGACTGAGCAGCAGACGATATGGATTACGTAGGGACACAATGGTGATGATATATAAAATGTACATGCGCCCAATATTAGAATTTGGGTGTGTATTGTTCTCAGGTGGCCCTGCTTACAAATTAGCTTTGATTCTGCTGGAGCGAGAAGCCTTGCGATTATGTCTAGGGCTCCCTAGGTTTGTAGCTAACAATGTTATGTATCAGGAAGCTAGATTGCCAACATTGCCCTGTCGATTCCGCATCCTAACGGTGCAGGCATTTTTAAAATTTTATAGCTATCCGCTAAGACGATCTGAATATGCTTTTATAAAAAACCAAGACTCCTTTTTTCTTGCTCATTGGCCACGTTTTCATACACCACAGATTATTTTTGTTCAGAAGCAGCTAGACCGGATAAACGTGAAAATTAGAGATGTGCCTGCAGCAAATGTGTCCAATCAGAATCTAAAGATAGAATATGATGAGATTTTCCCCCCTAAACCTAAATTTCAACCATACAGGGTATTAAATAGCCGGCTACAAGATTACCTTGCACACGTGGAAACAAATAATGTAGTAGCCACAGACGCTTCAGTAATAGACGAAAAGGCAGGAGTAGGCATTTACTCCCCTTCGCTTGGTTGGTCATTTTCATTAAGACTACCGGACTTCACCCCCATTTTTGAAGCTGAACTCTTGGCAATTATTCTAGCCCTGCGTAAATTAGATTTGAACGCCCATAGCGCAATAATAATAACAGACTCCATGTCAGTATGCACGTCTCTTACAGCTTCATCAAAATCAACTGCCCTAAAGACGTTCCTGACGCTAATTCCTCCACAGCTGAAGCTCTTAAAATTATTATGGGTGCCTGGCTACTCTGGATTAGAATTAAATGAAATGGCCGACTCACTAGCGCGAGCTGCATTGAATGGTCCAGTTGTTCCTGTCCTTCCTGTAGTGGCCAGTGTAACTGCGATTAGATATAGAAAATTTTCACTTCGTGCAGACGCCATAGAATCAATAACAGCTAGGACAGAATTTAGTCATTTAAAATTTCCGTGGAAGATCCAATGGTGTCCTACTAGACAATTGGAAGTATTAGTAACTAGACTACGATGTCGTGTGCCCCGTTAAATCTATATTCCACAGGGCTGGTCTGGCGGTGTCGCCCCTATGTCACTTTTGTTTAGAAATAGAATCAATAGAGCACTACTTTTTATCATGTCGCAGATACAGATTACTCAGAAAAAGACTTCTTGATATCCCATTCGCTAACCTGGGGCTACAATTCACAACTGACAATGTGCTTACCTTCGGTGCTTCAACTCTGGGCTTCAGCCACAGAAATGCGTTTGATGCCGTGTGTAGCTACCTTCAAGAAACAAAACGAATACGGCTTTAAATTTCCGCTTGTATAAGTATTATTATAACAAAAAAAAAAGTTTTGATATTTTCATTATTATGGTGCTTCTTCTTCTTATTATTTTTATTCTAATTCCTATTCGGAACAATGATTAAAGTGTCTGATCTGTATGTTTAAAAAACTATTATTGCACTCTTTCATTGATGCGTACGTGTTTTTTTATATTCATTGCTATTATTTATTTATTTATTCTTTTTATTGGCATCAGCGTTGAATACTCAAAATATTAAAAAAAAATTTTGTAAGACAACTTCTTGGCCAGTCCCCCTGAGTGGCTATGAGCCATGCAGTAGAGGACACTACTACTACTACTACGAGAGAGGCCTCCGGTACGCGTCCGGGCAACACCTTCGCGTCTACCGGTACGTCGCAGCTCAATAAAACCTTCTGTAGACGTAACAATATTAACATGGAAATTGATGGGGTTTTACGTCCCAAAACCACGATATTTATTACGAGGGAAGCCGTAGTGGAGGGATCCGGAAATTTCGACCCCCTTGGGTTCTTTAACGAGCCCCAAAGTTTAAGTACGTGGGCCTCAAACATTTTCGCCTCCATCGAAATGCGGCCGCCGCGGCCGGGATTCGATCCAGCAACCTTCGGGTCAGCACTCGAGCGCCATAACCAATAGAATACCGCGGTGGGTGGACAAACGGAGAAGCGCGTGAAGATCTGACGTCAGCCTGCTTGCGGTATAGGTTTTTTAGCGGCACGCCCTGACGTCAAAAGCAAATGGTATAATTGCCATCCAACCGACGCAGATAAAAGGAGTAAAATTTCCTTTAAAACAAATATGGACAAAACATGGGCTGCGATAAAAACGCAGTCAGACAGATGCTTCCTGCGCGCGCTCATCCGGTGCAGCCGCATAGAAAAGATCGCGCGCAGACCAATCTTTTCTAAATATCATGCACAAGCAAATTACACGCACGTAGCATGAACGAGCATTTAGGACCCTTACTTTTCGCAGATTTGTTGCATACTGGAGGCCAACTCAATTTATCCAAATGGTGGTTTCACCAAGTCACGCGAAGGGCTCTCAGCGATAGATCCATAGCAGGCTTCGATTGCACGTGGTCTGTAGACTTGTGACGCAGCTTCGCACAGATAGGAAAAAAAGGTATTATATAAAGCAGTTTCCTCAGAAGGCTCGCTCGGAGCCCACGGACTAATTTTACAGGCGGAAGAAAGTGGTAACACAAGACGTGGCTGTGACTCAAAGAAGGTGAATCACCTTTGCCGTATCTGTCAACTGGAGCTCTTTGCTACAAGTCAAACTCGGTCGAAACACTCAAGTCTGAATGTATGAGCTCTGCCATGGTTACGGATTGAGAGTGCCTGTACTAGAATTTGCACACCATGCAATGTAAAGTGAGCGGTTCATCATGTGCTGCTCACTTGTTTCTCGATTGCAGCAAATGTTTATTAACCAAGATATATAAAGTGCGTTGTTTATCTTTGCGCAACGGTAGGGCTCGTTATGAGAAGTAGTGGTGGAGAACTGCAGACTGATTTCCACTTCTCAGGCTTTTGTACAGGTGCACTCTAATCGTAATAGCAGAACTTTTAGCCCATCGTGCCTTTACCGAAATGCGGCCGCCTTTGCCAGGAGTTGAATCCGCGACATCGTCCTCAGCCACTCGGCGACATATCCACCGATACACTGAGGTATTGGGCAGGTTGACCCCTGTGTAACACAGCTAATTTTGTTTCAATAATGTAAGTATATTACTTGAGTATGACTTCGAAGCTTAAAACCACTTTATTTTCGGTCAACTGCAACTACGTTTCTCGCTTTCGTCGCATATTATTTTAACAGCAAAGCTGTTCTAGCTTGGCGTAAAATGTCTGGACCCGAAATTATCACCATGAACCGGCACTCGCTGTCTTCGTCCTCTTCTTAATCTTCTGCTTCAATCCCAGAACTCGTGCGCCGATTTGTCCGGCATATAGCAAGGGGTAGGTACGAAGAGAAGGAGAGATGTGAGGATGAGGAGGAGGGTAAACAAATAAAGAGAAAACAGATATAGAAAGAAAGAAAGATATAAAGGAAGAGAAAATCTTGGCGAAGAAAAAATTCCTCACGAGGCGGCATGATTCGAACCCGCGTACCCACGATCCCCAAGGCAAGCGTATTAACCACCCAGCTATCCAGGCTTTTCTTTTGTTTCTATATTACCGGTTTTTTTCAGCACAGCACAAGCATCAATAGCGGACGCTTCCTACAACAATAGACACAAGTGCAGCAATGTCAAGACAGTGGATAAACCTATGAGTAGTTACATTCTTAAAATTCCTTTAGGTAAGCCAGGGGTTCCACCCTGGAAAGCCAGTCACAAACAAAGTCTTGTTGCTTGAGTACATCAACGTACTGACCAATGCTTTAGCGAAAAAGCACGTGTGCAGGTCGCCTGTCAGGGTCGCAGTGGAAACCGGCCATTGTAGCCCACCATACACAGTGGAGGCCAAGAAGCATTACTAGATCGAATGGGAGCCCATACTCATTTTCCATTGTTAAAAACCTGATTCAAAGTGAGCGTAAAGGAAGTATTTTTTTAGCGTTCGATGTAAATGTCCCCGAAATAGACCCCTTAAAAATTCCGCAAAAATACATGATCATTCTCTCTGGCTTTCTGCAGATCAAACAATCTGAACCCCATTAAAAATCCTTGATATTCTAAAGAAAAAAGAAACTCCTCTCTTTCTTTCTCTTTCTCTGTTTCTTTTTTTCTATTGTTTTCTTTCTCATTCTTATTCTTATTTCTCATTGCGTAACTAATCTCTTTTGACTAAACAATATTCTGCCGCGGTTCGCAAGCGCTGCTAGGAGCTTTGATAATTTCCCCTCCGCCGTGTACTCTATTCGAGTGTAAATATGCGTGCTTTCACAATAAACCAAGCCATAGACTCGTTTGCATCTTGTCCGTGTTTACCTTGCGTTGTTTTGAGCTGTGAATTCGCACAAACTGGCTCGCATTCGCGTGCTTTAAATTCTTCCCTTCTACCACGCAATACGATATATGTTAACGGGGCTCCTCGCACTACATTTATTTATTTATTTATTTATTTATTTATTTATTTATTTATTTATTTATTTATTTATTTATTTATTTTTATATATATATATATATATATATTTATTTATTTATGTATTTATTTATTTATGTAAAATACCCTCCGAGCCCATGGCATTACAGAGGGGGGTGGGGCAAAAATGCAGAAAATTGGAAATAGCTCAGAAACAGGTCACAAGAAATTACACAATATTAGCGGAGAAGAAAAAAAAAGAACTCAGAACAATTCATAAATAAAATTCGAAAACATTACAAGTAATTGCACAAATTATAGCGGCACAAAAAATAAAACAGAATACATGATGCGTTAATTATTAACTAAAGTAAAAATTCGGTGTGTCAATGAAGATAGACACTTGATGTAAGTAATAATGATGGTGCCTAGTTTAAAAAGAAAAAAAAAACTTAGATACAGATATCGCGTACAGCTTTTTTAAATTGGTTAGTATCCCTGATGGTGACAACATCTGCAGGAAGGTGATTCCACTCATCACTCGTGCGCATAGGTCGGCAAAAAATGTGGAACTCACTCAGACTCACTCACGAAACATATCTTACCCTTAGGGCTTACTCGGACTCAAACTCACCAAACGTTTCCTCATCCGGACTCACTCGGACTCAGACTCACTATAATTTTTCTCAACCGGACTCACTCGGACTCAGACTCACCAAAATATATTTCACCCAGACTCACTCAGACTCAGACTCACGGCTCGATCTGAGTCTGAGTGAGTCTGAGTGAGTCGACTCATGAGTCCGCTAGCCTATAATTAGCCTCTTTCGACCATAATGTCAATGCTCTTTAACGCCAATATCTCGCATACTCGGTGCGCTACTTCGCGCATTCTGATCTCGTACCTTCAAAGACGAGTTATCTGAGTTTGCAGTTCAATAAGGACCTTTTTATTGAAAGAGATGACTCGCACGTGATATTTTGATCAGTAACTTCCCGTGAAAAGGTTCGCGGGGGCAGGTCAAGGCACCTCCTCCCCTTCTCCCTCCTCAACTCATGCCTCTGATCAATAAATATTGAGCTGACGTATGAATGGTAGTGCGTTGAATTATGTGGAAGTATACGTGAGTATAAACGTTAGCCTACATAAGGATGATAGTGATGCTGAACTTGAGTAGATAAGACCATAGGTCGGCAAAAAATATGGAGCTCACTCAGACTCACTCATGCAATATATTTTGCCCTTAGGGCTCACTCGGACTCACACTCACCAAAATTTTCCTCAACCGGACTCACCCGGACTCAGATTCACAAAAACTTTACTCACCCGGACTCACTCAGGCTCAGACTCGCGTCTCGATATGAGTCTGAGTGAGTCTGAGTGAGTCGACTCATGAGTGAGTTCGCCGACCTATGCTCGTGTGTGGTACAAATGAGTGAAGGAAAGAGGAGGACCTACGAGATGGAATGCCGACTTTGCTGTGTTGGTGATCAATGCTAGATGATATGTAATGTGGTGTCGCAAGGAGTTGGTGTGGTAAAAGGGGGTGATGATATATCCTATGGAAGAGAGAGAGAGAGGCGCGCGTTTTTACGTCGTCAGGCCAAAGGTGGTAATTCTAGAGTAGTTTTCATTAAACTGATGCTAGCGGTCCTGTTATAGTTAGATGAAATGAATCGTGTGGAACTGTTTTGAATCTTTTCAGCTAAATCAGTTAATTCGTGCTGACTGGGGTAATATGGGCAATACGCCTGTCTATGATTTTTTGTAGCGTTAGCTACACTGGCCTAGCCGAGTCAGTTTCGCGTGGCTCCTCAAGAGCCGTGCTGCGCATGCGCGAGTTTCAGTGATGTCACACAGCTGGCGCATCGGAGCCGGCACCTCCCGCGCACACCGCCGCTGCCGCGCGCGACTTACTGCCGCCGGTCTGCGCTTTCCAGAGGAGTGACGTTTAGGCCAAGGTAGACGTAGTGGCGCCGGCGAGCGCGCAGCTATTCGCCTTCGCTGTGCAGTCGCCGTCTGACACTGTGTTGGAGCCGCTTGATAGCGCCTCTGACTGCCGCTTGCCAGTGTGGTATAGCCATGGAAAAGGAGAGCGCAAATGCTGCTCAACGGAGGAGAAGAGCGGAGAAGCTTAACTCATCGGATCCCGAAGTAGTTGCCTGGCAAAATAAATATACATGTGCCACATAATATGTATACCGTGCGTGTGTCATTGGAGCAGCAGTAAGCATATGATAATCAAGCTAATCCTAGATAATCAGGAAAGCTATGAACGATCAGCTGAACTTTTGCTAACGCTACGTTATCGTGGCATAGCCGAGCTAAGCCATTGCAACATTTTTTTCCGAAGCATTTTGAAGCACTGACGCGGGTTTGTGGTTAAGACAAGATAGTTCCACGCGGAAGGCCTGGGCTCGATTTGCGCTCGAATGGAGTATTTTTATTATTTTTTTGTATCTGTCTTGATCCATCACAACCAACGTTACCGAAGCCAACACCAGAACTTTTGCGACCCGGTCTGTTGAACGCTATCGCGTTAATACGTAACTAACTAACTAACTAACTAACTAACTAACTAACTAACTAACTAACTAACTAACTAACTAACTAACTAACTAACTAACTAACTAACTAACTAACTAACTAACTAACTAACTAACTAACTAACTAACTAACTAACTAACTAACTAACTAACTAACTAACTAACTAACTAACTAACTAACTAACTAACTAACTAACTAACTAACTAACTAACTAACTAACTAACTAACTAACTAACTAACTAACTAACTAACTAACCAACTAACTAACTAACTAACTAACTAACTAACTAACTAAGAAGGCAAATATTTTTTTGTCCTTCTATGGCCTGTATTCGCCACGGTCTGGCTTTTGGTCACTGTACAAAGACGACCGTGCTAAGATAACATGTTGTTGCATTACCAAGAATAAGGACGTCGTCAGCGCTGAAAGCCAGCGAGCAGCGCACAGCCTTATGTAAGCCTCACGGCCTAGAAGAAGAGGACTGGGGAAACGGCGCAGAGAAAATACTAGGACTGATTTATAGTGCACTAGAACCAAGACTGATTGAAAGAGCGACACGCACCACAAGCCTTTGTGTGGCGCGTCATTCATTGCATGCGTAATAGCGTTTATAGGTGGGCTCTTCGCATTACTTTTCCGGCGTATTGTGGTTTAATGATATATATTAGCACCGTCCAATTCGTAGAGTAGTTTGTACACTGAACCTTTTCCATTTTAGATCTGAAGGCACTTTAAGATGGGGCATCACCCTCGAGTCACAGTTTTGTAGGGCAGAATAGCTCACAGGCATAATGCAAGTTGCGGCACGGAGTAGACGCAGTCATTCGGGACACCGGATGGGGAGTGATGGGTGGGCAGCTAACAGTGACTCAAGCAATACTTCAATACTGCGTGCGCTTGCGCAAAATCGTTGACTGTACAATTAATCTACATATTCAGCGCTCAAGTGTGGGCATTTGTCGCGATGGAGGACGTGAGACGCCCTTCGTTATGATTAATGGTACTTCGTCGGGGAACGTCGCAATGCATTGTAAAAAAAAGCAATACGTCGAACTAACCATAGTCGTATTGACTGGAGGCGGCTATACTCGCGGACAACTTTTCTTGGCAATGAAGGGAAGGCTACAGAGCGACAATGCACGTATCCTACCGCTAATGAATGTAGTCCCACAATTGCGTCCGTATTTTCTGCGTGAGATATACAGGGTGTTTCAAGAAATGTGTCCAACCTTCGCAAAAAATCAGGAAAATGCGATATTTGCTCGGGGCTTTCAGAATTGCTTTTTCTGTAGCGGCAGGAATCTTAAGGTAGTTAAGGACATCATTTAGGACAGTAATTAAGAAAGTTACATTATTAACTTTTTAATTAGTGGAGTTAGGTGATTGTGTCAAATGAGAGAATTGAAGTTCTTCATGCGAGGAACCCATCCGAGCTTTGAGATTTCGAAGAAGCGTCCTCTAGTAATTGTTGTGGCGTAATGAAATTCAACGGAATGCAACGGCTTTCAACAGCGTAAGCCATCGAATTCGGTTGAATTTCATTACTTCGTAATTATTACTAGAGGCCGCTTTTTCGAAATCTCAATGTTGGGATGGGTTTCTGGCACGAAGAACTTCAATTCCTCAATTTGACACAGTCACCTAACTCCATTAATTAAAAAGTTAATTAATTTAACTTTCTTAATTACTGTCTCAAGTCATGTCTCTAACCATCTTAAGATGCCTAGCGCTACAGAAAAAGTCATTCACTCATTTAGGACGTCGCAGAAGAATATGGCAGTTGCGTTCTTCCATGTTTCTGTTTAGGTATCGCCACTGAATTTGGTCGAAGTTCATTACTTCGTAATTATTACTAGATGCCACTTTTTCGAAATCTCAAAGTTGGGTTGGGTTTGTGGCATGAAGAACTTCAATTCTCCCATTTGACACAACCACCTAACTCCACTAATTAAAAAGTTAATTAATTTAACTTTTTTAATTACAGTCCCAAATAATTTCTTTAACCATCTTAAAATCCGCGCCACTACAGAAAAACCAATTCTGAAGGCAACAATCAAATATCGCATTTTGCTGATTTTTTGAGAAGGTTGGACACATTTCTTGAAACATCCTGTATAAAATACTCCTTCATTTTCTACATGTAACTTTTTGAGACCGAACGCATCGCACACAAGCGAGATATCTGTATTTCTTTTACTCTATACGTTGTCACTTTGCGTTTTTGCGTGCGTGAAAAAGTCGCGCCTTTTACCCGTATCTTAGACGCTGAGCAGCGTTCGCATCGAAATGCAACGCTAGCCATCACTTTCCACGGCGTTACGAGACGCGCGCCAGACCGGACTACTTCGCGTAGCAGTACATGTGCCGACGCTCCGCCCCCGTAGCTTTCCCTTCATTGCCAAGAAAAGTTGTCCGCGAGTATACAAGTGCTACTGATAAAAGTTGGTAAAGCAGCAGCAGCTCCGTTGATGCTGTAACTCCCTTATGAAAAACCTTCAAGTAGGATCTGACAAGGTGATCAGTGCGCTTATGGTTATTGGATAGTCAGATAAATCCTCAACAACAATGACCTGAGAAGATTTCGCAGCGCCACGGGCGCCACGTTATCTCTAATGGTGTATGTTGAAAGCTCACGTTGTTTCTCTGCCTTCTGTATAACTTGTGACAACCACATGAATCCAACAAATAATCAAGCTGAGGGACGCATATGCGACATTCTTAGTAGGTTTTGACTGTAGTATACATATTAATTATGACATAAATGCAAATGAATTAAAGTGCATGAAAAATCAACTCGCCGCAGGTAGGCACCGAACCTACAAACTTCGGATCCGAAGGTTGTAGGTTCGGTCCCTACCTGCGACGAGTAAATTTTTGTGCCGTATACGCCTGAAGAAATTTCGCCAAAATGTTCTGTGTTGTATTTTTTTCTCTTGTAATAATGTACCGTGTATAAATGTCTGAGTCAGGAATACTTACTTTACGGAAGGTATATGGAATGGAATGGAAAAAACTTTATTTCGTATCCGACGTGTTTGTGGGCTGGGCTCCCGCCTAGGTGTCGGCTAGAAGGTCTTGCCTCCTAGCGGCTTCCCCGGCCCGCTGGATTGCCCAGGGCTGATCGTCCAGAGCTGAGCTGAGCAGCGCGGCCCCCCAACGCGCGCGGAGGCTGCCGGTGGAGGCCGCGTTCTCATCACTGTGTATTATTCCCTGGCATTCCCACAGCATTAAAAATATTTTTGACTGACGTGACTGTACGAGACCAAAATCTTTTTCTCTTCATAATATTTTAGTAGTTCAGTGTTTTCGATGAATGAAATCAGCACGATTTCTTTAGAATACACTTGAGATGGTCGCCGAAATGGCTGGGACTAGGGAGCATACATGAACGACCGTTCATGTATGCTCCCTAGCTGGGACGTTTGGCGTGGAATCACCCGCTTGTAAGTTGGGCGTAGCCTCCGAGAATGGGTTCAGCAGGACCCTGCTGGTTCTAATTGCGGAGGCCACGGTTGGAAAGAGTGATGCTTCATAAACAAGGCACCTCAAGGTGACAGCAGCACCTGCCTCGCGTTACCCGCGCCGTTTTTCTGCGGAGAAGAGTGCCGGCGCTAGAGGAACGCGCACCAGCGTCTGTGGCGCGACGCATCGATGCGCGCGCTGCTCGGGAACCACGGACGCACCTTGCGTCTCCCCTGTAACTGCAGCTGGCGCTAATCCGTTTCTCAGACGCTGTGCATCATCCTGTCGAGGAGGCTGCAGCTTTTGCATCCGCAGCATCTTCAGCGAAGCACATCGAAGTTGGACGACACCGAGCCTTCTCAAGTACGGTCTTTACTAAAGGTACGCACTACATTGTATAACTAACATAAGTGAACTTAGTGTTGAGTTGTTTTAGATGCGGACAGCAACATTACGCTACGTTTGGTTCTGTGTAACGTCGTGCCGGAATGGAACTCCAAAGGTTTCCGGGCTGCTTGCATATTGGCCTATGAGTTGTATTCCTTGTTACCGTTCGGCAGGAGTGCGCTATTCATGTGTAGTTGATCTGTCGGGCAGAGCGCATCATTGACATTTGTGAAACCTTGTTTGTAGCTTTTGCATAAGTTATATTGACGCAGTAAATTAGCATTTACTGTCTACGCGCTTATATCGCTTGCGTATGCTGGTTAAATAAACTTTCATTTGTGCATTATCACTGATATTTCACAGCGTAGTAAATTGTACCTTTAATCAGTAATTATATTTTTCTAAACAAATGATTGATAGGGTGTTCTCGTTGTGTCCTAGCTTTTATCAGTGCCTTTGTTTGGTACATACCCTGTTCCTAGTATAGAATTCGCAGTACCCTAACTGATTCAATTTCTATCCTAAAGACGCAAGTGTGTGTCATCACGATTCCGTATAATTTCATATTTTCGTGTTCCTGTTTTGACTTCATGCGACAGCGTTGAGCGCGTTCAAAATGATGTGACACCCGGCCATGTGCGTAATTTTCTACCCACGCCAGTACAGCTCAGTGCCACTGTGCTGGCGAAGAATACGCGTACAGCAAAATTCATGCAGACACTTTATTAAGTAGTTGCTTCGCAGGCTACTGCTAACGGATTCATGGAAAAATTTTATTAGGCCCTACGAAACGCGCTAATGCTAATGCGAACATTTTATATATTAATGCCCTGCATACCAGGATGCCGGTGACGAAGAGAAAGTGCTCGAGTTGCAGCATATTTAGAGCGTTGTGTAAAATAAGTGATAGATTACGTTCCCATTTTCTTCGTATAAAATAATAAATACAAGAACCAGTTCCTTCTAGAGATAGGGTTAGCAACCGTCCCGGATTTCGCGGGACTGTCCCGACTATTCATAGAGCTTGCCGAGTCCCGCGCCCTCCCCGTCGTGACAGCTATATATGCCCCGGATTTATTCCGGACCGTCCAATTATTTTTATTTATTTTTATTTATTTTTACATACTGCAGCCCTGTGAAAGGGCTATTGCAGGAGTGGGATTATACAGTGCAGAAAAGGTCGCAGCAAACAAAAGATACACGAAAAGTAACAACAAGAACAATTTGCAACAATTAAGGAATTACACTTTTGTTATACATAATGACTTTCAACAAGAATAGAAACATAATCATTCAGGGGGAGTGAGCGAATGTGGCCAGGTATGGAATTCCATAATTCTATAGTGCGGGGAAAGAAACTATACTTAAATGTGTCAGTGCGCGCAAATAAGGTAGAAAGATTAAGTTTATGGAAGTTACGCGTAGAGGAAGGCTTGGCAAAGGACAAAAAAGCTGTGTTTGAAATGCGATATGAATTATTGATTATGTTGTGCAAAAATTTTAATGATTCCACATCACGACGTACCGAAAGAGGTTCTAGCTTTAGCTCATGTAGGGCTGATGAGGGTGAGAAATAGCGGTCGTACCTGCGAAAAATGAAACGCGCAGCTTTCTTTTGAACCGCTTCCAGTCTTATTATGTCGCATTGTCGATAAGGTGACCAGACCGTGGAGGCATAATCGATGATAGGGCGAACAAGAGATTTATACATTAAAAGTTTAATATCTTTTGGGGCATTCTGCATTGTTCGACGTAAATATCCTAATTTTTTTAGGGCTTTAGAACATGTTAGGGCAATGTGAGTAGACCATGAGAGATCATGAGTAAATGTGACACCAAGATACTTGTACTGCATAACTCTGATTAAAGGGGAACCATTGAAAGAGTATGTTGCAATAACCGGCATTACTTTTTTTGTGAAGGACAAAACAACGGTCTTTTTGAAATTAATGTTCATTTTCCATTTCTCACACCAAACACAAAACGAGTTAAAGGAATCGCTCAGACGCCTTTGGTCAGCTGTGGAAACAATCACGTCATATAAAGCACAATCATCGGCGTAAAGGCGAATGTTCGAGGATACATGTTCTGGAAGGTCATTTATATAAATTAAAAATAATAAAGGGCCCAGGACGGACCCTTGTGGAACCCCAGAAGCTACCTCTAGAACTGATGACCTTGTGGAACTGAAGTCGACGTACTGAGAGCGATTATGAAGGAAGCTAGCAATCCAATCGACTAAACGTGAATTTTTTAGGATGATGTGCAATTTATGCAGAAGATGAGGATGTAGTACCGTATCAAAGGCTTTGGAGAAGTCGATAAAAAGTGCATCGATTTGATTGCCCTGGTCTAAATGATACGCAATGTCGTGGGTGAATTCGGTCAATTGCGTGACGGTGCTGAAACCACTTCTGAAGCCATGCTGTGCATTAGTTAATATATGGTTTGACTCGAGAAAATCCATTATGTGCTTGTAGATTATATGCTCTAGCATTTTGCATGAATAGGGAGTTAAAGAAATGGGTCTATAATTAGTTATGTCGGACTTGCTACCTGATTTATACAAAGGTATTACTCTTGCAAGCTTCCAAGATGAAGGAACGGTACTAGTTTCTAAAGATTTCTTAAATATAATAACAAGGTAACGAGAGGTCCATTGAGAATAACGCAGTAAAAAAGAGTTCGGAACATCATCTGAGCCACTAGCTTTTTTGGTGTCTAGTTTTAAAATCAAATTAAGAACACCGCTAGCACTAATTGTAATGTCTTGAATGGAATGATCTGAATCATTATCAAAAACCGGATGCGCTTGACAATCAGACGCGTAGACAGAATGAAAGTATTCGTTGAATGCGTTAGATATGCGCATGGGATCATTTATACTTTCACCTTTGATAGTAAATGAAGATGCAGACTCAGTAATAGGCATGACCGAACGCCAAAACTTTCGTGGGTTATTTCTGAGCAGCGCCGATACCTCGACACCATAGAAGAAGTCCCTGGCGAGCATTGTTTTCTGCTGAAGTTCCTCCTTGGCGGATGTGAATCTGGCATTGGCAATGGGGTCGTCATTGCATTTAGAGCGCCTGAGGCGCCTAACACGGCGAGATAGCTGCAATATCTCTCTGGTCATCCAAGGAATGGCGCGATTTCTTTTTTTGTTTTTAATGGGAACAAAGCGATGAATGCATAGATGTACAATGTTCTCAAACTCTCGAACTAATGCATTCACATCACTGTCCCTACTAAGCATAACGAATGGTTCATAGTTTTCAGATAAAGCTTCAAGAATGGATGAATCGTCAGAGCGATTGAAGTCGAAGAAAGTTTGAATGGTATTGTGTGGCTTGCAGACTGGGCGTTTGAAAGATATGAACACTGCCTTGTGATCGGAAATCCCATCAACTATTTCGCATTCTTTCAGCTCATCAACAAGGTCTGCACTAAAGAAAACCAGGTCTAGGCATGCATTCTGTCTTGTAGCCCCATCAACTACTTGCGTAAGCCCGAAAAACAGCGAAAAATTAACCAGATCGTTACCTGAAGAACCATGATATGAAAGGGAGGGCCAGTGAATACCAGGCGTGTTAAAGTCGCCCATTAGAACTAGACTACATGCATGGAAGTTGTGCATGTTGATGTAATCAGCAAGAAGAGAAAAGTTATCAGGTGATGAGCCAGGTGGATGATAAAAAACCGAGAGGATAATAGGTTTATTGCCTATGTACAGTTTACACCAAACGGATTCGAGCTCGGCTGGGGGAGAGATAACAGAAAACTTTAGATCTGATTTTAGAAAAAGGGCGACTCCACCACCCTTGCCAGTTTTACGGTCTGTTCGTACAGCTACATAACCGGGTGGTGTGAATTCAGAGTCAAATATTTCATCGTGAAGCCAAGTCTCAGTGACACCAATAAAATGGGGTGTGTAAGTTGTTACAAGAGAAAGGAACTGCGGGAATTTGTTGATTAAACTTCTTGCATTGAGGAGTAGGAAAGTGGTATTACACGAGTCATGCACTTGTCATGCTGAAGTCGATGTAGCTGGGAGGGTATCTGACAATCTTGGAAGGACGTTGGAATGGTTCACCGAAGTATTTATAGACAGACCCGATTCGTTCACGAGGGAGCTTGATGCGTCATCCCAGCTGAAGCGAACACCGTCTATGAAAGCATGGTCGTAACGCAATTTTACCTTAGAACCTCGGTCACGAAACGAAGAGGTCGCTGCCCAAAGTTTTTTACGAGTGGCACGCACTTTAACTGAAAAGTCTTCAGTGATGTAAAACTGTGTTCCCTTTAGTTTTGAAACAGTTTTCATTATTTCATTTTTGTTGCTGAAGTTCAGTATTCGCAATATAACTGGGCGTAATCGACCTTCTCGTCTGGTGCCAATTCTGTGACAGCGCTCAACAGGCGGGCAAGGAACTTCAAGTTTTTCTGTGAAAATTTGGTTGACCTTTGCCAAAAGTGTGTCAGTGTTATCACTGTCTGATTCATCAATTCCATGTATAATTATGTTGTTACGCCTGGAACGGTTTTCAAGGTCATCATTCTTTTTTGCCAAGTCCGAAACAGCCCTAGATAAGGAGCTTATGTGAGAGCAGAATTGACCGGATGAAACAACAGGATCGGCGGCGGTTTTTTCAAGAGCGCTTACACGTGATTCCAAGGCATCGAAACGCTTATTGACAGTTTGCTGAAAGGACTTGATATCGGCAATATCTCGAACAATTTGTCTCTGTCCAGCCAACAGTTCGCTCAGCATTTCAGAAATATTGCTTGGGCTGTTATCGGACTCGGCTGACGTATTACACAATGCACTGCTACGAGTCACATTTTTCGTTAATTTAGGGGGACCAGGATTTGCCTCTATGTCACCGCTAAGTAAAAGCCTGCTTACGCAATAAAATGCACTTGCAATAGAAGATAGAAAGCTCTGTGGGCAAGAGAGCAGCAGCAAACAGCGATCATCTGATCTAAAGCAATGGGCATAATCGCAGTACGATACCTGCATGAAAAGCAAGACGCGGTTTAGCATCCCGTCGGTTCTGCTGCCGTCTTGCCCACTGACGAGAGAAGCCGGATCCACGGTATTTACGCTTTTTGCAGAGCACGTCACAGTACAGCGCCGGCCGCTGAATGGTGCAGCCGATGACGTCGCGTATGACCAGGAAGCATGTGGCGCGATGACGGGGCTGCAAACGTACATGCCAAAGCTGTCGCACGCAGGCGCGACAGGGCAGTCCAGGCGCAGGCCATCACGCGCGGACATAGGTAGAGGCGTTGAGTACAGCACATGGTCAGCGCTTTGGTTCGCCCACTCGGTACATGTTTTCATTTCACCATGTACTGAAATGCCAGTGTTGATGTCTGCAGATTCCCTGGATCCTGGTGCGAACCTCCAAGTCATCTCCGTGAACACGCGGTTGCCACCGGACGCGATACCGGATACGAAGACCTGTTCGCTCTCGGTGATAGGTACGACACTCATAGATTCATATGCGCTACTGAGCTAGTTAGTTAACCGAAGTAAGGCACGAGAAAAGTGAAAAACTTTACATGGAACAAGATAAGAACAAGGGCTTGTCCATTGTCACCTTTTCACATGCAAAGTCACATTTTTTTTTATGCAGTATACTAGATACTCACGGGTTAACTTCTAACACGGTGTATTTTGCTGTTTTCCGTGTAAAGTGTCAAATAACCGTAATCCTTTCCAGAAAGACCTGCTCCCAGATAGCAAAGGAGGCTAGCCTAACTTTACAGTTCAACTTTTCTATTACTGCCACGTATTTTAATTCTCCTGAGCCACAAAGTTAGAGAGCAGTACTGCAGCTTGGTCCGTGGTGCAAACACATGAGGCTTTGTAAGAAAATTAATGCACTTAACAAGGGCTCGGTGCCCATGTGTGGCGCCAGATACTCCTCTTCTCTCACATGAATTTTTCTCGTACTTTGAACAACCACATAAAAAAATAAAAAGCAAACAGACAGACGTTCGCATATTGTCCCATTACTACAATATCAACCTTCATGCAGCAAAAAGATCTATGCAAAAAAGGAGTAGGCGAATATATGCCGGCTGATCATTCTGCTTTTCAATAAAGATCTTTCTTTCCCTCTCTTAAGTGTCGCAATATAAGAACAGTCGCCTACTAGAACACAACGGCCACATGATCACGAAAACACAAGAAACATGGAAGAAAGAGTACCTTGTATATCCAAAGGATAACACCACAAGCTGGAAATGCACGCAAATCGTTTGCTCTCACTGTCTGGTTCACCCTCGTGTTTTTTTTTTGTTTTTTTTTTTGAAGGAAATAACTAGCACAGATAGCATTTTTAAACGAACAATTAAGTAAAGCTCGTCTTTTTGGTGGAATAACCTGTGACGCCGCTGTTTGAATCAACCGCTTGTTTTTTTTCTTTCTTTTTTTTTTGCAGGGAATCAGATCGGACCCTCCGTTCAGACGACGCTTCAGAACATCGAGGATCTCGTCACGATGCCCACCGGATGTGGAGAACAAAACATGATGCTCATGGCTCCGACGCTCTACGCCATGGAGTATCTGAAACAGAACAACATGGTCGACGAAGCGCTGGAGGAGAAGGGCTATCGATACATTCGCGAAGGTGAGGTGGAATCTCCGCGTTTAAAGTAAAGAAAACTTGCCTCAACACTACTTGTTGTGATTTCGTGCAGGCTATCAGCGAGAGCTTTCTTTCCGAAAGATGGACGGGTCGTTTTCTGCTTTCAAGCACAGGAAGAGTAGCGTATGGTAAGCTTTACGTTAGTTCTATCTCTATATTGTATTTTCGGACTTGCAACCCGTCCCTGCACGTAACAAACGTAATCAACAAGGTCCTCTTTTTTCTTGAACCTCAAGACTGTTTGCTTGCAATTAGGGGTGTGCGAATATCAATTTTTTCGAATACGAATTGAATACGAATATCCACCTTCGAATATCGAATCGAATATCAAAGGAAAGATGCCTCCACAGTAACAATATTTTATTTAACATGTAGCTATTTGAAAAAAAAAAATTAACAGCCTGACTGTCAACACAACATACACTGCTATCTCCAGAACACAATAACAATAAAAGTAATGACTACATGTTATCATGAAGAAATATGAGTTGCTCCACATGATCAGGCAGCAGGCGCTCCCTTGTAACAGAGACACCGCCCCCCCCCCCCCTGCCACTGAAAAGGCACGCTCGCTTGGAACAGAAGTGGCTGGTATAGTGAAGTACATGGGGCAAAGCTTTGCCAGACTGGGGTATCTTAAGGTGCCTTCAGTCCGCCACCAGTCACATGGGTCACTGTCTTTCTTCAGAAGTGGTCCCGCATAGTGAACGAATGGTAGTGCGGCACGTTACGGCCGCATAATATTGAAAATGTACGGTTACATGATCGCCAACAGCGCTGCACGTCGGAGATACACCAGCAATAAATCATACGTATTGGGGCGCTCGTCGCAAGCAGATATCGTGCCTCCGTGTACTTACGATGTTTATCGCTCCTCTCGGCAACGTTTTTAGCTGTACGAACGCAGCAGAAATGTGGAGGACGAGTTATTTTATGCACGATAATCGAATCGCATATTCAAATTTTTCGAATATTCGAAGTTATCGAATAATCGAAACTTTTCGAATACACGATTTTCGAATCGAATACGAATATTTAGAATGTAATATTCGACGAATATTCGAACCTTTCGAATATTCGCACACCCCTACTTGCAATGCCTCATGTCCAGGGTATAGGTGGTCAATGTATTCTATTCGGAAGTTTGTGCGGACTGTTGCATCTTGTTTGTGCACTGTGTGTAATCGTCGTCCAAGAACTGCAGTTTGCCATATCGCAGTCATGGAAATCTGCAGGGGGAAGGTGAAAAAGGGGCAATTGATTTGCCATGATTGGTACGTAATTTGACGCCGGGACAGCCGGAATTCTGCCAAGTGTGCGGTGCCTGTTATCTACATGACACTCGTACGCGCCCAGGTGCCTTGCCTTGGTTTATTACAGTAATGTAATTATGTAATTAATGTAATCAAAGCGCCTATTGGTATTCCTTGCCTTTCTTCACTACAGTTAATGTAAGTCTTTAATTAACGTAATAATGAAAGGACGAATTCCTTTCCCGGAATTTTCTAACGAAAGTCATCATCAGTTCGTTTTATTGACTTCTTTATTCCTTCCCCCTCTTGTCACGTGACCTGCGGGACGCCTGCTACTACTACTACTACTACTACTACTACTACTACTACTACTACTACTACTACTACTACTACTACTACTACTACTACTAGTAGTAGTAGTACGACGACGACGACGACGACGACGACGGAACAGGCTAGACTAAGACAGCTGCTGCTTCTTAGATATTCTAAGCTTCTTCGCATGTCTAAGCAGAAAGACCTTTACCGCGTTTTCTTCTTTAGCCATATGATGTGCCGCTCTTAGCTGCATCGCCTTGATTCTGCCCACAGGTTGACGGCCTTCGTCCTGCGAATCTTTTGCAAGGCGAGGCGGTACGCCAGCATCGACCCAACCGTCATCGAGAGTGGGATGCTTTGGCTTTCAGCGCAACAGACATTAGACGGCAGCTTCGTCGAAAGGAAGCCTATCATGCACAAAATCATGCTGGTGTGTGCAATACTTTCGTGCGGGCCACAAGCCTGACCGAAACTTTGTAAATAGCGTAGTCAATGTATGTGTTATGTGGTTATCAGCCTATATATCGTAATCATCACCCAGAACCTGGAGTAGCATGTCAGGCGAATAGCCAGGCAAACATCTACAGCTTTTGATTAAAACATTTCTCTTTCTCTCAATACTATGGACACTGTTAGTCTTTCACGCGGCGTTAACAGTACGCTTCTTAGTGGACACTGGCCCATAGTTGGTAACAGCCAATTTAACCTCCTTGGTAACAGCCTACGAAAAAATGGAAGCTCCGCCCACCAAACCGCGGCGAGCCTACCTTTCTCATGTGAAAGACAGTGCATCCTAGCTGGCTTCTGGTAGAACTGTAAGCACTTTTTCTCGGCTAATGTAAATAATACGCATAATAAGAGGTAAAGGTTCTTCGTTACTACCTAAAACATTATTTTGGGCTGAGCACCGGTGCCAGAATTGACCAGGACGTTCAAGATTCAGACCTTAAAGCAGCGACATAAACTTGTGCCTGTATGGGCACAACCGGACTGGAGAAGCGCGCCTCTCCAGTCCGGCCGTGATATGGGAGAGTCAACTATCGGAAACACTCGAAAAATGCTTGACGTCATTAAAAAGAGCGCACGCTATTGGATGGAGCATTTATGCACATTCTCTGTGGGTGGAGCATCGATGGCTGTTGGCGGAGCTAACAGCCATCGATGCTCTAAAGTTGGTCACAACTTATCTAAAGTTGTGACCAACTTTAGATAAGCGCATGCGATGCGCAGATATGTCTAGCATTATACGAAGATAGAACTTGGACAGGATTGTGCGCTTGTCAACGTTCTATTGCAAAGTGAACACCTGCAAGCGAACTGTACATTGCCACGTTATGTTATTTACTTGTTTCAGTTCGCAATATGTTGTTTCATCATTAATTAGTATTTTAGTGATCACGTGAGTCAGTAGGGAAGCCAAATGTAATCATGCAGAATATTTACCTTAAGCTCGCGACGAAATCCCCAGTCCTTGCACGAGCCCCCACATCTCTCCGTCCCAATACCGCATATCCTAGCAGCCCTCGTTATTGGCCGCATTTTTTCTAGCCTAGTGTAGAGTGAAGCAATGACAGATTGGTTTGGCGCAGTCACCATGTGTCACGGACGCTCTAAGCTTCACCGCCACCCTCACCGCCAGCAGCCACGAGCTCCGAGTATCGTGTTTCAATCGCCGAGCACTGTCACCACCTAGACAAGAGAAGGCCTGCGCACTCCCTCCGTGACGTCACAGACCATGCCCGATGGAAAGGGACGACGCTATGAGCCCGTGGCTGCTGCCGGGCTGAGAGCGCCCCTGTCGCGTGTGCAGCGTCGACTGACCGAGTGCGTCCGCTGCTGCCACTGCATGAACGCGCAAACTGCGACCGGGCGATAGCGTCCGTGTCCGTCGGGCAAGGTCTGTGACGTCACGGAGGGAGTGCGCAGGCCTTCTCTTGTACTGTACGCTATAAGTGAATATGGCAAAAAACGCCTGAATTGCACCTCCTCCCCCCCCTCCCCCCCACATCATGCTTCTCCTTTACAAAGACAGCCGCATGTAAGCGCGCTTACAATGTGGCCTACAAAGCCATAAATGTTGATGCATTCGTTTCAATTGCAGGGAGGTGTCCGTGGCGCCGTGCCCATGACGGCCTTCGTGCTGCTCACATTCAACGAGTGTATGCGCCCTCCCAGCGGCGTAGCGTACGACAAGTACGACATTTACTCGGCCAAAAACAAAAGGGTAATTATCACGACTACCCACACTCGCTTATTGGTGGCTGTGTCATAGGCGTGCGCATGGTTCTCCAATGAAAGGGGGGGGGGGGGCAAGTTTGACCGCAGCCCCTCTCCCGTTGATCTATCCCGAAAGAAATAAGCTCTGCAATAGACGCAAACACGAAATGAAGCGATGACGTGCTTTTCCCGAATTCCTTGCATTGGTCCCCGGCTTTCCCGGGTAAAGATGGGAAGGGAACAGATCTTTCAATTTAACATCAGGGGTCGTTGGTTGCCATTAACGTCAAAAAACATGCGTAACCATAACCCTGCGCATTAAAAAATGACGCGAAAAATCGACTAAGTAAAGTTACGGAGCAGAATTGGCACCCCACCTTGCTAAAAGGGCCGCCCCCTCCACCACCCCACCCATCCTGTGCGCACGCCAATGGGCTGTACACTAGATCGCTATGTTGACAGTGCCCGACAGCGAAATTACACTTCATGGAATATACGTAAATCGTGCTAATATTCCACTTGTTTGTAGCGACTTACACATTCCAAGCAAACTGTTCGTTTCTTTGGGGACCTCGCTGTTGCCCGATTTTTCTTTCCTGCAAGGAAATTACGACGTCCTTCCGGCAGTGGTCTTACATGAGTTGCATCATGGTTGGTTCCATCACGTTGCTCTCGCCGCATTACGGAGGTGTCGGCTCTTGTTCTAACATTGCCTGCATATCGATACAGACAATGCTATTCAAATTATTTACTCTTTATCTTACAAAACAACACTGAAATAATTTTTCGGGTCTGCAGCTTGGACGGCGGACTGCCGTTCGGCGGTGTACAGCTTGGAC
Organism: Rhipicephalus sanguineus; assembly: GCF_013339695.2. Lineage (NCBI taxonomy): Eukaryota > Metazoa > Arthropoda > Arachnida > Ixodida > Ixodidae > Rhipicephalus > Rhipicephalus sanguineus. The sequence goes on from NC_051185.1 coordinate 12,767,949, forward strand.
GCGCCACTGAGACCATGCGGACTCAACGCACCGTTTCTAATGCTGCATGCGGTGCGGCACTGCGATGAGCATGATATGAATGTAACTTTTACGGAAACGTGGAATCGCATAACATACTAAAGTGAACTGTAACGCAACAACACCCCCACGTGTAAACACTCCCAAATTTAAATGCACAGATATACCCAATAAAGTGGACGGGAGTACGACTGCCGCCGTGTTATTCGAAGGTTGCAGGTTCGGTCCCTGCCGGCGGTAAGTTGTCTTTTCGTTCACTGTAATTTCTTAACATTTGTATCTTAATTACTACAAATAACGTCCCTTATTCTTTCCTTGGCTTTAGTGCCTGTTGGTTCTCATCAATGTTGCGTCGAATAAGCAGAACAGTGTTAAACATTAATCGCACGTATACTCTCCGGCCTATAAAGTACAAATTTAATCTGTTCAACTGAAGCGATGTCACAAGTACTAGAAAAAAACAAAAGAAAAACAGTTCGAAAGAGTTCAGTTGTATTGCCTCCCCGAGTAAAAAAAAAAAAAAAGCAGAAGTAGTACAAGACATTGTGCATCATGACGATATACATCGTGACATTGTACATCATGACGCTAACACTGAAACGTCGTCCGTCCGAACATGTTGCCAGATGTCGCGGCGTTCACTTTCAAACGCCGCAAGCGTCCTACCCAGCGACCTGGGTTTCCCCGGCCTACCCATGATGTCCGATGTGGAAGACGTACCGGAGATCGACATGAGCGATGATGATATATGGCCCGACTGGATGGAGGCTACGACTCGTCCGATAGAGGCAGAATACGACTCGCCCGATTCCATGGTGGAGGAGACCGGTGACGAGTCTCAAGTAAGGGATCTCTTATGATGCATGAGGAGTGGAAGGTCTGACAGGGCCTTAGAACTGATCGTGTCGTAGGGCGTTCATATAGGACCTGAACACGACGATTTTCTTTCGAGAAATGCTCCTACACATGCACGCTCGTTGAGGAATCGTCCGTGCAGAACTGCAAAGCGGGTTTTTACTACCGGTGTCGGCTATTTCTCGTTGCTTCCAAACGGGAAGATGTCAGCTTAGGACCACCGAATTTCGATGTTTTACGTCAAGATTGTTATGCTGTGCTGACTTGGAGCATTATGCTGGAACCACTGGCGTGATAAACAAGCGTTATTCTTGAAGACTTGAACAAGAAGAGCGAGATTTCACCGAATGCTTTGGAAGTCGGCAAGTCATGCTTTCCGCAGAAGTTGCGGAAAGTTCGCGACGCAACCTGTGGCATAAAGTGAAGCGAACAGACGTGAATGAAGAAATTACGTGGACGTGACGACAACTGAATGGTGCCTCTGGAATGGACAAGTCCAGATCAGGCGGCCTGCAACGTGGGTTGCGGAGCTGCAAGTCATTATCAGCAGATTTTAATTGCTCAGTTGCAGCTTTTCCACCAGCTTTTTATTGTTCAGTGTGGGACTGTCGGCGATCGCCCCCATCTTCCATTCAATGCCCTACGAAATTTATAATCTGTCATACAAGAATAATAACTCACAGGGTCTCTTATGCATTCACCTAAGACTACTCGAAGCGGAAGGCCATCTTTTTTTCTTTTCAGTCGATGTACTGAACCTCCCCCGGCCCCCTCCGAAAGCTTTCTGCACCTCAACTGGATTTGCACTGCCTCTGATAGGCCCACCTCTGACCAAGCGACTATGCCACGAGATGACGTCATCCAGTGTCACAAATGTTGATTGTAAAAAATTTCGTTGATATGTGACGTCATGAGGATGGCATATGGTGACGTCATCACTTAGTAACTTTCTGCATCACTTGTGTTGACGCCGACGGTCATCTTTAAAGTTTGATGAGACATCTAAGGCTTTAGCCTTAATAGCTGCATCCCTTGCGTTTTTATTCGTCTGACACCCATGTAATGGCTCCAGAAATATTCCTGAAATGGTTATGCAACTGTTTCTGGTATAAAAGGCAGAGGTTCAGCGAAAGATGGAAGCTTGAAGAGATGAAAAATTCGTGAACACTGTGTCACTGGAGCCGATGTTTCGACGAGCTGCAGCCTTGAAGAAGGCAAGTCCGCTTGTCGAAACGTCAGCTCCAACGACATCGCCGTATTCATGAATTCTTCATATAATTCTGCTACAGACCTTTAGTTACCTGCACCGATTCTGTTATTCAACCTCTCATAGGTTGCCTGTCAACTTCTTTAAAATTACTCGACCTGCCCGAATCACAGAATGAAAAGACAACGCAGGAACGAATATTGGGAGCCCTGAATGTTGCAGTGCAAAACGTAGTAACGCGATACACGCACTATGTCTGAAAGCGTAAAACCAGTTCAACGCAGTGAAAGTTGTCGAAGCAGCGAAGCGTTCTCGTGCCAACTTCCGCTGCCGCTCGCGACGAGCGGCTTTTCCCTCGGGCGTACGAGAACTCTTGCCCATCTTCGGAAAGGGCGAGGCGCACATAAACACCGGTCTTATACCCATAGCCGGTCGCCTAGTTTCCACCGAGCCTCTCCTCCCCGCGGCCAGCGCGGTCTCGAATTGGTTACCGCCTATCCAGTGCGCCTCTCCGGCCAACGTCACATAGAAATACAGCTTCATCCGCGACCGAGGTAGTTGTGCCATCTACGGTTGTATCTGGAAGCCGGAGCGTGACACGACGGACACTCATCTGTCGTCAAGTCCAGCCCTAGAACAGTTCCGCTGTTAAAACTAAGCCGACGCTCCACTGACCGAACTCACGATTTGTGCAAGCCTTTTTTTTGGCATGTTCATGGACTGAAGGAAACGATGGCTTCAGAAATGTTTCCTTTCGGTGACCGTAGGTAAAACAGCTGCTCATGTTTCCATGTGTGCCTGACATCATCCCATGTCCATGTGTCCTGACATCATCATAACATCCATGCAGGGACGGATCCAGCCACTCGTTTTGAAGGGCGGTCGCTTTAAGTAACACCGGAGGAGGAGGGGGGGGGGGGGAGTCCTGACTCCTTTGTTTTTAGTAGTTCCTATTATCACAAGAACCCCATCACAGAGTAAATACTGTTAAAGTGGGCTCACAGGGTCCCACTCCTTTGTTATAATCGGTTTTCTAATCATAATAAATTGGAAGAATTAAAACAAATTACGGGCTACCACACTCTAGATATAGGCACATTTTGCTGTGCTAAGCTTTTGTTAGGAATGGGGTTGAGTGGCCAGTGCGAACACGGGCTGGAGGCAGTGAAGAGAGGGGGGGGGGGGGGCGATCGCTTTACCGCACCCCTTCTGAATCCGCCACTGCATCCATTTCTCCTGACATCCATGTGTGCCTGACATCATCACGAGACGCTCGAAGTAATCGGACATAGAAAATCTATTTCAGAAGCGGAAGAGGAAAGAATGACACAGGAACTTCGTTATTGTCCTAACTCAAGACGCACGTAGGTAAGAAAAAAGGGTAAACGAAATTCAAGGCCCGGAAGTTGGAACTATCTACAGAGGAATGATATTAATGAGAAGAGAAAGGTTAAGCAAGAACAGTTAAGAGAACAGAGAACAGTTAAAGGGAACCGACAACTGGCCAGAACGTGTGATAAATAAAAAGGCCATGAAATATAGTGACAGATTCCAGCAGCCTTTTCGCATTGTATGATTTATCGTGTTTAAATCTTGTTTAAAAGTAGCAAAAAACCGGTATGTCGCGACGCCTAGCGGAAGAGCCTTGAAGCTGGATTATGTAGTCGATCACTTTGCTGTACGTAGTCACGTAGTTTATTGCTGTTATGCGCGCCATGATTAGACCTGAAAATTAGGGTATGTATATTATTGTCTATCCCCGCTCTATATTGTGCTTACGCGGTAAAAGTTGCACGTTGAGAAGCGGCGCTGCCTTCGCAGTAGCCAGTGGAACATGTCAAGCCGTGGCGCATGCGCGCGGAGTGCACGCATGGGCAGCAAACTGCCGTACTTGAACATGAACCGCCCTCGCGCTCACTGTTTGTAGCATGTGTTGTCAGTTGTGTATACGACCTCATATACGCCGCAAATATAGAAGTTCCGGTTACAAATGTTTCACGGCTTTTTCCACGTGACCATCCCGTGATTATTCACTCGCACCGGTAAGCTTTCCGTTGCACTAAAGACAATAGACACCATACAAATTGGTTGTCGGGCCCTTTAAGTACGGGGTCATGCTGCAGTCAGAGCCCGTCAACGGAAGAATCAGTTATTGAAGTATCGTAGTTTAGAAGAAAAAAAAATGCAGCCTTGCAAATGGCGGCGATGAACTGTTGCTTGCAACAGATTTATGTAAATGAGCTAATGTCCTTTGACCCGCGTGTTATCGTTCGGACTGTGCAAGAACTGGGCGCTCCTCATAATGACGTCCACAGAAAACATATTGCAGCTCTTATCCACTCTGGGTTTAATTTTAGTTTCGGAATGAAGTAATCTAACCATCCTTCGCCAATATTTTTTTTTTTTTAGTTAGGCGCAAAGGTGCACATGGTGGACTGCATACACAGAAGCGGCCCTGTGCACTTATATTTTATATTTAAATGCAGCAAACCAAAGATCGATTAAGCACTTCGTTAATACCTCGGTTCTCATTCGATGTCCTGGTGCTCTGAGCTGATGCAATATAAAACTAAAAGCATTATGATAAATGAAATGAACGTTACCCTATTACGACGGCTAATGATAGGCTACTGTCATGAAGGCGCAGTTCTTAAATGTCATTAGCTGAAGAAATGGAAGACACCACAGGTATTTATTATCTACATATATTTATGAACCGCGGTGTATTTAAAAGTGACCTCAGGACTGTAGAGTGGTAGGATATTAGCTTAGCGACGTCGATAATTGAAATAGTCTGCACGCGTAATCATTTGGTAATAGCATGGTTGTGAATGCGTTACCCATTGCGGAATACCACTTTATGCCGTTGGCCAAACTTTCTTGGTTTACATAAGTTTCGAAATTTCAAAATTGTCTTTATTAATATTAGCTTGTGTAACCCCACTTTTTTTTATTGACCGGGCTGTGAGAGTGAATAAACTGAGTAAATGAAACTAAATCACTAGACAAATGCGAACACATTTCGTATACTTAACCCCATTGAAAATATTTAACCCCGCTGAGCTTACTCTAGTGTTTCGCTTAAGTGTGCCTGCAAGTGTTCGTTTTTGAACCTCTCTAAGACCTACTTCCAGATACTGGGGCGCACCGCTGAGCTGGCCCTCAACTACCTGCGGGAGCGCGCTTTCGAGAACGACGAGCCTTACGTGGCGGCACTCGTGGCGTACGCGCTCAGCCAGTCCAACAGCAGCGAGAAGTACGCTGCCCTGTCGGCGCTCAAGGACAGGCTCATCTACGATCCCAGTGAGTAACCACGCCACATCCCTTTGTCGAAGTCGGCTTCGAATGCACCGGCTGTGTTGGTGACAGTGGCGTAGCCAGAAATCTTTCGCAGGGGGGAGGGGGGGGGAAAGGGATTCAACAATTCTAGATGTATGTTCGTGAGTGAGTTTGTATGTGTGCATAAGGACACGTCTGCGCTTATGGTGATTGTGTTGCGCAGCACATCTATAACTCTTGTTGGTGGATATAGATCAAGCCGGGAAAACCATAGCGCACATGAGGCTCTACTTCTCCTTTTCAATTTTTTTTCTTTTTTTTGCAAAACATGAGGGATATTTGATGGCTCTCGAGCGTGCATCAGCCGCAGCACGTCGTGAGCTCTATCACAAGGCAATGTATGGAGGTGTCGCTGGAGCCGAAGTTTCAACAGGTGGTCTTTACTTCTTCAAGGCAGCAACTGCCTACCTTAGCGCGTTGTATGGATGAGCGTCGTAACCAAAAATTGGGGGACCCGTAAGCTTCGCCTTTAAGAGTTGAACGCGATAGTGAAATTCGGCCCCTAGTGCGCACTTCAACCACTAAGTGCATGGAAAACATAAAAAGGAGCATGGCCTCCGAGATGGCGGGGACGCCGCGCGCCCGCCATCTTGGAGGCCATAAAAGGAGACGTTGGCTTGATATATTTTCTGCTAGATGGACATAGTTGTCCATTTTTAGAGCTTTTTGAAAGTTCGTGTGTGTCTTTAGCGGCGATGGCTGCACTATCCCGGCTTTTTTTGAAGCATAGCGTCGCGCAAAAAACGTAGTTTGATGGCTTCGCCAATGCGCCTACAAATCGCCGAATGGGCTCATTTTCGTCGTGACACCTGTCGAACAAAATGCGTTAAGGAGACTCCTTCCACAATATTGCATTGATGTACTGTTTTTTCCCGAAACAGTTGCAAGTAACATTGTGGTCTTGTGGTAGGACACCTGCTTGCCACGCAAACTGCCCGGGTTCGATCATCAATGGGACCGAAGATTTTTATTGTTTATTTTATTTGCATCTTTCTTGATTTTTTTGTCACGGACGGTTTTTCGCTCTCAAGCGACGTAGCGACGCCGACACCGACGGCGGCATTTCTGCGAAACGAGCTCTCTAACGCTATCGCGTTAAAACAGAAGAGTAGGAGAGGGTACGAAGCATATACGTACACGCACTAAGGAGGACAGCTGCTGTCTTGAAGAAGGCAAAACCACTTGTCGAAACGTTGGCTGCCACGACACCCGTGTTCCAGGATTGTTCACCTCTTTATGCTTCCATCTTCCCATGGACGTCTGCAGTATGGAGATGACATTTTACAACGAAAGCTGTTATGAGATCACAACAGCCTTTTTTTGGCGCCATAGTTGTCCGCCTCCAATGTCCGTAACTGCTATCGCACGGAATAAAAAAAATGAAATGAGAAAAAAAAAATATCCAGGCTCGGATGGGATTTGAACCTGGGCCCTCTGCGTAGCGGTCGAGTATTCTAACGCGGAGTCACGCCGGCGCTTGAAACTCCTTCGCAAAAAAGACCCAATACAGGCGTCATGTCCCGCAAGAAATCGCGCTAACATATTTAATATAGCGTGGTAGAAGAGCAAATTACAACCAGGCGTCACACAATGTGAATTGCGTAACGAGGGTGTGATTGAAAGCAAATGCCTCTGCCATGATGCTTCATCGTCATCAGGCACAGCATCAACAAAGTCCACATAACAAAGTCCACAGCAGCTACCACGCTTCTCCGCAGAATGACCAATAATGGCATAGTGGATGCTTCCCTATATACCTAACAAGAATTATATGGCGTAGTGGGTACTTTGCAAGTGTACTTGTATTAGATGCCCCAACAGAGCTTACAAACTGCTCTAGAAATGCCGCTTCTTCCAGCTTTTGCTGTGACTGTGCTGCGTGTTCAGCGCAGGCCTGTAAATTTTCGTTTTTTCGCAGTGTTGAGCACGAGAAGCACGGGCACCGAGCCGAGTGCGCTTGTCGTGGAAGGCACCGCGTACGCTCTGTTGACGCTGCTGGCGCACAACGAGGTTGAGACGGCCAAGACGATCGTCAACTGGCTGAACACGCACCGCTCGGCCTCCGGGTCGTTCGCATCGACTCAAGTGAGTAGCACAAGGCGTCACAGAATGCGAATTGCGTAACGAGTGGGTGGTTTAAGGGCTCAGCCGTAATCCATCGTCATCAGGCACAGCATCAACAAAGTGCACATAATGTCTTGCAGACACGATACAGGTACCTCACTTCTCCGCAGAATGATGACTCATGACATAGCTGGTACCTCCCTACTTCGCAAGATTATGATTTATGGCGCAGTGGATATCTTGCAACCTTTACTTTTAGTAGTCACCCCTATATAGAGTGTACAACGCGCTTTAGGAAGGCCTCTCCTCCAGATTTCGCTGTGACTGGGCTGCGTGTTCTGCGCAGTCCTGGTATTTTTACCGCTATTATCAGACTTAACACTAACTGGATGAACATGAAGTGTCCCTTGATTGTTTGACTTAAGAAGGGAAGTAAGTAATTACGTTGGTACAAAAGTCGCGCACAACATTTTAAAACTTTCACGCAGAGATGTCGCAGTTAAACGCACTGCGTGGCACCATCGTTTCAGCGATTCGCTTGAAACAGGACAGTTTAAGACTACCACTCATCCACGCCGTCGTCATCATCATCATGATAATCATCATCATCACCATTCTGACCACGCCCACTGCAGGACAAAGGCTTCTCCCATGTTTAACCAATCAACTCGGTCTGGTGCTTGCTGCTGTTATGCCAGGGCTCCCAACCCAAACTTCCTTGGTTCGACAAGGAATTCAAGCTGGTAAAACGTCTGACGCAACCAGCGTCGACACCCGCTGATGCAACGAAGCGGGAGTCTTACGCAATCCCCGGCAACTCCGGCGATGAGGCTGACTCAACCAGCGTCAACACCAGCTGATGCAACGAGGCGGGAGCCTTACGCAATCCCCGGCAACTCCGGCGCTGCGCCGGACGCAACCGACGGAAATCTCTCCCGCAACGTGCGGCAAGCCCTCCTCCCCGCGGATCCGGTTCGAGCCAGCGACCAACGGCGGTTCCTGATTGGAGGCTTCGCACTACTGGCTGATGCAAGGGGTCGGCCAGGGCTATAAAAGAACCAAGCTGCGCGGGGGGACAGCGAGACAGCGAACGAAGAAATCGCGGGTCGTCGTCGCACCGCTGTGCGAGCCCAATAAGCTGTCGGCCCCAGCGCCGAATATGTAACGCCTCTGTATATATGTATATAAATTTGCCTTAACTCACCGTCGCCTTGATCGCTCCGTCTATCAGCTCTGCGCAGAAGCAGTCGCAAGCTAAGACACCCGTTTCCCAACAGTGGATGGCAGCTGCGGGATCGGCCGGCGTCAGCTACCTCGATGCGGTGAGTGCCTGATGTTTTCCCTTCAGTTCACCAGACTTCTCTAGCACAGGTTATCGTAGTTTAGAGAAGGTTGTGTGAAGCATTGGAGTGAGCTTTGATTGTTTCGAGCCAAGTCGGAGCGCTTTGAAACCAAAGTTAACGCGGAGGGTGTAAACACGGCAGGTTGAGAATTGCTTGCGTGTCTTTCTAGTAGACTTATAGGGGATACGGCAAGTAGATTCTAACGAGGGCAAATAGCAAGAGGCTAGTGTGAACGATGGAGAACCTTAAAGTGAAGGAACTCATCGAAATTTGTGAAGAACTCGGCCTTACGCTGGGCCGTGCGAAGCGAAAGCAAGCGATCCTTGAGATCATGCAGAAGGAGGGAGTAACGGCTGAGGAAGTCGATGAGGCCTGGGCGGATATCAAAGAACGCCGCGAGGAGGCCGAAAGACGAGAACTTCGTGAGCGTGAAGAGGCGGAAAGGCGAGAACGCCGCGAGCGCGAGGAACGCGAAGAGCGCCTCGAGATGAAAAGAATAGAATTGGCGCTCCGTCAGTGTTCGCAAGCGCCTAGCGTAGCTTCTGCGACGGTTCAGGCTAGTGGACATAGAATTCGGGACCAACTGCCACCGTTCGTAGTGGGCGAGGACATGGCGAAGTATCTCGTGAAGTTCGAACACGTCTGCGATAAGAATGGCATCGAGCGGTCTCTTTGGGCACAGAACCTGTTAGCTCTACTTCCCGGAGAAGTATCCGACGTGATAACGTGCTTGTCGAGGGAGGCGTTTGAGAGCTATGACGAGGTTAAGGAGGCTCTGTTGAGAAGATATAAATTGTCACCCGAGGCTTTCCGGCAAAGGTTCCGGTATGCAAAAAGGGGGAATGAGTCACACGTTGACTTCGCGTTTCGTCTTAAAGCCGATTTAATTGAATAGCTCAAGGGCGAAGATGTCTATGACGATCGCGATAAAGTGGTAGAGTGCATAGCATTGGAGCAATTCTACCGCTGTATCGAGGATGATGTCAAGCTTTGGCTGCAGGATAAGCTTGGAGAAGTACAGCTAAACAAGGCAGCAGAGTTAGCTGAAGAGTACTACACTCGTAGAAACTTGCACAGTAGGGCCGTGCGTGTTGAAAAAGCTGAGAGAAAAGAGGGCTTTTCAAAAAAACCTGATGACCGGAAACATGCTCCGCACCGTAATTTTAGAAGAGACCCGTCTTTTACGAAGGAGACTGTGAGGGAAGGGCAAACGGAAGCGCAGAAGTCGAGTGAGCTTCCCAAAGAGCGCACTGATGCTACACGGGCGTTTGAGTCACGGAAGCCGCTAATCTGTTACAAGTGCAAAAAAGAAGGGCACATCGCGGTAAATTGTAAACAAAAGGTTGCTTTCGCAACGATCCGTGAATCAGAAAAGAACATGCGGTTGTTAGAACCGTATATTCAGGAGATTAGCGTCAATGGGAAAACGTGTCGAGCACTTCGAGACTCAGCGGCAACTATGGACGTTGTCCATCCTTCATTAGTGTCTCCGAACGACTTGACAGAAGAATGCGCATGGATCAGGCAAGTCGCCGAGGAGCAGAGCACTTGCTTGCCGATCGCTACGGTGATCATTGAAGGCTCTTTCGGTAAGCTTCACACCGAAGCGGCTGTGTCTGCTGCTCTCCCAGATTGTTTTCCTTATCTTTTTTCGAACAACTCGGAGCAGCTTCTCAAAGAGCAGGGTAAATCGTTCTTTCCCAGCGTTGCGTACATGGCCCTCACGCGATCGCAAGCGCGGAAGCTTTCACAGGAACTTGATCTCGTTCCATGTAGTACGCCACCACCGGCAAAAGCGGCCGAGCTGCGTGACCTTGGCAGCGAGTCGAGCGAGCCTCGGACAGAAAACTCTCGGGGTGGGTTACTCGAGCCGCCGGCAGCTGAAGCGGGTAGCGTCGTCTCCGTCGGCGGAGAAACCGAAGTGGCGCCGTTGGGCGAGGCGGGCAATACGCTCAAGCCTGTAGCTGAAAGTTGGTGTGAGCTGTCGAGGGTTGATCGAGCGACGCTCATTCGAGAGCAGCGTGAGGACATCTCGATAAAAACGGAACGCGTAAAAGTGAGAGTAAAGAAAAAGAATGCTTCAGAGGACGAAGGAGCACAAGTTCTGACTTCTAGCGATGTAAGCGAAAGGGGTTCTGAGGTGATGTTGGAACAGTTGAACCTGGAGCCAAGGTTAAGTCAAGTCCAGAAGGAGGACTTGAGAAAGAGTGTTTCTGAGTTTAAAGACGTGTTTTCCAGCCGTCCCGGAAAAACGACGGTTATTAAGCACGACATCGAGCTCACATGTGAGGAACCAATCCGTAGTAAGCCATATCGATGTTCCCCTGTGCAGAAGCAGAGCATGAAGGAGGAAATCGATAGAATGCTTGAGTTGGGAGTCATAGTACCGGGTGAGAGTGACTATACATCTCCTCTAATCTTGGTTCAAGTGCCGGGAAAGGATCCTAGGCCATGCATCGATTATCGGCGCCTTAACGCCATAACTCGAGACCAGACCTATCCGATACCAAATCTAGAGGAAAGGGTGGAAACAGTGTCAAAGTCAAACTACATTTCCACGCTAGACCTCGTGCGAGGTTATTGGCAGGTCCCTCTTACCGAGCGTGCTAGCCGCTACGCCGCGTTCGTTTCTCCATTCGGAACGTATCGTCCCCTTATGCTGAGTTTTGGACTGAAAAATGCGCCTTATTGCTTTTCGGGTCTAATGGACCGCGTTCTTAATGGCCTGTCCGAGTTCGCACTGCCGTATCTCGACGATGTCGCCATCTTCTCGAACACCTGGGAAGAACATGTCGAACATTTACGAGTCGTGCTGAACAAGTTGAAAGAAGCGGGTCTTACAGCGAAACCTGCTAAATGTCACCTAGGATGCGGCGAGGTGTCTTACCTGGGACACGTTGTGGGGCGTGGCCGGCGTCGACCTTCAGAGATCAAGGTAGCCGCCGTCGTGAACTATCCACGACCAACCACCAAGTCTGAGATAAGGGCTTTCTTAGGACTAGCGGGATACTATCAGCATTATGTGCAAAACTACTCTACCATTGCCAGCCCTCTAATTGACGCACTTCGAAAGTCGGAGCCAGTTAAAGTGACATGGGACTCGGAGAAAGAGAATGCGTTTTGCAAACTTAAACAAGCCTTAAGCGAAAAACCCGTTCTCATGGCGCCTGACTTTTCCAAGAGCTTTATCATTCAGTGCGACGCGAGTGATCGCGGAATGGGAGCTATATTGTGCCAGGAAGATGACACTGGTCACGAAAGACCAGTTTTGTATTTAAGCCGAAAACTGAGCTGCAGGGAAGAGGCATATAGTACCTCTGAAAAGGAATGTGCCTGCCTCGTGTGGGCCGTTCAAAAGCTGGCCTGTTACGTCTCCGGTTCCAAGTTTGTGGTCGAAACGGACCACTGTCCTCTAACCTGGTTGAATAACATGTCGTCCAAAAGCGGCCGGTTATTAAGGTGGAGCATGATACTCCAACAGCACAACTTGAACGTTCGTTACAAGAAAGGAAAGCTAAACGCGAACGCAGACGCACTGAGTCGCGCGTTCTAATCAGTGCCGTCTTCGGCTATCCTTTCGGTTTTCGCTGGCAAATTGGGGCAAAATTTTGTCCTCATTGCGGCCTCAGCTGAGCGCTTCCGTCCTGAGTGATCTCAAGGGGCCAACGTTATTTTGAATTCTGTTTCATTGCGTTTGTTACACGTGTAATATTTTGAGTTCTACTTTTAACAGTTTTGGTGTCCCACATGTGCCTCTTGATAAAGAGGGAACGAAATTTCGACAGAAACGTAGTTAGGAATGTATTATTCTATTTAGGTCTGGTGTTCTGTCGGGTGACCGAGGGCACTTGCTTGTGTCGTGTGTTGTTTGTTGTCGGACCGTTCTTGACAAGTTGCAGAACGATCAACAAGTGCTGATACGAAAGATCGTCAGAAGAGACGAGCAAAGCAAGTCGACGCATTTTGGCGACAAGCCACTGGAGCCGGGATCCGGCCTGGCGACTGGGATCTGTTCACGGAACGAAGCGTGGAGCCAAATGTCCCCATGGCCCTGGAGGTGAACCTGGATGGACCTGGCGAACGAGCGCGCCCGGCATCCGAGCCACGTGGAAGCAGCTCGTCTTACCGGCGCATTGTCTGGCGGCGGGGGTGCTGTTATGCCAGGGCTCCCAACCCAAACTTCCTTGGTTCGACAAGGAATTCAAGCTGGTAAAACGTCTGACGCAACCAGCGTCGACACCCGCTGATGCAACGAAGCGGGAGTCTTACGCAATCCCTGGCAACTCCGGCGATGAGGCTGACTCAACCAGCGTCAACACCAGCTGATGCAACGAGGCGGGAGCCTTACGCAATCCCCGGCAACTCCGGCGCTGCGCCGGACGCAACCGACGGAAATCTCTCCCGCAACGTGCGGCAAGCCCTCCTCCCCGCGGATCCGGTTCGAGCCAGCGACCAACGGCGGTTCCTGATTGGAGGCTTCGCACTACTGGCTGATGCAAGGGGTCGGCCAGGGCTATAAAAGAACCAAGCTGCGCGGGGGGACAGCGAGACAGCGAACGAAGAAATCGCGGGTCGTCGTCGCACCGCTGTGCGAGCCCAATAAGCTGTCGGCCCCAGCGCCGAATATGTAACGCCTCTGTATATATGTATATAAATTTGCCTTAACTCACCGTCGCCTTGATCGCTCCGTCTATCAGCTCTGCGCAGAAGCAGTCGCAAGCTGAGACACCTGTTTCCCAACACTGCCAGCCACCTTATCCCTGGAAACTTCTTAATCTCATCTGTCCAACTAATTTACTGCCTCCCCCTCGCGCGCTTGCCTTCTCTTGGAATCCGGTCTGTTATTCCTTATGACCAGCGGTTATCTTGCGTTCGCGCTACGTGCCTTGCCCATGCCCATTTAATCTGGACAATGGTGTTATGGGCTATCTGCTGCGCCGCCTGACTGTGCCATTACACAATGTCCAGATAGCGCAATCTTCCACGAAGTCCGGATGTTTTGCTTCAGCTGCCGCTATATGACTTTGAAAAAAGATTGTTTTATCCTTTGTTTCAGGACACCGTAGTTGCACTGCAGGCTTTGACGGAATTCGCGCTGAAATCCCGTGAGCCGAATGTTGACCTCACCTGCAATGTCACGCTTAGCAGTCAGCGAAACTTCCAGAGGAGCCTCAGGCTCAAGCGAGACAATGCCGCCATACTGCAACAGCTGGACGTAAGTGTTATTCGCGCCTTACTTTCAACGCTTGGATTTCATGCTCTAACCTTCCGAAAATTGTTAGTTTAGCCGAATTCGCTGTACTACGCTGCATAACGCATTCTTACCATGACTATGATATTAGTGGAATAATCTACAGATTTATTTCGCTCTGTTCTGTCCCATTATCATACTATCTCATAACGGTACTATCTCATAACGTAGAAGGGGTGCCGATCGATAAAAGAAAGAGAAAATCATTACGTCACCCTGACCTAAGGCTCCGAGATTAGGGCAATTCAGGGATTACACGATGACATAGGCAGGCCGATTGTTGAAATTGATCAGTGACGTGACGATTAAGGATAAAGAAATGTCCCCTATTTGCGCTGCATATGAAGTAACCGTATCACGACCCCTATGCGGAAAAGACCGTCGAACGCAGAGGTGTTCGTTTTTGAAAAATCTGCCAAACAAATGTGGCTCGTTTTGAGAAGTTCTTAAAAGCGGCTAAGTCTACTTTTCAAATCATACCCCTATCTTTCATTCCGTTGACGTTAGTCCGAGACTATTTGTGTAGTGCTGTTTTTTTTTGTTGTAATATTGTAAGACGGTGATCTTACATTTATTTTGTACTGCGCGATAGGTGTTCTCTGTAGCAAAATAATTTTATCCGAACAGGAGCCTGTCATTCAGGCGCCTTGGTGCCTTTTGCTCTTACCAATGTATCATTAAGGATACAGAATAAATATTTTTCTTTAAATTACAGAATGTCAGGCTTTCGAATTTTAGAAAAAAGCTTTTTACGCTAGCTGCATGCTATTGTTGATATCTGATTTATGTCGGCTCTATAATCAATACTGAGCAACGAGACGTAAGCCAAATAGTTAGTGTAGCCCAGTAGCGGAATAACATGCATAAGCCGGCGTGCTCTGGGTCATCGGTCAGTGTGTTGCTGGCTGCTAATGTAGCAATCGGTGCTCTCTTCATCACAACGTAGATTCGTGACGTCACGGGAAAAATGTTCGTGAAAGCCAGCGGCACCGGCAGTGGACTGCTGTCCGTCAAGCTGAAGTACAACGTGCTTGTGCCACCTGAGCTTCTGTGCAAGGTAAGCTTTCTACTCTGTGTAGGAGAGCTAATACCCTCACGCACGGGCACAAGTAAAGTACTTGGCAGTAAGCCGCTTTCGGTATCACCAGCGTTGGCCATGACGTCCCCTTACCTAAAAGATGTCCCCCTCCAGTGGCGTAAATCCAGAAGAATCACAAGGGGGGACACACATCTTGCCATGGTAGCCATTTTGTTTTATTAAATATGGATTTTATTTTTATTTATATAAACAAAAAATCATGCTTTGAAACAAAATTTTAAAAACTAGCGTGGGGTCTCAGCTCGCGTAATTGCATTGTTCTATTGAGTCTTCTCTGAACCGGTCGAGCGGCATTTGTGATTTCAATAGTCTGACACACCTGAGGGGTGCTGAACACAGGTACACACAACAATATAAACAGCCATTTCAAAAAGCTGAATACGCTATATTTAACTGTCAAGCAATTCAAGTATATATAATGTTTGAAAGACAAATCTCTAGGGGGGATACATTCAAGGGGTGTCCCCCCCAGCCTGAACACAAGGGGGGTCAGGACCCCCCTGACCCCCCCCCCCCCCCCGCGATTTACGCCAGTGCCCCTACCTAAAGGACTTTAGAGTTCCTGTGTGTCAGGGGTAAAGACTTAATATAGCGAAGATGCTTATTTTCCCGTTTTTGTTTGTTTGTTTCAGTTTAATATAACGGTGCGTGCGGACATCCGAAGTACGAGGGAAAGCAGCGCCAAGTCGTTTGATTTGCCACCTGGTCTCCTCGAAGATCTGCTCGGAGAGTCTAGGAGTGAGTTCTCCGAGCTTTTGCGTCTCGTACCTTCGTGTGACGTGTAGAATTTCAATACACGTTTTTCTTTCCTATTCTAGGGCGTCGCTCGATATCGTCTTGGTTCCAAAGTAAGTAAAATGTGTTTCGCCGTTGCTCACTCACTCACTCACTCACTCACTCACTCACTCACTCACTCCTCACTCACTCACTCACTTCACTCACTCACTCACTCACTCTCACTCCTCACTCACTCACTTCACTCATTCACTCACTCACTCACTCACTCACTCACATCACTCACTCACTCACTCACATCACTCACTCACTCACTCACTCACTCACCTCACTCACTCATCACTCACGCTCACTCACTCACTCACTCACTCACTCACTCACTCACTCACTCACTCACTCATCCACTCACTCACTCACCTCACTCACTCACTCACTCACACTCCACTCACTCACTCACTCCCTCACTCACTCACTCACTCCACTCACTCACTCACTCACTCACTCACTCACTCACTCACTCACTCACTCACTCACTCACTCACTCACTCACTCACTCACTCACTCACTCACTCACTCGGCACAGAGTGCAGCTACATAGGACATTCCTTCGTGCATCGTTCTGTATCGTTATGTATGCATGTTATTGTAATCTTGAGTTGTATGGGCGTGAATAATTATCTTACAAAAGTACAAGCAGCGTAAGTTTTGTGTGGTCCTAATCTGTACAAGCGCCATTCGGATGCGATACTCCGAGTGTATCGGAGAAAAAATTTTAAGCCGCAGCAAACATTTCGTATCGCTGTTTGCTGCAGGTTGGAGGAGGAAACCGTCTACGCCGTCTACGTTCCGCCCCGAGCCGCTTCCAGTCAGATTTTTACGTACGTACGACGCGAGTTGTCACAGTGGTTCGTCCTCTCTGAGTACGATGGGACAGCTGTTATGAAAGAAAGTGGGCTGGTGAATGTGCCGTATCAGATTGCGCATTGTGGATTCAGTCATTACGCACAAGGGAAGCGTACGGTCGATGGAGCAAGCGATTACCTATGAAAGGAATAATTGAAAACCACCCGTTTGTAGCACGAATCTACAACGCAATCCTCATGTAATTCTTCCTGGTCCGGGGATTAAACCCGGAACCAACGCCTTTCCAGGGCGGTTGGTCTCAACTGAGCTAATTGGTAGAAGGACCGCCACGGAAAGGCGTTGGTCCCGGGTTTAGTCCCCAAACAAGGACGATTTTTTCAACTACAGCCTCTTCTTTTTGACAATTCCGCACGAATTTCCTTGTGGGCGGCAGTCCTACCCACAAGAAAATCACAGAAGGAAGGAAGGAAGGAAAATAACTTTATTGTGTCCTGCAGAACGCGACTGGGTCGCGCACCCGGCTCAGTCCCGGCTTGCCGGTCCTTACGAAGAGAATCACAGATCACAAGAAAATCGCCCACAAGGAAATTACGCTGCCCTGGCGGCGGTGCCCGCACCGTGGAAACTCGAGCGCTGGTTCCCATAGACGGCACATCCTAATAATGATTCTAAAAAAAATGAAATGTAAGATATATATACAAGTGCTTGCTGCGCGGGCTCTTACCGTCCGTTGTGCCTTAAAGGGGCCCTGCAACACTTTTTAAAGGAGTACTGACATGAATGTTAAAATTTTTCGGGTTGTTGCTCTAAATGAAAGCACGGGTGTCGAGAACCCTAAAAAGAGTGTCGTGGTGCCTTGGGATCCATTGCATATATTTTAATACCGCTTCTTTCAACCAGCAGTCTCGGTTTCGGTTTCGAGAGGGCGGCTTCATAGTGACGTGTCAAGTCTGCCCGTGATGTCACGGGCAGACTGCAACCCACGAAATATGCACCTGCTGTCCTTTGCTGTCAGTCGAACGTGGTACATGATGAGTGAACTGTCGTCCAGTGCCTCCGACAGCGATTTCTGTGATTTAGGCTGCATGCAGAACCCAGACTTCGCAAACCAAGTGAGCTGACTTTAAACGTCATAGGGCTCTCCATGCGGTGAAGCTGCTTTGCAGATGCTGGGAGATGAAAACTTTAAAATCAAACTTAAATATTTATACGTGTTTCCCGGATGCGGCGTGGGGAGAGCGTTAACACTACATGCCAAGGAAACCAAAAACGTCCGTTTTGCTGCACTTCAAAATCGTGTCAGTACTCCTTTAAGCATGGTCAGAAAACGATGCCGATCGGTAGTCGAGGCTCCTCAGAACACGCGAGCCAAATATTATAGCGCAGCCAGCGGCCTGGAATACGAAATTAATTCCCAGTCAGCTAGAAATCATTCCCTCTTCTCTTACCAAATGATGCCATAAACAGAAACACCCGCGCCTTAAACACAAAGTGCACGGGCATTGGCTGATTCGAGCATCGTGAGCTGGACAGTTACTGTAGCCACCGCAGGATGCCGCCACGTGCCCGCTCGCGCGCGCTCGCGATCACGCTGAGATTAAGCCGCGCGTTCGAAGAAAAAAAAAAGTGCTCATGGTCATCACGCGCGCTGACGAAGGGAAGCATCTCCTTGCCCCCCTGTTCATCCCCCTCACTGCGTAGCTTTCAGAGTGCTCGCTAATACGAAGCGAGAGCGAAAGCGCTTGAAACGGGCAACGGATTCTAAAATTGGACTGATTCTAAATTTTTTTTTTTTGCGGCAGTCGATTCGTGTGGCATGAGCTCTTTTAATGAAGTCATTCAACGATTACCTTGAAAAGTGTTGCAGGGACCCTTTTAACGCTGGACTCACTAGTGTGTATATCATAAGATATCACGCTCGTTTACCGATTTTGCTGATTGTTTTCAGCGATGTTAAATGCCGTCATAATGAAACATCGGTGGCATGCTGGTGTAATATTCAGTTTACAGCCCTCTGGGAGCTTCTCTGCGAGCTAATTTTATCCGCTAAGATGACAGATCACTTTAATTAAGAAATGAAGATAGATGGACATTTGGTGCACTCTTGCATGCAGAAAGCCTAGAAAGCGGCGTATCCAAGGGTGGGTTCTAGCTTCCAAAACCACCCCCTCGGCTACGCCATTGGACGAGCTATAACTTCATAGAAGCAGCGTCTATGAAGCTCTACTTCTAATTAAGGTCAAGGTACGCCTGAAAGTGATTGATCTGTAGTTGCGATCCAGAAATTGTCAACAACAGCGTTGAATTAATTTTAAAGGGAAGTTCAAAGCCCACCGTTGATATTCGTAAATCACGAGGCAGAAATATATGCTTCCTTTCACAGTCGTCAAATTTTTTTTTCATAGATTCTCAGCTTCAAAGGCGGTTACGCTCTAATGTCTGCAGTCTTGTAAACCAAACCGGAAGTTTTGAAAATGCTTTCTTTTATTACTGATTCCTTGGCTAACCTTGTGTGTCTAATTACCGGAATTTCCTTATGTTATTTTAGATGATTCTAGAAGCAGAGACTATTCACCGGCGAGCCCCTTCTTTCCAGAACAGAGCGGAGGGTTCCATGGTGGTACGTTAAACGCAGAACGATTTCTTCCCCTTCATATCTTTCGTTGCATTTCTCTGTTTTTATTCTGCTGTTGGAGTAACACGATGTGATGCCAAGACGAAACGCAGAAGTCCATTCAATATTCACGCTTAGATGTGTGCACCAAGGAGGTGTGTGCACCAGGCAGAAATCCCCGTCGGGTAGAACAGAGAAACAGGGATAAAAAAAAGGCATGGTGGTTAACTCAACACTGTCCACTTTTCTACCCTAAATGTCGGCAGGGAAGAACATGATTTAAGCACAGGCGCCTATTGATATATTGCCATGTTATTTGTTTCTGCCGTTTAGCCCTACAACAAAAACTGATCTGAGCTGGCGAGCCGCAGTCACAAAATTTAGTCTCCTGCAAGGTCCGGGAGAGTGAAGGAAAATGAAAAAGAGGGAGGGAAGGGGTGGAGGGAGTTTGAAAAAAATGTCAGCTAACGTTGCCGTTTGAAAGAATGCTACCAAGAAATTTTCTTTTGTAAATAGGCATAACGGAATCCATCCCTCGAGGCATATAATCTGGCCATTTCCTGCGCTGGACATGATTTCGTTGTTCAGTTGAGAAAGCCACCCCCTGGCTACGCCACTGTTTCAGTGTGGTTCACATCGCATGCAGTTAAGGAGGATTGTCGATTAGTAACAGCAAGTTGTTCGAAGTTGGCCCGCTAGTGATACCACTATTCGTTACGATTAACGCAAGTAAACTGTTACTTCTGTGCGAGTAGTTGTTGTGGGTGTCAGGATAATATGATCGCTGCTTGATGTCCTAAACGTACTGCGCTACTACCGGAGCCATTCAGGTAAGAAGAAAAGTTGGTGCACTTAGCTCTTCGGTGGGATGTGCACTCAGGAAATTGGCTCAGGCAATTCAGCTGAAGTGGTTTGAAAAGTACGGGCGAACTGGCGGTTACCGAGCTTTTTTTTCATTGTGAAATTTCCTTTTTATTTCTGAAACAGGAAACAGCGATACCGCTGCGGCTTCCGTGCAAGCATCCCCGCAAAGCAAGCTTACGTACGACATCGAAGTTTGCTCACGGTAAACAAGTTTTACCTCTTGTGATTAAAAAAAATTCAACAGAACATTAGGAAAGGCGATCACCCAATTTGATAGGCCAGTAGTTGTTATATGTTAGATGTACTTCCTTGAACATGTTTACTTGTTTCATTTACTATATAGCTTGAAGCCTTGAATGTATTTAGCTATTTCATTTTCCACATACGTATGTAAAAGTGTATGTATGTATCTATGGCTATTCGTGTACGAAAGTCTGTATATATGTTCCCATATGGAACACCGGTGTCAACATAACTATTGCTCTCTCTTATTCTACATGTTCTTTGTAATGATACGTGTGCGTTATGTTATACATTTATGTTGCCTTTTGTATTCTTTTTTTATAAGTTTTCTCCTAGTTGTCCATAACGTCATTGTACTCTTGTATTTCATTTTTTTCCAATGCAGTTTTGTTGTGTGACGAATCTGCAGCGTGCTTGAGGCCTAGTCAGGTGACTCATAACGTCGCCTTTAGTCTCTTGCACCACGACACTCATGTATCGTCAAACAAATGAGTAAAATTAAAAAAATTAAAATATTAGTTGCCGCCTGAAGCAGTAGTGCTCGGCTGCTGACCCGAAGGTCGCGGTTTCGATTCCGGCCGCGACGGTCACATTTCCATGAAGGCGAAATGGTAGAGGCCCATGTACTGCGCGATGTCACTGCACGTTAAAGATCACCAGATGATCGAAATTTCCGGAGCCCTCCACGACGGCGTCTCTCGTAATCATATCATGATTTTGCGACGTAAAACCCCATATATTATAAAATATTTAGTTGTAGCCTTTTTCTATGCCTATTTTAGTTTACGAAATGCTGGCACATCGGAAGATACAGGGCGTTCCAGCTAATTTGCGCCAAGTACACTTTTTCAATTTAGCGCAGTCTAAAGAAAAGCTGGAAAAAATTAAACAAGGCAGTCATCTTAGCACAGATGAAATAATCCGACGTTTCCGAACAAACGCTACAACTTATCTATTGAATACTTTTAAGGGCGAAGCTCCTCAAGGCGGCACCCGTTCGTCCCTCGTAGTCGTAGTAGTGCGTAACCAGTCGTAACGCTAGTACCAGATCTTGACCTCCAAGGTGGTGCCGGTGGGAGATTTTTACTGTGCGTTGTTGAACAATAAAGAATTCGCAGCGTGCGCGTTAACTAAAAGCCGAATTCTTCTGTCTTCCATTCCCCATTAGCAGCCATTGCATGTCCAGTAGAAAACGTTAGTAGAAGTAGAAGTGTAAGTGTTAGCTAAAACCCGACTTCTTCTGTCTCTCATTCCCATTAGCAGCCATTGTTTACCTCCAAGGTAGTGCCTGGTGAGATTTCTCCTGTGCGTGATTAAACAATAAAAAATTTGTTCAAAACGCCATTGATTGATGAAATAAACCAACGAAGGACGCCAGATGTTTTCTAAAAGCAAAACGAAAGAACGCCAGATGTTTCTAAAGCAAAACGAAAAGACGCCAGCTGCTTAACGAAAGACGCCAGATGTTTTCTAAAGCAATGGTTTTCTAAACAATGAAACTTTACAGCGTACATGTAAAATTAAAGTGAGCTGCAAGTCGTCATAACTCATCGAACCTTTAGTATAAACGCACCCGATCTTTACGTCGGTGATGATGTACTGGGCAGAATTCACGGAAGATTCACGGTTTACCAATGAACCTCCGCAGCTTCGCCCACTCATCATCATTCACTCCGTGGATATGCTGTGATTTTTTCGTTGAAGTTACTGCTTTAAAGGTTATTTATGCAGTCTTTGTTAATTACTTAGATTATCAGACTGGCAGTTTTCTTTGAATGGAAGAAATATTCCGACGTGTCAGAACAGCTGCTACAACGTTTGTATTGAAGATTTTTCGCTAGAGTTACTGACTTAAAAAGGTATTTAAGAATCTGTTCTGGTTTGAGGCCCGTGTACTTAGATTTAGGTGCACGTTAAAGAACCCCAGGCGGACGAAATTTCCGGAGCCGTCCACTAAGGCGTCTCTCATAATCAAATCGTGGTTTTGGGACGTTAAACCCCAGATATTATTAAGAATCTGTTCTGTTAATTTACCACCTTGGCGGAACGGAAAAGATGGCCTGTCGTGCTCCGTTTGACTGAGAACTACACTTGCCCAATTTGACACGCGTAGCGCATCTATTCGTTTTTGTAATGAACAGCGCAAATTAGCTGAAACACTCTGTACACTGCAAAAGTAGTTTCTGAAGCGACGCCTTGCGGTGGTTTGTAAAATAACAAGGCTTCCGAAACTTCGTCGCATTTCATGCTGTTCCAGAAAAGAACTTATCCCCTACGCATCACGAGCCGGTTGCAGCCGTCATTTTTTGTTCCTGCCGCTAAACTTAGTTGACAGTTAAAAACTTTCTAGTTACACTCAGGGCTGAAGGATGACGTCACAAGCAATCGTGCGCTCCACTATCCATTAAGCGATGTAATACGCCGTACAGGCTAATATAAACAATATAATAC
Source organism: Rhipicephalus sanguineus (assembly GCF_013339695.2). Classification (NCBI taxonomy): domain Eukaryota; kingdom Metazoa; phylum Arthropoda; class Arachnida; order Ixodida; family Ixodidae; genus Rhipicephalus; species Rhipicephalus sanguineus. The sequence goes on from NC_051185.1 coordinate 12,790,896, forward strand.
GGATGTGTTGATGCACTCGCGAAAATTAACCAAGGCCATTTTTTTTTCAGCTATATCGGCGGAGAGGATTCCAACATGGCGGTTATAGAAGTGGGACTTTTCAGCGGGTTCGAACCAATTAAAAACGATTTGGAGAAGGTAAGCTCGTTCTCGTGTTGTAGTTTGAGCATACAGCAGCATTTTGTTGCAAAAGATCACTCATGAAATATTCTATTGCATCTCAATAGAACATCCAGTAAGCCGACTCATAAGCTCAACATATATGATCACAGAGTGTTTAATCTGCGCATATTATTCGACAGCATTGAGGTATGAAACATCATGATGGTTTTCCTTTTTTTTCCCCGCCAGTTTCTTGTGTGTTCGTTTAATCCCTGCCCCTATGGTATCATTATTTTTGCTTTTTTATTATCTCATTCCTTACTCGCCTATTTCGTATCCTTGTCAGGCTAGTGTTGGAGTGGCTACTTTTCTTCATTATTCCTTTGTTTGTCGCACGAACTGTTCGTCTGCGTTTTTTTGTCCCGTATGTCTACTAGAGTTTCCTTTCGCCTTTCTTGTGCACGACTCTGCTCTGTTTGTACGTTAAGTTACAAGTATGAATAATACTTTGTTTTCATTTATTTTTGCTGTGAAGTGACCTAATCCTGTGTCTCATACGAGGACCGTGAGAAAATGTTTGATTAAACAGATAGACGGAAGAGAATGAACAGAATAAAGTGTAACAGAGCGATATTGAGTGGATGGATGGATCAGGGGGAATTGAATAGCACGGATAAAATGGACTATAATAGGCGGAATATGAGGGAATAAAATATGCTGGGTGCAATGGATGCATGGAATGGAGCGAATGCTGCAGTTTCACATGCTATAGGTCTAACTAGGATTTTTCCTTCAGATTCTTAAAAAGTTGTAAGCATCACGCGTAACTTTTTCGTTCCCCGCAGGCGAGGACTGACAACGAACTTTTGGCTAAGTACGAGATGACGGAGAAAAATGTCATACTCTATTTCGATAAGGTAAGCAGGCACCCCTTTGATACTGTACCGATACTATCGGAAGCACCGCAGGTTTCAGGACGTTATTCACGTTTTTTTGTTTGTTTTTGATCATCGCCCTACAGATACCGTGGGAATCACCAACGTGCGTAAAATTCAGAATAGAACGACAGCATGTCGTTTACAACGTCCAGTCTGCAGTTGTCAAAGTCTACGACTACTACAACCCGAGTGAGTACAGTGTGATTTCACTAATCGTGTGTGATTTTTTCGATAACGTTATTTTAAGCGTTCGCAATGTTGAAGCATGTTACTCACGCGAAATAACAAAATACCACTGGAAAGAAATGCAGGAAAAACTGTAATGATAACTTAAAGAATGGGTGTATCGCGCTTCATAAATGCATCTACGTAAGATTATTCAAAACAGGCCATTCAAGATGAAATCGGAGTCTTATCTCATCAATTGAAATATTTGTTTAAGGGGCAGTAAATATAACTTGAATTTGCATGTTTTTAAAGTGCCCATTAATAATTTGCTTTAACATTGTTGCGCTTGTAATTTACGAAGGGAAATAAAAAAAAAACGAAAACGGACCAAACATCAGCATCACCTACCACAAATCTTTTCACGAAAACGAGACATAATTCAGTGAGACAGTTTTTCACCGTTAAGTCAATGAAGACTTGTGGGTATTACCGATATCAACCCAATCACGCATTTGTTTTTATTAGAAGAGGCGTCGTAGCTTTAGTGGTAGAAGTTTATTTTACACCGAAACCATTGGGATCGCGCATGATGGGGTTGTGAAACAAAAGCGCTACAGCTGATAGTAACCGCACACACAAAAGGAAACCTCGCTGTGGTCCAGTTATAAAAAAAGTAATTACGACATTTCGGCCTGATTACTAGGCGCTCAGTGACCTGCGCAATGCAACTTACATAGCCCTGGTGAACTGCTCTTCCAAGAAATCGATCGCAATAGGCACGAACGAAAGGACGCTAAAAATGGGTAAATTCTTGAAGTAAAGGCACGTAGAAATGTAGAAATAAAAAAAATGTGCGCGTAATGATTCCACATAAACGTAAGCATGTCACGCTAACCAGCACTTGGTTTTACGTTGACTATTACTTGTGCATTTTCAATTTCTCTAGCAACAGTTACCTTACTTGTGGTTCCCGTGCCTGAAATACTTTGTCAGCTGTGTATCGCGTCGCCCGTTTTTGTCATGCTTGGAAAGTTAGGTTATACGCTACAAGTGTCCCTTAGTTTTAAAGTAGTAGTACTGAAAACGAAGGTTACGAAAAGTTTTATTTTACGTGATATGGCAAGCTCATGCGCAACTAATTTATTTACGTTGCTAACATCTTCACTCTGCTATCACTATGTATTTTTCGCTTGAAACCGCAATCTCAGCTTAAGAAATTACGAGGATGTGTGTCAGCGGATGCCTCATGCAGCTTTTCGATATGATACACTTTACATTGTTTATCGGCGCTGATTTTCTATGTGTGTTGTTATCTGCTAAGCTATTTTTTTATATTCTGAGCCCAGCCTTTCAGGCCTTTCGGTTTTGCTTACCCTGAAACTTGTACTGCAGTATTAGTTGGAAATAAAGTTGATTATGTTGTCCAAGCGGCCATACATGTCATAGGTATTTATTACGCGATGGCGTGAACTTATACGCAGTGTCTTTGTAATTTTTACAGTGCATTCTTGCACGCAATTCTACGGTCCCGGTTCAACAAGCCCTCTGCTCAAGCTCGTCTGTGAAGGAAACCAGTGCCAGTGCGCTGCAGGTGAGATGACTGCCTTGTTTACATTGTTCAGTACGTCGGTGCAGAATGGCTTAGATTGCTTTTGCATTAACTCGCCATGACGTCCCAAAAAATCACACCATTTCCCGCTAAAGGGGACCATGAGGCGATGCGAAGCAGTGTTTCGGCATGTCGAGCCCGCGTTTCAGAGGGGGGAGGGGAGAGGGGAAGCGAAGAGGGAAAGAGAAGAGGGGAACGGGAGAGGAGGAGTGGAGATGGGAAAGGGGGAGAGGGTTCGCACATGCGCAGTAAGGATGGTCACGCCGCACACCTCCACCACCGGATTAAATTCCGCCATAAGATGCTTCGCATCTAATAGATATTTCCTAGCGCTTATGAGTTCATGCAGCTACATTCTTATTTCTTCGCGATCACGCTCTATGGAAAAACTCGCAAGGTTCCCTGGAAGGCGAAAGCAATCTTCTTGTTTTTCTTTTCAGTCGATATATTGATTCTCCCTCCGCCCCACTCCGAGAGCTTTCTGAACATAACGTGGTTTTGCACTGCGGTGCTGTGGTCATGACTTTGTTTTGTCGCCTACTGTCGTCACAAAATCTTCTTCTCTTTCATTCTTTACACCCTTTCCCCTTCCCAAGTACAGGGTAGCAAACCGGCGGCTTCCTCTGGTTAACCTCCCTGTCTTTTCTTTATCTTTCTCTATCTCTCTATCGCTACGGTATCGGAGGCATTGCAAGTTCTCTGCATCTCACCTGGCTTTGCACTGCCTCGGTGATCGGGACTCCTTTGACCAAGTGACGATGTCATTTGATGACATTATCATACGCAGTCATGGTGTGACGTCATCATTACGTCCCAGTGACGTCACTATGACTTCACGAATGCTGGCAATCTGAGACGTCATCATGACGTCATATGGTAACGTCATCACTTGAAGATGATATCTTGCATTAATCGTGTTGCCGACGCAAACAGTCCATCTTCGCGTTTGATGAGGCATCTAGGGCTTTCGCGTTAACAAAAGCTCATTTCTTCTTTCGAATGACATCTTAAGATTTTTTTTTATCAGGCGCAGTGCTTAGGTCGATAAAGTGGCGCCAAAAAGGAGTCATTGACTTAAGCGAGGACTGAAGAGTAATGTTACAATTTTCTGTATACGTGTAGTATATGGTTCGCTCGTGCAAAGCACGACTCGAAGCGTTTTTCGCTAATATTTAGGCCGTATCTAGGTGCCACCACGGCGGTGGGGAAGCGAAACCACAGCTTCGTACTCATCAGCGGGGCGCCATAGAGCGAGGGACACTAGAGCATCGATAAGCAAGGTAGAAATTGCTTGGAAAACATTATTACAATTTTAGAAAACGTTACACAGAACAACTTAAATCGTTTCGAGCGATTTGCCGGTGCCAGCGTCCGCGATACCGGTACCAAGAAAAACTGCATGATGTTTTAGCGAATATGGATTAGTACGTTTTCCCGAATAGTCCGTTTTTCCCGAGTTATTTTCAAATAAAACGTATGAACGACATTTCATTGCATGCATAAAATTCTAATATAAGTCACCACTCCTCCCCGAAGTCAAGGGTTTGTAGGCAGTACTCTAAATCGACTCGACTCTTTTCGATTAATTTTTATCACTCCTAATCTATTAAAGGTTCTTAAGTGTTTGTGTCTCTTTTCTCTATCGTGAAGTTTTGGTCGGTTTAGCATTTCAAACTTGTTTCACGGTGGGGTTATTTCGGTTTGCGGTGGTACTACTATTTCTTGCTCCGACGTATCGTGCAGTCCATGAACTTCAAGGGCACATTGCATCACTTCCGGTTCCGTGTCGACAAGCTTTTCATCCTAATTTCCAATTCAGCGTCTTAAGAAAAAGAAACTAACACTGGGATTTATCGAGTAAATATTACGCAAGCAGTTGACTCGCGACCCCATTTTAGCAGCGAGTACCATTTGATTAGCATATCTAGTAGCAAGGGGGCAGCACTTCAACGATCCGGATAGTTGTGTAACCATGGAAACAGGTGCAGCGAATATGATTCTTAGCAACCCGTCAGGTGAACCGTTCGAGGGCGATTTGCTTTTGTCTATGCGTGTCCGTTTTACAGTTTCTAGAAGATTATATAGGCCAAATCTACCGCTCGCATTAATTACTTATTAATGTAACCTGGTGAGGTAAGCTTCCATAACAAATTTCTATGGCTGTACACATTCAGAGAAACTTTCTTTGAAGCCACGGCGAACATCTGTTGTTTATAGTCCAAATATATGCGCAAGTAGCTATTTGTATTTCGACTGAAGTTACACTGTCATACGAATAATTTCATGGACAAGAAAACAAACAAAGAAAAAACTGGAATTTCAGTTGTATTTCGTCCGCACTCTAAAATTGAACACCTGGATACTGGTGCGCCGGCGGGAATTCGATTAAGGTGGATATGCCTTCCGTACTCGCGGGCTACACCTTGTGATCTTTGATGCGTGCCGTAATGTTCATAAAAAGCTAAATAGGGCGTTTTTACTACTTAACAATACAAATTATAATTTCCGGAGCCCTCCACTAAGGCGTCTCTCATCACCATATTGTGGTTTTGGGACGTAAAAGCCCAACGATTATACAACTATACTAATAATTATCGTGATTTTAACGTTTATAGACGTCTGTCACACCTGAAACATTGCTTTTTAAAGCATATTCTTTTTCCCCCAGGTAAACTTTATGTGAAGAAATTTTGAAAGTGCTGCCTAAAACAGGCGGTATATGATGTTTATAGCGTACGCATTTTGCTCGCGTAACGTTGTTTACATGTAGACTATGTAGTACAACTCATCATGACAACGTAATATCTGTGTGCAGTGTACAGTCTGGTCAATCTGCCTGTCTTTGCGAGGAAAACATAATTCAATGAGCTCGTTACCTTCTTCCCGGCGTTGAGCAAAATGGGACATGTTACATTTCCCATGTGAGCAAGATTTCACTCTGCATACATCGTTCATGCCAGTAAAAACAAATGAAGTAACAGTCACTTGTCTTGCTTCTCAGCTCAATGCCCGAGAAAGGAGCCGTTCTTGGACGTCGAAAGGGCCGGGACGACATTGAAGAAACGCGACAAGTTACGGGAACTCGTCTGCCAACAACACGATTTCGGTAACGCCCTACTTCACTTTGACAAACTATGAAATGTAGAAAGAGGAGAGGGGGACTCTTTATTAGAAAAAGATTTTTGCCAGCGTGTATGTAACCGCTGACATGCTACTCTGTATAAGGATGGGGGATAGGACTAAAATATTTCAGAAGAAAGGGAAGAAAAAAAAAAAACTCACAGGGTGCAAGATGCACTCACCTAAGACGACTGCAAGGCGAAAGCCATCTTCTTTTTCTTCTCACTCGATGTATTGATCCTGCCAGGTCACCCTCTGAAAGCTTTCTGCACATAACGTGGTTTTCCACGGCTTCCAGGATTAGAGGTACCTCACCTGGATTTGAGCTGCCTCCGTGATTGGCCCACCTTTGAACAAGCTACGATGTCATGCGATGACGTCATAATGACGTCACAAATATTTTCTGCACGTGACGTCATGATGACGGTGACGTCATCACGTGATGATGATCTTTTTGCATCACTCGTGTTGATGCCGCCGACGGGGGACGCCGGTCAATTTTCGCGTTTGATGAGCATCTAAGGCTTTCGCTTTAATATAAAGAAATATGAAATGCGTAGGAAAGGATGCATGCCGAACAATAGGCGAATAGCGTGTCTGTTCATCAAAAGGGGCCTCGTAGCGTGTTCAATAAAGCTCGTTTGGCGTGAGCGGCAGGGTCGCCAGTATGCCGAGATTTCGTACGCTTCGTACAATCTGCGGCTCTTGTTGGCTGGACAGCTGACGGGGCATATTACGTATTGTTATATCTCTGGCAAGAGATAGATAACTAAGCCCTGCCTTATTGAAACAGTGAGACTTGATAAAATAAAAAATAAACGACTGCACGAATGAAACAGTTCTCGTACTTCAACTAATGAAGGCAAACGGGATCACGCCTTATAGTCTGAACCTAAAGTATTACGACCCGAGAGTCCAGTAGTCCACACCAGGGGCGTAGCCAGGGGGGGGGGGTTCAAACCCCCCGATATTTTTCAGTTTCAGCACACATACAAACGCACGCACGAACAACCATACATAAAGTATGGTTGTTACGGTTCGTACGGTTCAACCATACGGTAAGTACGGTTCAACCATACATAAAGTATGGTTGAACCCCCCCCCCCCCCCCGAAAAAAATTTCTGGCTACGCCCCTGGTCCACACACTGGGATATGTTTCTTAACACGAAAGTGTTTTATGCCGGGGTCCACCAGGGCTCCACTGACGTATTTCCCTCACGGATATGACGTAAAATATAAAGACTAACAGATGGGAAAGAAAAAACTAGACGAAAAAGTTCTGTCACCGGGAGTCGAACTTACGGCCCCTCACTCCGCAGCGCTTGGCGCGAAACGATTCAGCCACAGACAGCACGTTCATCGCCATGCTAACGGCGAGCTATTTATATACACCATTTGCCTGTGGCGGTACTCAGAGATCGGTGGTACATCAGCGTGTTTTCGTGATCACTAGCGAAATGGCGCGAAGGGCTCGAAGGGCGTAGAGTTAATGTATATGTACCTAAAGGTAGCATATACAGTAACTCTAGAAGGGCGCGCATTAAATGTCGTCGCCCCACGCGTTGCGATGAGCGCGTGCCTCTACAGGGCGTGGTCGCTCGTGCGTACGCGCTCATCGCGTGATGGCGGTGCTTTGTACGTCTTGTGCTCTCACCGCAAGTTTGCGTTGAGAGCACGAAGATCACTTCGCTCGCTGCAGCGACCGCGTTAGCGAAAGGAGCGCGCTGCTCACACAGAAATAAGTTACATCTGTGACAGTTAGTTCGCGCTCATCTTGTGTAAGTTCGTTCCGCGCATCCTTTATGCTTAAGCAGCGCGTTGCAAGTTTCGAGGGGCTTGCCGTTCTTCGCGTGACATTACAATTTGTTGCTGTAGCATTCATTCCTTCGCCCATGGGGCGAAATAATGCACCACAAATGCTCAACTACGTCTGCGAAGACACGTTTCACTTTCGTGTTATACCGATTCCTATGACAGAAGGATCAGCAATGTCTTTTTTTTAAAATTAAGGACTGGATCTTTCATATCATGAGACTGTAAATCTTTTTCTTTTCTTTTTCGCAGTGTGGATCGGCGTAGTGTTCTCCAATAATGTCGTCAACGGCTACAGGCACATCACCTTCAGGGTGGACACGGTTATCAAGGAAGGTACTGAACAGCATTTTTTGATGGCTTCCCACAATAGCATTGTACGGTGAGCGAAATTCTGTAAGCAGGTTTTACTGCACCTATAACTTGCCTTAACTGAGATGACCACGTTAGCGTTCTATCGCTGCTGCAAGCTAGCTAAGGCATTTTCAAAGCTTGGACTGTAAGGGCGATGGAGGGTGGCGTTAATGACGTCACCAGGCCGCATAAAAAAGCTAGAAAACTGGAAGAGATAACAAGCTGGATACTGTTTATTCTGGCATAGGTTCATATAAAACAATGTTCATGCTACTAATATGAGCCAGAAGGAAACAGGCAAAGCTGTTAAAGAAAAAAACAAAAACAAACAAACAAACAAACAAAAAACTTCATCGTACGGAGGGGGTGGGGCAAGTGTAAAATATTTGAAGAGATGTGAAAACAGTTTACATTACTACGGTAGCCTTCTTGTAGCTCAATCAACACATCGTCTGTTGGTCAATAAGTTCTTAAAAACATTGGTTATCGATCACTCCGTTATCGCATTCTAACAGCTAATGTAAAAAAAAACCTAGCTTCAGGAAGTCCTACATGTAAATTGTTCTGAAAGCGCGCGGGGACCTTCTCGTGTCAAATACGACAGTAAAATCTTAAGCTAATTAGGATATAACTTCGTATGTTTTCCTATCTAATTATGATATAACTTCCTATCATAACGAACTCTACGGATACGACAGTTCCGCAGAATGAGATTTCTACGATTGTAAATGGTGGTGGTGGCGTAGCTTTAGGTACCGAAAATTCTCCGGTCCTGATGTGGACCGACAGTATCTGTCAATAAATAAATAAATAAATAAATAAATAAATAAATAAATAAATAAATAAATAAATAAATAAATAAATAAATAAAGCGTCTGTGTGCTTGTTTTCTTCCATGAACGGGAGCAAAAGTCACGAGATGGCGCACGAGTGAAGCAGTGGTTCTTCTTCACCGATTTTAACTTCGCAGGTTTGGAGTCCAGCACGTCCGCCATGACGGGCACCAAGCTGTTCGTGGCGAGGGAACTGTGCTCCACGGCTGACCTCATCAAGGGAGCACGATACTTCGTGTTCGGTCGAGACAGCGAGCCCTTCGAGAAGGACGGCGAAACAATGTAAGGCGGTAGCTTGACTTGAGTGACTGGCCTTATCTTACATATAACAGAACTGACAGCCGGGATAGTTGTTCTGGGCTCATCTCGAATTGACTTGTACAGCGCAAAATACATAGTCCAAGGTTCGTCGAAAACTCGTCAGGCGATGGGGGATTCATTGGAAGAAATAAAACAGGCACTCGCCTTGTTCAAGGAAAAAACAAACATATATTGACGTTTCGGATATCTCGGGGAGATTACCCCGTGTCCGGTTAATCGCGTTTTTGGTCGTTTGAATGTGCAGTGATTCTAAAAGTAGCCGTCTCGATAGGCGCTTCTCTGTCGCAATTATGCTCGCAGAGTCCCAGTCGATGATGTGGTTACTGTTTAAATGATGATCCGCCAAGGCGTTCGAGCTTGCATTGCCTTTCTTGACATCGTTCTGGTGCTGTTGGATTCTTCTATTAAAATTTCCAGTTTCACCTATGTAGGATGCGTCACTCCCTTTCGTATTTGAGTGACGTTTTTTTTTATTATAATGAAAGATATTTTGAATGATGAGAAAATTCATTAAATTTCCGCTTCTTGCGGTCTTCTTCGCGAAGGTCGCGCCGCCTTTTCTGGGCTTTTTTGTGATGATTACTTGCTTGTCAGCTCGGTAGCATCTGCCAACTCTGCTTGGTGAACAGGTTGAATGATACTTTTGAAAGTTTCCACCGCATTGTACCTGTGCGCTGAATGACTTCAATTTTATTAACCTGAAATTTTTGTTGTCTATTTCAGCATGAAGTACAACTTGGACAAGGATGTACGTGTATTCAACACCGACGAGCGTTCGACTTCAGTGAGGGGCAGGAAACTTTACTCCGTGCTCCAGTGGCTGACGTCAGGATTTGAAAGACAAGGCGGCTGTCGCGCATAGCCACACTGTGTTCGGGAACCGAAGCGTTCGATGTCGCTTACCTAGGGCGATAATCGGAGAACGAGTGTTGCATAAATAAGAACGCCAAGTATATTTAGCTTTTCCACCTAAACCACAGACATGTTCGCACGGAACCTTTGTGACGTGTAATTTTGCAGTTTCATTAGTTTATTATCACGCCTGCACACGTCGCTTATCCGTATCACGCACAAGAATTGCGATTTGACGTTTTACTGCGGCGACACGACTCAGAAAATGTCGGGAAGGAACGGATAGCTCAACTACTGACGTGTCAAAACATGTCAAAACATGTCAACTTTTCTGCAAAGCATTGGTGGCAGCATCTGTCAGGATCTTAGTGAATATTCAGTTCGTTGCGGCAGGTGGTTCTACTGTTTTATTGAAGCTGTTCTAAATGTATTGGGTGTCTTCGTCGCAAACGAACGCCCATTCCCAGCTTATTGCAGATGAAACAGTGAGTTAGTGTGGCCAATTGTTTTAAGCTTAACAGGCTGCAGCACTCTGCCTGTATGCGGACATTCAGCACGATGCGTGTCGATAAGCTAATCTACCTCTTTCCTTTCCAACCCAACTTTTCCCCTAGCCCTTTTATGTCGGATCTCTAAGGCTAGAAAAATTAACAAATACAGCTAAACAAAACTGACAAGCCTGTGGTTTAGGTGGAATTGCTTACGTGGCACTGCTACCTGTGCGAAACTCAGTACTATATTTAATGCAAGAAGCCACTGGAACAATCGCAGCAATCAACTTCGTCCTCAACCAGCTCTGCCGTGGTATGTGTACACTCAATCTCAATTCGGCGGCAGAGCGAAAAATGCGAAGTCATTTCAAGCTCCCCCTACTTAATGTACGATACTTAAGCAGGATGAAAATGGCATAGGAGGCGGTGTGGATGTGACGAGCTGTGTGAAGAAGTGAATGCTGTAGCGTCTCTCGAAACTTTCCAGAGCTGTGCTTTTTTTTTTTAGTTACTGCTCCAACTAGATGAACGACCGGACCTGTTCAGAATCATCGCACATTGTAACCGAATATTCCCATTGTAAGTAAAAAATAATGGGAGATTCGCAGGAAGCATAGAATAAGAAATGGTTGGAAGTATATATACAAAGATACCTTTTTTTTATTTTACGCCATATTTTCTTGTATGTCCAACGTGGAAAAAGACGCACAGGATCCATGAAAAGCGTTTGGCAGATTTCGCTTATCTCAGCAATGCCCTAATGTGTAATACAACATGGAAATAAGGTGCCCTTCATGACTGGAACAGTACATGTAGTGTGCAATGTTTCGAGTGAATATCGATGGTGCACATATTTGGCATTTTAGATTAATTATATTACACATACCAGCTTTTCATCTTTACAAACAAGGTGATACTCTGCACCTGCAGATGTTAAAACAAGTAACATGCTGTAGGTCAGGTCGTTTTTATACAATACTAAAAGTAGGGACAGTATCCACATTGTTTTTGTAACTGCTGCAACAGCGGCTTCCACAGAGAGCTGCTTGAGTAGACCTTGCATGTGTGCTGCGCATTTGCGATCAAATTTCTTGGTTTAATCTCTTCCCGCCAACGCGAGGCTACGAACACACTCTAATATAAAAAATAATGTTGCCTGAGCAAATACTCTTGACGCCATTGCTTCTTACATTCATAAGCACACATTTCGCAGTGCCAAAGTACGCGTTTCTAAAATGGCAAATGATTTGTTTTAAATTGCTTCGTTTCGAGTTAAGCAAAGAGATAAGTTTGCTTGTACAATAGTGTTCAGCAGAGCTATCCACTCAGCAAAACTGAATGACAAATGCCAATGTTGTGCATGCAATGTTGCCTTGGCTGCTCAAGGTGCCACGTTCTTTTGCTTTCTCATTTGAGCACTAAAAAGACGCAGTAGTATTTTGAAAATGGACCAAAGTGAATTAAACTGAGAGTTACGGTAGATCAATTAAAAGTCGTTTGCCCTCTTTTTTGAATGCGTAAAAAATGGGGTTGAATTAAGTTGTACATTTTGTACGGAACATTAAAAAAACTGCGTCCGTCTAGCTAGAGTGGAGTTCAGTGTGGTTAGTTACATCCCTAGGTAATAGTTTAAACTTTCTATCACCAGTGAAAGCATGCAAGCCCTCGAGTCCATAAAAATTTGCGGATGTACCTAATCATCAAATGACCATGACGACCTAGCCAATGTAGTGCTGTGCTTTCGGGTCAACAGACTGGTCACATAGTCAGCGAAGTGCAGCTACATCACCAAACCAAACATGTACGCCTGTGCTTTGCCAGAGAATATATATTGCCCCTTTTTTATGGTGTCTGTACAAACAAGAATGTAATAAATGCGACATTGTAAGTTATGAGGACCGTTTGTGTTTTTGAATTTAATGGGATGTGGAACACAATATTCGTCCACGCACACACAATCTCGCTTATTAAAAGCAAATTGCTGTTATGCGAAATGGCTGATAAACAACGCGCGGCAGCAGTACACGACGCATAGCAACATTCTCAAAGGTCACACGCACATTAACTTTCCTTTTTGTTGTCAGCGTAGATGTAGATCCTAATATGGCTGGCTCACACCCACCCCTGAGATTGGCCAAAAATCGGGTAATGCGCATAAAGTATTTAAAATCTTAAAAAAGCTGTTTTTCTTTCGTTTATAAGAACTTTCTTGACTAGAATTAATATTTTGCTGCGAAAAATATGGGCAGAATCAGTTCTGTAAGCATAAGTAAATTAAGAATAAAAAGAAGTATTATGGAGACTACTTTGGTTGAAAATGAAGTTTTGATTCCTTAGTTGTAGTGATACTTCTCATTGACAGTGCTATAAAATTATGAACGGCCGCGCATACTTTCCCGTCGCTGTGCCCGAGGGTCAGTGCGCCTAGGGGCAGCAAATTTGAAGGAGTTAGATCTAAACAAGTTATGCGGAACGATGTTCCGAGGGATCGCTTTCTTGATTCGGAAAATCTTTGACAAGGGATCAGAAAGTGTTCTATTGTTTCGTCTTCCCTGCAATAAGAACAAAGCGGAAAGGGTTTGTGGGACCACTGCCGTTGAAATCATGGACAGATGAAGGCGGGACAGTAAGAAGCGATGCATTTGTTAGGTGTTTTTCACGTACAGCAGGAACGGTAGAAACACAAGACTATATATATATATGTACGTAAGCGCTTACGCATGTCACTCCATGCGCCTGAGGTCGTTGCTTCAATCTCGGATGCTGTTCTGGACACTGTTAAGTCCTGCTATTTTGCCAAATTTCGTAATGACGGCATTTTAAGCCAATCACAGATGCCGTAGCGGTCCTCTGGACCAATCAGAGTTGACCTATGGCGGAATTTGACAGTGTATGCAGAATAGAACTCGTTGAACGTTTTGCAGGATTTACTTCGCAAAGGAAACAGATTGTAATGATGAGGATGATGATTCTCTGATATGGTTTATGCCCACACTGGGAGATAAGCCAAGAAGTGGACATCTGAACATTTACATAATATTTTGAACGTTATTTAACCCTTTCCCTACCGTGAAAAAATTTGTACCGAATATACGGGAATTTTTTCGCTCAATTTGTACACCTTTTTTTCAGATTAAAACAGTACCATTATTTCAATTCAATGGGGTTCCTTTATTTCACTAATTGCGCAAAGAAAGCTCCAAATGGCTTCACCGCATGGCAATATAATAAAAGATGACAATAAAATGAAGCCAGAGGAAGGAGGAACAAACAACTTTCTTAAAGAGTAGGAAAGGGAGAAAAGGGAGCCAGGCCATGGAGGGAAGTATAAGGCGGTGGCGCAAAAAGGGACAAGGACGAAACAGGACTAAATTTTATTGGACTATCCATGGGGGGAAGCAAAGACACAAATGGGACGACATACAAAAGTGTAGCCATCTAGCGTCAAGAAACACTGCTATGGCGAGTTTAGTCGTCATTGGTTTTATGTGTGACAATTTTTTTATTGAGGGCGAGTATAGCATCGGTCATTTCAACACAAAATCTCATGACGACTATACTCGTGAACGGGAGAGAAAGAACTAATATAAAAAAAGAAAAAGGAAGCAAAGGAAAAAACTGCAAGAATTACACAATTATACAATGACACGAACAGCTTAATAGTGATCTTGAACAGAACAATTTAAGTCAAAGCTGAAATCCTACGTGATATGCAGACACCCACTTGGGGGATTAGACAAAAAAAAAAGGATAGTCTAAAACAAATGTAAGTGGGACTTCTGAAAAATAATTGAGTAATCGATATAAATTGATAACATGGGGACTTAAGAATTTACATCAAAACCGTCTTGATTCAAGTAAAAAATTTTCAACGCTGACGCTCTTCTAGAAGGGGTCGCTATCACGCCGGAGACTGCTGCTTCGTCGACGTGGCCCGGTATCCAGAGGGGAAAGCGTATGCGGCAGTGAGCATCAAGCACGAGGGGAGAATCACGAACTCGACAACGGTCCGGACGACGGCGGCCGAAATAGCGGAGCAAGCGGCGATTGCGTTGGCCTTGCTCGGCAACAGGAGGTCCACGATTTACAGCGACTCGAGGTCGGCGATCAGAGCATTTGCCAAGGGCACCATCTCGGAACCGGCTTTGCGGATCCTTCAGGACAAGAACATCGAGCCATACGCGCTCTTATGGTTCCCAGCTAACATGGGGCGGATCGAGGGTGCCCGCCCAATCTCAATGATTGGTTGGTTGGTTGATCCTCAGCTACTTGGCGCAACCCACGTGGGGGATCGGCCATGAAACGGGTGGTACCTTATTTTAGAAATAAAATTGTTTTAAAATCCGAATATGTTTAGGAATGGATGGTATAAAATAAATTCACTGGTCCAATCCAGATTTTCAAAAAAAGAAAGAAAAGAAAAGAAACCAATATGTTGAAACAGTGAAATTTTACATAAACTTAACATTCTATTCTTTTTGTTTGCCGTAAAAAATCTCACACGGCTTCGCAAAGGTTCCTGTGGCTGAAGCCCATTTCAGTTGCACCAAAGGAAAGAACCACCGGAAGGGATAAACTTAAGCCCATTCTTCGGAGAGGTTGTTCTAGCAATCAATGAGTTGGCCCATAGCTGCGCGAGGACTAATGGACCGCGTAGCTACAGTGGGGCGCGTCGCTGAGGTTTTGGAGAATCGGGACCCTCCCACCTCGTATAACAAGTTCACGAAACATTTTTGCCTGGGGCGGAGACAGTACCTTCCAGCACACAGAAAATTAAGCAGACCACAGGCTCTGACACTAAGCCTACTTCAGGTTGGGGCGTACCCTAACCCCGCGCTATTGCACAAGATTTATCCAGAAATACAGCTAACTAATGAATGTTCATTATGCGCGGATATGGCGAATATAGAACATATGCTCTGGCGATGCCCCGCGTTGCGCGGCGGCGAAGTCATCACGCCGTACAAATGGGAGGCTGCTATTACCAACTCCGGACTCGAAGAGCTATGGGCAGTCCAACGGGTCTACGACGCAGCATAGAGACTTCGTCTTTCTGTTCCGACGTGGGAGCGGCCCGCAACGTGCTAGAACGCGTTCCGAGGGACCAAAAATAAAGTTTATTTATCCATTCAACGCTCCCCGCTTCTTTGTCTTTCTCGTCATCCTCCTCCTATTCATCATAATTAATGGGTCACCAATAGTGGGCATGAGCCAAAAGTTCGTTGGCTAGAGGCGACGTCATATTGTGTTCGAAAGAAAACGCCATCAGCATCGCCTTCGTTCAGCCAGCACTGAGGTGGCAACGGACGATCTTCCCCCGAAGGCAGCATTTACGGTGTTTAGAGGCAAGGAATGCAGCCAGGTGAGTTTACAGCTAACGATCCTTCATCAGCGATAATTGGGTCACTGAGGATCAGCAATCTTCAGCTTGCCCAGTGTCTGGAAGATATGCCGCCTAAGAATGTTGTCATAATGGCGCCGGAGGTGAGACTGGCAAACGAATGTAGACGATTCTCAGTGCCTAATGAACTTGATCGATAGCTTTAGCATGACCATCACGACCAGTTTCGATCGCGTGAGTGTATGTACCATAGCGTGTCCTCCGCGATCGGCTCCGGCAACGTGCTTCTGGAGCTAATCGCGGAGGCCACGGTTTGGCATGTGTGCAGCTGCTCGGCAGGAATGCTAGCGCATGTGAGCACCCCGTCCTACTGGTGTGCATTATGCCTTTGAAGAGTTCCTGAGGCTGTTGCAGAGCCGACCGAGTGATACGTGATGGTTTGTCTACTTGGCTTCCCCCCCTTTGCAACGAATGGCAGTTCGCGTTATTCGCCTCCTTACAGAATGACCACCTTATTACCGCGCACGTGCCGTCGATAGCATGACAGCACGGCGACGGCGGGTGCCTGAACGTTGCCTCGGGTGTTCGCGTATTCACCGCGGCGATGAAAAAGTGATTTACCATAGGAATAGCAGCCTTGTTCGTGTATTCAAATTCTCTAAAAGCCTCTGCTTTCTTCAACAAATTTTGCACAAGGCATAGACCAGTGTTGCCTTATGGTGTCGTCGTCTCCCCCTCCCCCCCCCACGCACACCTAAAAAAAAGAATTTAAGAAGCACACCCGGCGTAAAATCTGCCCTTTATTTTATCGTTTCTTTTTGTTGCCTTTGGAACATCTGCACGTGGCACTTTTGAGATTAGCACGTCAGTTATGAGCTCAACTACGATTTTGTCTTCTGGATGATGTTTCAGCTTCCAGCCATACGCCGACAGCGTCGGTGACGAAGCGCATTCTGAGGACCACCATATTGGAGTTAGTGTCAGCGCAGATGGCGCGGGATTGGCATCTTATATTCCGATACGAATTTCTAAACGAGCACGGTGACATGTCTCTTATCATTGCGCAATATGTTTCAGCGTGTGCATCAACAAACTGCGCAGATAATAATATTTGTGAATACTAATATTAGCTCTGCTCAAACAGTGGCGATGGACTTTCGCCTGACTGAGCCTCACCTGAGTCCTCACCAGCAGACCATTCTGGCCCGTTTGGGATTGGTGCTGCTCACAGCTATCGTCGTTCTGGCCACACTCGCCCTGGTGCTCACGCGCAGTCGCAGGACAGTTCCTCTACCGCCGCTGCTGTCGTCCGCTGGCGGGCGGCGAATGCGCGCTCCGGCGCGAATCTGCAACGCCTCTACCTGCCACCTGGCTGCGAAGTTGCTCAAGGCAAGAAGGTTTCCTTGCAACTCTATAGGCCCGTGTGCAACCTATCTTGATGCTCGTTGACTGAGTTGATGAAAAATCGTCGAGCAGGACGGGCCGCTGGAAGCGGTATTTCGACAAGAGGGCACGTCTTCTCCACGACGGCAACTGCCTTACATAACGTTGCCAATAAAGGCAGTTTATGTAACAACTTCTAATCGCTTGAAGTCTCCATCTTCCCCTGAAATACTGTGTTTCGTTTGCTGAGAAGAACTGACAAGGTTATTTTCCTAGCTTTCCTTGTGCGTTCAGAATGTGGTAAGCTTGCCAAGTGGTGTCATACAGCATAACAACCTAACGAAATTTCAAGCTTAAATGCTTATTGCAGGGGTCTCAAACACGCGGCCCGCGGACGTTTCGCTAGCGGCCCGCGTCTTCACAAGAAAAAAGATGCTTGTGACTTTGTTAAATGGCACTCGAATTATTTACACGCCTATTGCAATTAATAACGCTTTGTTCGGGTAAGCTACAGAGACGGGATTGTTCTCAAGCATGTTTTTTTTTTTAACCGCGGAACAAAATCCCCATATTTCAGAATCGTCGTACAGATTTCAGGCATTCTGGAGAGCAGTGCCGATACGTTTCTCGAACCCTGATGCCAAATCTCCTTCAGAAATGATCTATATGTGAGATACGGAAATCCGTGGCTTCAAATGGCAGCTTTAGGTGACATTTTGTTCAACACCTCTCCCCCCCCCCCTCCCCCCGCCCGCTTAAACCATTTTGACTGTCCCGGTCCGTGTGGGACTAAATGCTGTGAAAGCGGCACACTTGCTGAGACGAGCTATTGAGACCGCTGGCTTTTTGTGAAATTTGAAAATTATTTAAGCATAGTCCAATGATATAAAAACACATTAATAATGTCTTGCTCAGTGGCTGTGCTCTGCATGAATATTGCCACACGCGCTCCTTTCTATGTTTCATGTTCCACCCTCTTACACGTGTTACCACTGCCTTGTCTGGGAATGTTCCAGATTATGTTAGGATCATCTTTTAGGTTTAAGCGCGGAAACGCGAACAGCTGAGTCTATTCTGGAACTAACGCGGCCACCAGCGATAAGGCTGGAATGTTCGATGCCGCTTGTATAAACGCCGACGCGCCTTACCGCAGATCAGATTATCGACGGCCGACGCTGTGTTCGCCGCTATCAGTGTAAGCATGTATTGCTTGCAGTGTGACTTTCGTTTCGCGGTAACAGGTTCGGCCAAATGAAGAGTTTCATCTACGACACGCCAACTGCTGCCTTCGTGAACGTCACGACCCCGTGACAATATTTTAGCATGCTAATATGCATTATCTTCTATGAAACTTTTCGCATACGTTGGTCTTTACAGTTCTTCAAACTGTATACAACACGCCTCACACGCTTTTCTTTTATAAATATATTTTGTTTTGCCCTATCGACTTCTGCGGAATAACGGTAA
Source organism: Rhipicephalus sanguineus (assembly GCF_013339695.2). Lineage (NCBI taxonomy): Eukaryota > Metazoa > Arthropoda > Arachnida > Ixodida > Ixodidae > Rhipicephalus > Rhipicephalus sanguineus. Next base: position 12,809,688 of record NC_051185.1, read on the forward strand.
CCGCTGCTTTCAAACATGTACTTAAGGTATCAAATTAAAGGAAAAGAAAACTTTATTAAGGGTTATGCTTTAGGGGCTGTACGTTAAAGCGAAAGCATCGCTACTGATTGCTTCGAATGCAGCATTGCTCTCTTCACGCGTAACGTTCACCGCAGGAGACGGTGGGCGATCGCGACCCATGCGACGACTTCTACGCATACGTCTGCTCGGGGTGGCTGCAGCAACCGTCCTTCATCAGCGCCCACCGCTCGCAGGGGGCGCTGCTCTCGGGACATGCGCGCTCCATGCTCCGGCACATTGCGCAGCGCTCCACTGCGCCGGGCGCCCACACAAGGTGTTGTGCGAGTCATGGCTCATGCTTTGTTAAGGTTGCTATACTTGGTCCTGTTTCTTAGCCATCGGTGTGTCATTGCGCTGTGTGTCCTGCGTTCCTCACTCCTGTTTTTGTCTTTCGCGCGCAACGTTGCACAATAATTGTTGAGGTTTAACGTTCCAAAGCCACGATAAGATTATGAGGGACGCCGTAGTGGAGGGCTCCGGAAATTTCGACCGCCTGGGGTTCTTCAACCTGCGCCTAAATCTAAGCACACGGGCCTCAAGCATTTTTGCCTCCATTGCAAATGCGGCCGCCGCGGCCGGGATACGGTCCCGCAACCTTCGGGTCAGCAGTCGAGCACCATAACCAGTAGACCAGCGCGGCGGGTAAGCGCAACGTTATACGGGTTGCATTTTACGTTCTGTTCGCTGTGTGTATTTAAAAGCTCTCTACTTAGGGATGATGAAAAATCCTTGAATAGGTGGTGTCACTGGAGCCAATGTTTCGACAAGTGGTATTGTCGTCTTGAAGCCAAGACAAGCGGTGTTGCCTTGAAGAAGGGAAGACCACTTGCCACTTTAATCGTTGGCTTCAGCGATACCCACTGTTGAAATATTTTTCATCTATTCAAGTCTCCAGCTGCGCCTGAAGTTCTGCCATGTTTGTGCGTAAGGACGTGATTTATGACTTGCGCAAGACGGAATGGCTAAACTCTGATAAAGACGGTAAGGTTGAGTTACCGTTCCGTCCTGTACCGTTCAGTGCCTTCACCAATGCCTCCAATATCGGGCGGCACTCGCTGTACCGGTTCTTTGAGGTTATGTAGTCGCAAGCCTGAATTCCGCGCATTTTCTCGGAGGGCACCTGAACTTGTAACGGGTACACAGCAATCGCTCAACGCATTTTTGGCTAAAGTACGGAATGAATGAAACTTTGGCGAAGTTTGACAAAATGAATGGCATGTCTTAGCGAACAAATACTGGCGAATTTGCATTCCCGCAATTTGCCATAACAACCTTTCGTTAGCACTGTAGCGGACACCTGGTGACTGTCGGGTGTGACACCACGATCTCCGATATTACTGGCGCCTTCGAGTCTCGGGCGTCTTACTTTGTTTTCCCGCAGCTTCGACGGTTCTTAGTTGTGCGTCATTTCTGATGGGCAACAATGGCAGCGTTTTTTAACTTTTTTGTATCAGAAACGCCTACGTCGTAAGCCCTTGATTGGGCGTCACAAATGCTTGCACAAAAACTTCGTAGCAAATGAGTAAGTTACGCGCATGACTATGCTTTAATTACTATTACTTCCATCCACTTACAATATGCCCGTTAATTATGAAAACCATTGCAGCCATGCGAGATTAGGTCAACTGCTGTACCTACTGAATTGCGTGCTTTGTAACGCAGGCCGTCGGTGTCACCGGCTCGTGGAGGAGTAGCCAATAGCAAAGGTTCCTCGTCAAGTTCCGTAAGGACGGCAGCTACGTTGTATGACGAATGCCTCAAAGCTTCCCTGGACCACCGCGTCGACGTGCTGGTCGCTTTCCTGAAGGACGTGGGCCTGGGATTCTTCGAGCACGTCAAGGACCCGGTGCAAAAGGCCCTGGAGCTGGACTTGTTCTACAACGTCAAAGCAAGTGAAATTGGTCATTCCGCTTACAGTTATACGAGACAGTTGACTCGTTTTTATTGCCTATAATGCGGAACGAGAACAGCGCACACGCAAGAACAGGGACGAAGGCAAGGACAACAATACAGCCTCGTATTTACAACTTTACTAAGGCGAAAGACTTAGATGTCTCATGGCACTCGAAAGTGACTATCGGCGGCGTCAACACGAATAGTAAAAAAAAAATCATTATGTGATAACGCCACAGGCTGCCAAAATTTCTGACGTCATCGTGACGCCACTGCAAGACCACGTGAGGTGCAAGACGCTCTTAATTACCTCAATCCCGGAGGCAGTGCAAAACCACGTTGGATGCGGAAAGATTTCGCGTGGTATAAATACAGTCGATTGAGAAAAAAGGATATTTGCTTCCTCCTTCCAGTCGTCATAAGGGACCTAGCGACTTTTGTAGAAGGACGATACACTTTTAAAAATTTTCATAGACACATGCTTCTCGCTTTAGATCAACCTGAAGTAACATTGCGCTTTGTACAGACTCGTTTTCTTTTACAGCGAAAGCTGTTATGAGATCATTTCACCGGCCGTTTTTGGTGCCGTAGTTGTCCGCCGCCGCCGCCGCCGCTGCCGCCGCCGGTGTCCGTAACCAGTATCGCTCGAAATAAGAAAAAAAAACTAAATAAGAAAAAAATTCCAGGATGGAACGAGGTTCGAACCTGGGCCCTCTGCGTGGGAGCCCAGTATTCAACCTCTGAGCCATGCCGGTGCTTGAAACTGCTTTGCAAAAAGGTCCTATACAGGCTTCATGTCGGGAAGGAACCACATTAGCATATGCAATATAGCGTGGTAAAAGAGTAGAATAAGCACCAAGCGTCGCACAACGCGAATTCTGTAACCAGGCGTCACACAATGCGAATTGCGCAACGAGTAGGTTGTTGAATGCTTCCAACCCATTACAAAGAGCTCTTCCATAATTCTTCATCGTCATCAGGCACAGCATCAACAAAGTGCGCATAATGCCTTACATGCGTTTAGCAGGTACCACGGCTGTCTGTAGAATGACGAAAAATGGCACAGTGCCTACTGCCCTACTTCTCAAAAATTACAATGATTTATAGCGTAGTGGGTTCCTCGCAAGTGCACTTCTGTTGGTTGCCAAGGAAGCCCATAAGGCTCCCATGATCCATTTCCTCAGGGTCTCAATAAAGTCAATTCTCTCTCTCTCTCGCTCTACGTTTCTCTGGTTAAAGTGTGTTATAAAGCGTGGTGGGACAGTTAAATAACGACCGGGCGTCACACAATATGCATTACGTAACTAGTGGGTCGTTTAAAGCTTCCAACCCATTACAAAGGGCGCATCAACAAACTGCACATAATCGCTTACATATGGTACCTCGCTTCTCCGCAGAACAACAAATAATGTCGTGCTGGGTGCTTCCCAACTTCCCAAAAATTACGCTTTGTTGCGTAGTGGGTACGTTGCTAATGTACCTGTATTAGTAGCCACAGGAGAGTTTATAACGGGCTCTAGAAATGCCGCTCTTCCAGCTTTCGCTGTGACTGTGCTGCGCTTTCCGCGCAGGCCTGGCGTTTTTTGTAGTATGCTGAACTGCTGCATGTCGGGGGCTCTTACTGTGATAATTCCCAGTGGCATCGACAGTGGGTGACACAAAAAGCGACAAGAGTGGTCCGTTTTCACGCAGACGCTGTTCAACGTACACCGTCACCCGACGTGGATGCGCGCGGACGGTCGGCCCTTGGTCTCCCTGAGCGCTCGCCGGGACTTGGAAGAGTGGCGTCACGACAGGGATCGTATGATCCGCCGCCAGGGTTACGCCACGTTTGCCCGCAGACATGTCGACGCTGTCGTTAGTCACGTACGTGGATTGGAATCATTCGCTGTTTGGAAAGCACCGAGACAAAACACATGTCTTCGTCGGTGGTACGGTGGTTATGGTCCTCGGCTGCTGGCCCGAAAATCGTGGGTTCCATTCAGGCCGTGGCGGCCGCATTTCGATGGAGGAGAAATGCTAGAGGCCCGTGTACTGTGCGATGTCAGTGAGCCCGCATCACAGGGCCTGGAAAAAGTTCTGTGACTTAAGGCAATAGTTTTCAGTACACACAGCACTAATACACACCCAAAATGGATACACAAATTATACAGTGGAACGTCAGAGGTCTTCTTAGAAACCTCGACGATATCCAAGAGCTGCTACATGAACACTCACCAAAAGTGCTGTGTGTACAAGAAACACACCTAAAATCCAAGAACACGAATTTTCTACGCCAATATGTCATATTCAGAAAGGACCGGGATGATGCCATCGCGTCATCCGGTGGTGTAGCTGTTATAGTAAATCAAGGAGTAGCGTGCACACATTTACCGCTCCGAACGTCCCTGGAGGCAGTGGCTGTTCGAGCGGTTTTTTTAAACAAGCTCGTAACCATTTGCTCTCTCTACATACCACCACACTACCACCTTCACAAACATGAGTTCCAGTCCTTAATAGATGAACTACCAGAACCTTATCTGGTCCTTGGGGACTTCAATGCGCATAGCAGTCTATGGGGCGATTCTCGGAGCGATGCGCGAGGTCGTCTAATTGAACAATTCCTTTTTTCTTCGGGCGCTTGCCTGTTGAATCAGAAAGATCCAACCTATTATAGCCTCGCTAACAATACATACTCGTCTATAGATCTCAGCATTACATCTCCATCGCTTCTACCCTTACTTAAATGGAAAGTCATTAATAACCCTTACGGAAGTGACCACTTTCCTATTGTTCTGAGCACACAAATAGTAAATGAATGTCCCCCACAGGTTCCCAAATGGCATATTGACAAAGCCGACTGGGAACAGTTTCGTAAGACTGCTCTCTTAAGCTGGACAGACATGTGTGATTTAAGCATAGGTGCAGCTGTAGACTACTTCACAGCTTTTTTGATGAATGCTGCCACCAAATGTATCCCACAAACAAGTGGACTGTCTGGCAAACGACGGGTCCCATGGTGGAACAATGAATGCCGGAAGGCGCGTAAAAAACAAACAAAGCATGGAGGTTGCTTCGGGACTCTCCGACAGCCGAGAACCTTGACAGTTTCAAAAACATAAAATCTCAAGGCAGGAGAGCGCGCCGACAGGCAAGAAGAGAAAGTTGGGAGAAGTTTTTAACGGGGATCAATTCGTATACACAGGAGGCTAAAGTTTGGAATATGGTTAGTAGGGTAGCAGGGCGGCAAGTACATTCACTTCCTCTAGTAAACACACAAGGCGACACCTTGGAAGATCAGGCAAACTTCCTCGGCGCACACTTCGAACAAGTGTCTAGTTCCGCGCATTACTCTGAAGTCTTCCAACGGTACAAAACAAGAATAGAAAAACAAAAACTAGAGCGGAAATGTACAAAACACGAGGCATACAACCAACCCTTCAGCTTAGCTGAGCTCCAGATTTCGCTTAACAGCTGCAGTAATTCCGCCCCAGGTTTTGACCGTGTGGTATACGACATGTTGAAAAACCTACCTGCCGAAACGCAAAAAACATTACTGTCCTTGTACAATGCTATCTGGTTTTCCGGCGAAATCCCCTCGTCTTGGAAAGAGGCCATTGTCATTCCTATTCTAAAACAGGGCAAGGATCCATCCTCCGTTACGAGTTACAGGCCCATCGCACTAACAAGCTGCCTGTGCAAACTTTTTGAAAAGATGATAAACCGCCGTCTTATACATTTTCTGGAAACAAACAATCTACTTGACCCGTACCAGTGCGGATTTCGCGAGGGTAGATCCACGACCGACCACCTGTTGCGTATCGAGGCACAAATCCGTGACGCATTCGTGCACAAACAGTTCTTCCTTTCTGTGTTCCTCGATATGGAAAAGGCTTACGACACCACATGGCGCTTTGGAATATTAAGAGACCTGTCCCACCTTGGTGTACGTGGTAGAATGCTAGATATAATAGAGAGCTACTTGTCGGATCGTACGTTCCGTGTCCGAGTAGGAAATGTTCTGTCAATACCATTCCTTCAAGAAACTGGAGTGCCACAGGGTGGTGTACTTAGCTGTACACTCTTTATTATCAAAATGAATTCCCTGCGTCTTTGCATTCCACGAAATATGTTTTACTGCACATATGTCGATGATGTCCAGGTCGGTTTTAAATCGTGCAACCTTTCCATGTGTGAGCGGCAGGTCCAGCTAGGGCTGAACAAGATCTCCAAGTGGGCAGACGAGAATGGTTTCACTCTTAATCCTCAAAAAAGCACCTGTGTCCTGTTCTCTCGAAAGAGAGGCCTTCATCCTGATCCAGATATTGAACTGCATGGTCAACATCTCTCCGTGAAGACGGAGCACAAATTCCTAGGCCTTATCCTGGATAGTAAGCTGACGTTCGTACCACACATTAAGCATTTAAAAACAAATGCATAAAAACAATTAATGTTTTAAAAGTGTTGTCACGCACTACGTGGGGTAGTGACACAAAGTGTCTGTTGAATGTGTACAAAAGCCTCATACGCACTCGCCTTGACTACGGGGCAATAATCTATCAGTCGGCGACGCCAAGCGCCCTAAAGATGCTTGACCCTGTCCACCATCTAGGCATTCGACTGTCTACGGGCGCTTTTCGAACTAGCCCCGTAGAAAGCCTCTACGCCGTATCGAATGAGTGGTCGCTCCACCTACAGAGATCCTACTTATCATTTGTATATTTTCTGAAGGTGAACGCAAACAAGGAACACCCCTCACACTCCACAATGAATGATTTGTCCAGTTCTGCCCTTTTCGACAACCGACCTTCGATGACACAGCCCTACTCGCTTCGCGTGAGGGGCCTAGCTGTAGAAATGGGTGTGCCACTTCTCGAACACTCTCTAATGGCTCCCGCTCCACATCTCCCGCCGTGGCAGTGGCAGCTTATAGATTGTGATGTTTCTTTCGTGGAAGTAACCAAGCACGCACCACTTGCACATATCCGTACACACTTCCTCGAACTCCAGCACAAATATACTTTTCCAGAATTCTTTACAGACGCCTCAAAGTCCAATACTTCTGTGTCGTACGCAGTGGTTGGTCCATCCTTTTCCGATTCCGGTATTCTGCACCCAAACTCAAGTATCTTCACAGCGGAAGCTTACGCAATACTTGCGGCCGTTAAGCACATAAAACAAACAAAACTACAAAAGTCAGTTATATACACGGATTCCCTAAGCGTGATAAAAGCTTTAAAAACTTTGAAAAAAACACAAAAACCCTGTCCTTGACTCGCTATACTCTCTCTTATGCACGATCTATACACTGGAACAACATGTCGTAGTGTGCTGGGTGCCAGGGCACCGCGAGATTCAAGGCACGTGCTGGCGGACCAACTAGCAGCATCCGCCCACGAAAACAGTCCCAATACATCCATAGCCATTCCCCCACTAGACCTAAAACCCTTCCTCAAAAGAAAACTCAGGACCTTTTGGCAGAGCACGTGGGACATGCAGACACGAAATAAACTACACGTTATCAAACCGCATCTGGGAAATTGGCCGCCGGTATCGAAGTCACGGCACACAGAAGTTACACTCTGCAGACTTAGGATCGGTCACACATACAGTACACACACACACCTTTTGTCCGGTGGCGATCCACCGTTGTGCGACAGATGCGGTGAACCACTCACCGTGCTTCATATTTTAATTCAATGTAAAGAATTAGACACCCTTAGAAAAAAACACTTTCCAATGCCCTACCGACAACAAATACCATTACACCCATCAATGTTCATCGGCAGGGAACCGGTTTTTAAACACCAATCACTATTCGCGTTTTTAGAAGAAGTTCGTAACTTTCACGTAATCTACCCAGGCATTCCGTAGCACGGCCTCCCCACAGAGGCTGCTGCTGCGGTAGCTGCACTTAAAGAAGCACCTGCCTCGCAGCCCTTGGTCTCAAGGGCGTTGCTGAGGCATTCGTGCTCATGCCATATACACGTAGTTTCAGTAAGCTATTCATTCTCTCGCCATTCATTCTCACTACCCATACATTTCACGTCACGCTCATGATTTTAATACTTATACGTTTTACCCGCCTTTAGCGCGAGGAATTTTAAGGCCCCTTTACAGCCACCTACCACAATCATTGTTCATATCAGTTACGATGACCTGGCGCTCTTTGGCCATCAAATGGCCCTTGCGCCAATAAACATCAGATATCATCATCATGTGCGATGTCAGTGCACGTAAAAACCCCAAACGGTCGAAATTTCCCGATCCCTCCACTACGCGGCGTATGCCTAATCATCATTTCGTGGTTTCGGCAGTGAAAACCCACAAATTATTACATTATTATTATTAGACAGACACACGCGGGAAACTTCGGAACTAGCTTGAGCGATTGGTGTCTAAGCATATGTGCGTTACGCTCTTTGTACTGCGGTGGCGCTATGAATACAATAGTCCTATCTGGGATGTAAAGTTAAACGGCATGCCTATCTAAAAATATCCGATTCTTAAGCTGAAGAAATCAGAGGAGGATTGCATTGAAAGGGGCCCTGCAACACTTTTTTAAGCAGTCGTCTAATGGCTTCATTAAAAGTGTTTATTGCCTCACGAATAGACTGCCGCAAAAATGTTTAGAATCCTTCAAGTACGAGTGTAGTTACAGGGATTTGTCGTACGCTTTAAGCGCTTTCTCTCTCCTCTCGTACCAGGGAGCACGCCTAAAGCAACGCAGGGAGGGGGGTGACAAGGGGGCAAGAAGTTGCGTCCCTTCGTCAGCACGACTCATGACTTTGAGCCAGGGCTTAAAGTCTCCCTTCTTTGGAGGGGGGGCCCTCATAAAGCGGCAATATATATATATATATATATATATATATATATATATATATATATATATATATATATATATATATATATATATATATATATAATCTCGAAGAAAAGATCGCTGGTACCGAAGAATAAACGCAGGATTTCTAGATATATCGCTCAAGATCCACTTTCGCGGTAGTATTATCAAATTTTTGGCAAAAATATGATAGTATTAAACCTATGAAAATGCATTATTTCCAATGGATGTTGGCCGGGAATAAAAGCAAGAACGTATTAGGCTGAGAAACATATTATGCAGAAATATATATATATATACAGTGTGTATATATATATATATATATATATATATATATATATATATATATATATATATATATATATATATATACAGTGTAATATCGTTGATACAATTCTGCATAATATGTTTCTCAGCCTAATACGTTCTTATATATATATATATATATATATATATATATATATATATATATATATATATATATATATATATATATATATATATATATGCTATAGATTAAGCGTTAAGAGGTGTTTGCAATGATCACAGTGCATGTGAAGCCAACTATCTCTAGAACTGAACAAAAAATGCTTTCAAATGCTATACAGATACATATATTATTCCGAATATATTCCGGGCATTTATTCAACGTATCAAACCCATCACGCATTAAAATAAATTATTTTGGGAGCGATTTTTCAAAAATAACTCGGGATGTGACGGCTTAAAGATATGAGAGCTGAAAGTAAGTAACATTAGTGGACTTACTGGATTCAGAACCACAGGCACGACAATGCTACATTTTATTTTCACTACCACTTGCCTAATAAAGTAAGCAAAATACATGCGTCTTTGCAATTGCAGCAGACTTGTCATGCACAAAAGCCGGCAGATCCCACGCATTGTGGGAATCGATGTAATGCGAAGCAGCCAGCAAAGAGCTGCATAGATCGTCTTGTATGTCATTGAGGAAAATGCGTGTCATGGTTTTCATGTTAACTCCTATTATTTATGTTCGTCACACAGTAACGTCGCGCAATACCAACTTGGGGGTCGATCAACCTAGAGAAACGGCCGCCAGGGCACCATGAGCGTGGCACGTAAGTCATGCTGTACATGACATGCGTGTCATGACTTTCATGTTAACTCGTGTTATTTATGTTCGTCACACGGTCACGTCGCAAGATACCAATTTTGGTGTATATCAAGCTAGCGAAACGGCTGCCAGCGCACCATGAGCGTGGCACGTAAGTCATGCTGTATATGACATGCGTGTCATGATTTTCATGATAACTCGTGTTATTTATGTTCGTCACACGGTCACGTCGCAAGATACCAATTCCGGTGCATATCAATCTAGCGAAACGGCCGCCAGCGCCCCATGAGCGTGGCACGTAAGTCATGCTGTACATGACATGCGTGTCATGATTTTCATGATAACTCGTGTTATTTATGTTCGTCACACGGTCACGTCGCAAGATACCAATTTCGGTGCATATCAATCTAGCGAAACGGCCGCCAGCGCCCCATGAGCGTCGCACGTAAGTCATGCTGTACATGACATGCGTGTCATGATTTTCATGATAACTCATGTTATTTATGTTCTTCACACGGTCACGTTGGAAGAGACCAATATTGGTGTATATCAAGCTAGCGAAACGGCTGCCAGCGCACCATGAGCGTGGCACGTGAGTCATGCTGTACATGACATGCGTGTCATGATTTTCATGATAACTCGTGTTATTTATGTTCGTCACACGGTCACGTCGCAAGATACCAATTTCGGTGCATATCAATCTAGCGAAACGGCCGCCAGCGCCCCATGAGCGTGGCACGTAAGTCATGCTCTACATGACATGCGTGTCATGATTTTCATGATAACTCGTGTTATTTATGTTCGTCACACGGTCACGTCGCAAGATGCCAATTTCGGTGCATATCAATCTAGCGAAACGGCCGCCAGCGCCCCATGAGCGTGGCACGTAAGTCATGCTGTACATGACATGCGTGTCATGATTTTCATGATAACTCGTGTTATTTATGTTCGTCACACGGTCACGTCGCAAGATGCCAATTTCGGTGCATATCAATCTAGCGAAACGGCCGCCAGCGCCCCATGAGCGTGGCACGTAAGTCATGCTGTACATGACATGCGTGTCATGATTTTCATGATAACTTGTGTTATTTATGTTCGTCACACGGTCACGTCGCAAGATACCAATTTCGGTGCATATCAATCTAGCGAAACGGCCGCCAGCGCCCCATGAGCGTGGCACGTAAGTCGTGCTGTACATGACATGCGTGTCATGATTTTCATGATAACTCGTGTTATTTATGTTCGTCACACGGTCACGTCGCAAGATGCCAATTTCGGTGCATATCAATCTAGCGAAACGGCCGCCAGCGCCCCATGAGCGTGGCACGTAAGTCATGCTGTACATGACATGCGTGTCATGATTTTCATGATAACTCGTGTTATTTATGTTCGTCACACGGTCACGTCGCAAGATGCCAATTTCGGTGCATATCAATCTAGCGAAACGGCCGCCAGCGCCCCATGAGCGTGGCACGTAAGTCATGCTGTACATGACATGCGTGTCATGATTTTCATGATAACTCGTGTTATTTATGTTCGTCACACGGTCACGTCGCAAGATACCAATTTCGGTGCATATCAATCTAGCGAAACGGCCGCCAGCGCCCCATGAGCGTGGCACGTAAGTCATGCTGTACATGACATGCGTGTCATGATTTTCATGATAACTCGTGTTATTTATGTTCGTCACACGGTCACGTCGCAAGATGCCAATTTCGGTGCATATCAATCTAGCGAAACGGCCGCCAGCGCCCCATGAGCGTGGCACGTAAGTCATGCTGTACATGACATGCGTGTCATGATTTTCATGTTAACTCGTGTTATTTATGTTCGTCACATAGTCACGTCACAAGATACCAATTTTGGAGTATATCAAGCTAGGGAAACGGCCGCCAGCGCACCATGAGCGTAGCATGTAAATCATGCTGTACATGACATTCGTGTCATGATTTTCATGTTATGACTTGTCATTTATGTTCGTCATACAGTCATGTTACGCCGTACCAATTTTGGTGCACATTCGATTAACCAAGCGACCAGGAGAGCACGAAGTCGTAGGCGGCTAGATAGATAGATAGATAGATAGATAGATAGATAGATAGATAGATAGATAGATAGATAGATAGAGAGATAGATAGATAGATAGATAGATAGATAGATAGATAGATAGATAGATAGATAGATAGATAGATAGATACGGTCAAAGTCGCAGAAGTTCGCTAAGAAATGCTTCGCATTTAATAAAAGAATGAAAACTGAGTGACAAACTAAGCAGACCAAGGTGAACCATTACTGATTGACGAGCAGGTAGCTTCACACTCAGGCGCCTCATGAAACAGTATGCTGTGCCAAGACGCTCTGTCGAACAGGGTGGTGACCCATGGTTTCAGGAGGCGTTGCCCATGGTGTTTAGTGTATTAGTGAATTGCATTCAGCAGTACGACGATACCTGTTTTCTTCTGTTTTGCTGACATCCCGTCAATGAAACATTCGCGATTAAATCATTATTCGGAAAATTGCAGAGTATAATCTCCCCGCACAAAGCACTACTGCCAAAAAATTCAACTCCAGCATTTGTCAAATGGGTGCCGCAGTGCCACCGTCGGACTGCCGAGGGGGGGCCGGGCCCCTCCTTGAAAAATTGAGAGGGGGCCGGGCCCCTCCGGGCCCCCCCTGACTTTAAGCCCTGCTTTGAGCCCTTCATTTTATCTTAGAACGCTCGGCTTACTTTCAGTGTGATCGCGACCCTGCTCGCGGGCACGTGGCGGCGTCCCGCGGCGGCCACGGCAACTATTCAGCTCGCCATGCTGAAATCAGCCAATGGCCGTTGACTTTGGTATATTGCGCAGTAATTTGTGTATATGGTATCATTTCTAGAGTCAAGATGGAGCGATTTTTAGCTTACTTTAAAAATTAATTGTAAATTCCAGGCCGCGTTCTGAGCTACAATGTTTAATGTTCTCAGGGGCCTCGACTAGCGATCGGCAGTGTATTCTGACCATGCTGAAAAAGTGTTGCAGGGCAACTTTAAGAGCAAAAAGCTAGGTTGCACATTGATTTGAGAAAGTGAAAAGCGACTTAATAAATTTGACCATCTGTGGTTCTTTAACAACCACCTAATTTTATGTACATGCGAGCGTGTCTCTTTTTTTATTTATTCCCTGTCGAAATGCCGCGGCCGTGGTTGATAACGAAATCCTTCAACCACGGCCGCGGCATTTCGACAGGGAATCCTTGCCCCGCCACGGAACGAAATCCTTGCCCCGCCACGGTGGTCTAGTGGTTATGGCGCTCGACTGCTGACCCGCAGGTCGCGGGATCGAATCCCGGCCGCGGCGGCTGCATTTTCGATGGAGGCGAAAATGTTTGAGGCCCGTGTACTTAGATTTAGGTGCACGTTAAAGATCCCCAGGTGATCGAAATATCCGGAGCCCTCCACTACGGCGTCTCTCATAATCATATCTTGGTTTTGGGACGTTAAACCCCAGATATTATTATGATAACGAAATCCTTATATCAGACCCGTAGCCAGGAATATTTTTCGGGGGTGGGGGCACTTGCTGTAAGCCTTCACTATTTGAGAAAAACACCTATTTTCATGATTTTCGGTAAAAACACGTACTTCACCAAAATTTCGGGGGGGGGGGGATAGCCCCCCCCTCCCCCTCCCCCTTGGCTTATATACTCAGCATCAGAGTGCCAAACCTAGGTACGGTCGACCGATTCTTCAAAAGGGCCCCTAAACGGCCCAGCGTTCAAAGACGCGGGAATGGTTTCTTTCTCACCTTCGCTACCCTTCCTAGAGGCGATATCTCCTCCTCGCCACTTATTTTTTAAAGGCACGTATACAATTTCAGCGTCGAGCCTATCAGGATTTCGCGCTTGTCGGCTATCCGCTGTTATCTCCGCTTGCGCAGTCGGAAACACAAAATGAACTGAAATCAGTTGATCGCGCAAGGTAGTCATGCGAGACAAGGAAGAACGGGAGGGCAGCTGCATGACAAAGCAGTGTAGGAGACAATTCACAACTGACATTTCGCGTATATGGACCAATCGTGAGTATGTACCGTAGTGACGTCACGGGATTCACCGTTCTTGTATCACGAAGTGCCCCAGAAAGACGAGAAACGCCTTCGGAGAATAACGCGCTCGTTTGTTGTATTTTCAGAGGCTGTTTAGGGGCCCTTTAACAGTACCTCGCGAGCGTACCTGGCCAGTCGGCCAGCGCACTCTCACGGCGAGAAGCGGCGAGGCCGACAAGAGGAGCGCATGTCTACCGAGTTCATTCGAAGCGCCATTTTGGTCTGCTAGGTTCTTCCACTGTCGCTGTCGCGATTATCTTAATTTCAGCTTCCCTGCTTATCGCAGACAGTTTTTGCTACAGACTTTTGGGCTAGTTGGTTAGTTATATTGAAGCCACAGCACTGATAAGACAGGGACCACAGCACACGTCCCGTCCTCTTTCTGTGGTCCCGTTCTTATCAGTGCTATGGCTTCAATGAGAGTTCTTGCTACCTCTGATAAGTCGAAAAGCTGGCGCCAAATTAATATTGTAAGAGGCTGGGTTGTGCTGGTTGGAAGAGCCTATATGAAACTTGCGCTTCAACTGAACTCGTTGCGCATGCGCTGCTCTTGCTTATATCATCGCTTCGCGCCGTTGGAATGCGATGGCCGGCCGGCCAGTCGACGCTTTCGCGGTACTGTAAAGGAATCGATGGTTACACCAGCCATTAGTGCGGATAGGTAAAGGGAAAATAAAGCGTAAACAAAGAATACTACGATAAAAAGTATTGCTGAAAGTAGTTTCAATCATCGCAGGAGAACTGGACGGACGAAAGTGGCAACAGCTCCCGGAGCGTGGACAGCATCCTACACCACATCATCACCACGGAGGAAACTGTGCTTGGCCTTTCGTCGGCGATTCCCGAAGATGATCCGGACCGGTATTACGTCATCGTCGACCTTTCACCCCAGAACGGCTCGTTTTCGTCGACGATTGCGTCACCGGAAGCGCACGTCATTCGCGAGACGGCCGTCGGGCATCCGGCCACGCTGGCGTACAAGGACTTCCTGCAGACCAGGGTACCTGCTACAGAGCTGGCCGACTACGTCACGTGGGAGGTCGTACGACAACTCGGTCCACTGGCAGATCAGCAGTGAGTTACCATGCGTTCTCTGTTTGACGATCGTTGTTTTCGCACCAACCATGGTTGCTTAACGTTTCACCACGACCACCACCACCACCACCACCACCACCACCACCACCACCATCATCATCATCATCAGCCTGATTGCGTCCTCTACGGGGCAAAGACCTCTCCTATGTTTCGCGCATGAGCCGGGTCCTGTGCCTGCGGCGACCACGTTATCCCCGCAAACTTCTTAATATCATCTGCCTACTTAACTTTCTGCCTCCTCCTCGCGCACTTGCGTTCTTGGAGTACTGCCTGTTACTCTTAACGACCAGCGGTTATCTTGCCTACGCTCTACTCGCCCTGCCCCTGCTCCTGCCAATTCCTTCTTTCTGATTTCTACTACTACGCATTCGTTCGTTCCGTGACCCACTCGGCTCTTCCCTTGTGCCTTCTTGTCGCTCAGGGGATAAGCGGGCCTATACAACACCACTTAATACGGAATACCGTTCCGTTTGCTCCGTGTCGTCAAGCTTCGCGTTGCACATGTGGGGGCCCCGATGTATTTCGAAATGGCCAATCAAAATTGCTCTACGAGCGTTTTCCAGAATAGTATTCCGTATTTCGTGTTACGGTATAGGCCAGCAGATGTCTCGCTGCTGAGCTCGCGGACGCGGGTACGATATCCGGTCACGGCGGCTGCATTTCTCAGGTGGTGAAAAGCAGGAACTACCCACGCAGTTATATTTAGGTGTGCGTTACAGAATTCAAAGAGGTCGAAATTTATGCGGAGTCCCCCACAACGGGGTGCCTCGTAACCATATTCTGGTTTTGGCGCGTAATCCCCCAGAAATTAATCCTTTGATCTTTCCACGAAACACTGCTTCAATTCATATACAACAGGCCTTGCACCACGCACGTAATACACACAACACAACAAATATTATGCTGGAAGTGCTAGTTTGGTCGAAATAAAAAAATAAGCTTACCTAATACACAAGAAAGCTAGCTGCCTATTGACATCTGACATCTACGTTATCGTAGGCTATCGTGAAACAGAAGTTTCGCACACAACCAATTAAATATACTTTGCAGAAGTCTTTGGGTCTTTGTCTGACTTATAAAACCAAAAAGTGTAATGCATAATAATTAATCGTTTACCTATAAATGAAGAATATTTAGCTTAAATGACGTTCCGTTTACATAAAAATTAACGCAAGAAAGCATAAAATATCTTGGATGCTAGCGTCATTGGTAAATCATTTTTACTCCGCCTTCGTAGAGGCTAGCGTATCTTGGCGCGTAAATGCTATCAGAACTATTGGAACGGTATTATCGAGCGTTGATGGGCGTGACCTGGTCAGTACCTGGAAACAGTCTGTCATTGTCAGATACCGGGTGGGCAGGGCGTGCACTGGTACGCAAGTTGTTTGTTCTGGCCTAGAGAGGCATACTATCTTTTATTTTTTGTAGGGCCATACAGTGACATATTTCATTCCTGGTGTAAAGAATTCTTCAACTGCATCTAGGCATTCTTTTATTGGGTGTAAACATTAAAAAAAATGTTCCTGATACTGCGTCATAGAACAACAGATGCGCGATGTGGCTATCAAGAGTACGGCACGCGTATACGCCCTTGGTGCACCACGGCATTGCGTAATCGTCTTATGTTATTGTACCTAGAAGCGTGCGCACAGGCGCGTAGGGCAGGGGAGGGTGGCCTCTCTAATACCTCATCTGTGCGCTGCGTTCTTATCATTAGGGCCTCAATGAAGGGGCTGGGAAGATGAGAGGGGAGCACTGTGGGAGTGAAACGTCACCTGCCCCCCCCCCCCCCCCACTTCAATGAGCGCACGCCTATAGTTACGATTGGGGCACACCCACACTTTAACAATATGGGCACAGAGGAGTACAACGGCTTTGTGCATGGTGTGTGTTCTTAAATTTACAACAGCTGGTAGAACAACAGCATTGCAGTTACACTAATGCTGTTAATGTTGTAATTGCGAAATTGAAGGACAACCATAACATCCAGGTATAATTCAAAACGTTGAGGACATGCCTGGCACGGATGAAATTGGTTCGTTCGTCTTTCTTGACAGGCTGTCTCACGGTAGCGTGGAGGGCAAATGCTTCGACGCCGTCTACCACTTGATGCCTTACCCTAGCGTGCTGCCCTACATGGAACAACTGGATTCGACCAAGGGATGGGAAGAGGCGGAGCTAGTGTTTCGTGACGTCACCGAGTCTCTCATCCGCTTCATGAAGAGACGAGGCTTTGAACTTCCGTTCCCGTGAGTATATAATTTATGGCAAGCGTCCATAGGCCCATGTTCAACTTTCCCGTAATCGATAGCGCTGATACATAACGCGAAAACGGATGTCAGCTAGAAAGCGCGTGGGCGCTGGACGGGAAATATCTCGGGTTGCGGTCCCTTTAGCAAGTTCTCTATACGCACCTCAGACTATTTGTATAGCCAATAACAATTTCTTCTTGGACAACTTGGCGCGATGTAATAAAGATAATATACATAACTTTCGGGCTCTAAAACAACAGACGAATAGAGAGAGACACATACACAGAGCGTCAACTAACAAGCGATTTTATTGAACATGAAAGACGGGGCGGGGTTCCATTCTAGAACATGCGCAACATAAGTGCTACTATAACGTAACATAGCAGGTTTATTTTTGCCTTTGCATGTGTGCTTCATTCAACTGCCTCTCACTATCCTACAACATTCCTGAGATTGCTCACGCACGTGCTAACTTCCTTTTTAACGAAACGTGCCTCAGAGCTCACGAGCCGTTTTGTTGCCATGAACCATATGTTATGCGTGCCGGCATACTTGGCAGCAGGGGCAACAAAACGTCTCAACGAGTCCTGCTAAAGCTACCTTCGAATTTGATGCACAGTGATGCTGTATGTGCAGCAATTCCAGTTTTGTCCTGGACCTTCCCACTGCGAGCCAGTTGGACGCCTTCTATGGTGAACTCTCGCTGCACGAAACACCGCAGCAGGAACAGCCTTTTCTCGAGAGGTACCTGTCCATACTGTCCCGCGTCCGCAGCAAGGAGATCTTCAGCATCGCTCATGGAGACACTGCGTTTACCTACCCTATGCCCCCTCCACCGACTGGAAAAGCGCAGGTGAGTTAGAACACCAGCTCTAAGATCTTTAACGCAGAGTTTTCAATCATACGAGTTGCGAAACTCCCCATAGGCCCCATGTATCAAAATCCGGTCACGCCATTGGCCGAAATCACGTGGGGTCTGCTGATTGTCGCGTCATCTATTTGTAAAAAAATAAACTAGAAGCGCTCGCGACGACGCCAGCGCTGCTTGCGGCTTTTAGCAGCTTGCGAGAAGCGCTCGCAGGCGGCGGCGCCGCGGCGCTTTAGTGTTCTGTATTGCTGCTCCCAGTTGGCGCGACAGTCTACGGGCCCCTAAAGTCCCTCTATCTTTACAAAATACAGGGACCTCACAGGCCTCGCATAATCGGCCACGGGCATGTCTGGGTTTCGGAACGCAATTTCGCAACTGGTATGATTGAAGAATTCTGCTGTAACTTACAGTGTGCCGTCTAATCATGGAGGACACTATAAAGGCATGAGGGGAAAACGACTTTACAGGGGGTGCCAGCACCGCCCCAGTTGTCGGTGACATTGTGGCCCTGTCGTATGTTTCGAGGTGGTTCGACCATTTCAAATGTACCGACACAAGCTTCGTGGCTACACGGAAGCGCGTGCCCTTCAGTACATGCAGTGCACTCCGGTGAGCGGATGGCACACCCTCGCACTTTGTACGTTTAGTTTACGCACCCCTTGATAGCACTCAATGGCGTGTTGCCTGCTGCAGTAACTACGTCACAGCCTATAGAATAACGGCACGTGTGCGGGAAGCACGTTGAATGTCGCGCAGTGACAGGCGATAAACGTGCCGGAGAGCGCTATCGGAGGGTGCGTACGCTAGACGTTCAAAGCGTGATAGTGCGCCAACCGCTCGCCAGGATGCATCTGGAATGGGAGAACTTGTTTGTACCTCAACAGCTCAAGGTCACGCGAGAGAAGCGTCACGCATGACACAATTGGTGGAGCAGCATGATGTGGACCCTGGCTCTGGCAGTGGTGATGCTAGGAAGATATTAAGAACCGCGAAGCCGCACGGCGTAGGTTACGGGCTTCCGAAGTGTCATGGGCCAACCACTGACACTAGTAAATTAGCGATACTTATGTAATGCCTGGCGAAACCTTGCCTCTCATTCAAATTGTACCGCGGGGGCATGACGTCATGCGTTACGTTTCTGATCAGGTCACATGATTCCGAGCTGTTGAGGTGCAAATACTACCTACCCGAATGGCTGAACATTAAAAACAATCCCTCCTTCTATAGGTCAGCGCGAATGGCAAGAGCCGCGCACCGCTGACGTGGCTGCTGCCGCCACGGTTCGGCGCTGATATGCCTCCGGCGCTCAACGACGGCGGACTGGGCATAGACCTGGCGGCGTCCGTGACGAAGTCCGCCTACTTGGACCACTCGTGGCTGGACTGTCTCGCGAGCTTCGAGCCCCGAGCCGACATCCGGGGGGAGGACTTCGCATTGGCTCGCCTCGCCCTCGTCGCCGAGGTCGTGGAAGAGTTTGTCGACCTGCACTCCGAGCTGGCGACGCCGCTGATGTTGCCGGCCTTGGAGTCGCTGAGCGACGAGAAGCTCTTCTTCGTCGGTGGCTGCATCGGGCTGTGCGCCAGGGGCGACCCGCAGGCGGCGCACAGGTGCAACGTCCCGGCCAGGAACCTTCCTCACTTCGCGGCCACCTTCGAATGTCCGACGGGGTCTTACATGAATCCCCAGCATCGCTGCCCTTATCCTAACAGGTCGACGAGTGCATAGTGACTGAGAACGTGTAGTTAGAGCTTGCCCGTCATTCCTGTCGGGGACAGTCGCAAGTGTGTTAATATAATTTTGCATTAAGTTACTTATGTGTGCATTTATTTCGTAAGCAAGCTATATCAATGGGAATTAATGGTAACAACATCGCTTCTACTTTAAGAGCACACGTATTGTAGCAAAACAGACTAATGGGCTAGCCGGCTATCCATGAACACTAAAAAAGTATAGCGCTGAAAAACGATACAGAAAAGGCAAGCAGACAACGGAATGGTGCTTCTCTTTTCTGTGTTCGTCTTTTTTTAGCACTGCACTGTTATAGTGTAAAATGTAAAATTTCAGAAAGTCTTAGAACTCTCAAAACGAGTCCCATGACCCAGTGGAAATGATCACAAAGCAGTAACCAATGTTATCTATTAAAAACATATCGACATTGCAACCCTGAGTTTCTCATTTATTCTACGATGCGACTTGCCATGGTGCTTCGCTGATCAATGATGTCAGCGACGATGAGAGCCGATAATCTTTTATTGCGTATTATTTTTGTACGGGGCGGTCTTAATTCTTTGCTAGCAGGAAATGCTTTCCTTAATTTTCTTTGGGAAGAACTCAAACTGTGCATATATGTACGGATAAGATGCATATGAGACGGCCTTGAAATAAGAAGCCATAAGGTCATTATTGAGCGGTAAGTAATTACACACTGATGTGAACTCGTATGATGCAGCGACAATTCAGCGCCGGCAATATAAATAAACACGAAACAAATCTGCTTCAGCTATGCCGAGAAACCGTGCCCAACTAAGTATCTAGCGCCTCTGTAGACTTACCTTTCTTGAAATGTGCCCACGACCAATTTCAATGAGGTGCGACGAAACTTCCCGAAATCGAAGTTCACCAAGATTTCCCAAGGCTATCGGTTGCGAAGCCCACCACTGGAGACTCGGGAGCTGCAGTCTTCTTGACGCACCACCTTTCACCTAACCATCGCCTAACTTCACCTAAACTAACCTAAAAGAAGCGGACTACCGGAACGCGTTTTCCTTGTACAGCAAAACTGCATATGGCTACGTGGAAAAAATATGGCGGTCCACGAGTTCGAAGAAAGTCCATTCTGGCCAAAAATGCTCAAAAATTCAATTTTACTGAAGTACGACTAACCTTGAAAAAAGAAACTCCAATATTTTCAAAAGCTATAGGCAATAGGTCAATTTTCTCAAAATGCTACTAAGATTAAAAAAGTCGAAAATTTAAAATTTCCAAAGGTCGTAGCCTTACCTTTTTCGTCAAGGAGGCCAGTGGCATGGCATGGCATGGAAAGAACTCCATTTTGGTCCAGAGAAATGGTCCAGAGGCGATGCGGGAACCGATGCTAAAACACGCAAGCTCATTTTTTTTAAAGCATGAGCTGCAGTAGTGAGCAGACCAACTTCTAAACAATACCCAAGCGGCCGAACGAAAGGCCCAAACCGCAAACATCGAAACGCGTTTTCTGCATTAAATTTCCTAGAAGTCGGACTTTCTCGTATGCGTACAATGATCTGTGTTCGCTTTCCATGTTGTCCTAAAGAGAGCCGTCATTCAATCATCGCGGAATACTTTAAAAAAGCTTTCATAGTAATGTTCTTATCTTACATACTTTTTATTGCGATAGCAATTATATGGACAGTCTCGGCTGAATTTTGCCGTCGCCGTCGCCGTCATGTACCGTATATGTATAAGTATTTATATATATATATAAAAGGCCGAAAGAAAAATAATTCAAAAAAATGCTTCCGAAGCGCGGAATCGAACTAGGGACCTCTTGCTCCGCAGCGAGTGGCGCTGACCGCTACGCCACGAAACGCAGATCCTCCGCGTAGCTAACGGCGAGCGTTATATACACACCCTTTACCGCTGGACGGACTCTGAGACGGCCGGCGCTTATAAGCGTTTCTTCATTACCAGCGAGATGGCGCTAGGAGCACGACGGGTGCATTTAAAAGTCGTCGGCGAGCTCGCTCGCTTCTTCTTATATTTGCGCAAGGAGAACCTTGCCCTTCCGCTGTCTACTCGCGCGGTTTTCTGGTGGTGAGGGGAAGAGGGCTGTTTCAAGGTTTCACCGTGGTGTCCGCGCTCATGTTACGGAGCGTACGAAAGTCACTCGAGCTCAAGGGACGCCGCTAAACGAACAAACACAAGATGAGCGCGAACTATCAAGTGTCACAGCTCGACACTTGAAGCACGTTTCCTTCGCTGCTTCGGCCGCCTTTGCAACAGGAGCGTTGTTCAAACTGGGAGTATCTATTGGCGGGCGTCACTTCGTATAGCATTAGTTTCTTGCTATCGCATTCATTGCTTCGCCCTTGCGGCGAAACTGTGACTTTTTTTTGCATCGCTGCCACAACGCATCAATATGGTACACATATATTACGTACCGTTAGGTTTGGTATGTAGCCCAGGGGGTTAGACGTTCACTTTCGAAGCGGGAGGTTGTATGTTCGAAACCCCACAATAGCCGAGGTTTTTATTTTATTTCTTTGCAGCGATTCGTCTTACGACATAGGGAGGGATGGGCAGGCACAGCTATCTCGTTGAGTCAGCATGGAGATGCCTACGCAGATTGAACATTTCCCCCACTGCGCTAGATGCAGCTTATTTAGAGTAACAACAGCGTGCTCATGCTATAAACAGCACAACTACTCAGTAAAGCGACGAACCTCACGTGAATGCCCTCAGCTTAACAGATCTGCATGATGAGAAAACTTCCCTTAATCAATAAAAGCTCGATATTCCCTTTTTCGAAGTATTTCGAGCTTGGCACGCCTGCTTGGTCAATTATCACGCACGTATAACGTTCTGTGGTAAATGTTCCACTGGTACATTTGCTTCGGCGCAATAGGTGTCGAATAGCAGCTTAAAAAGTTGAGACCCTTATCGCCTACGATAAGGCTAAATTTTTTTCTCTGACGTCGCACTCAATATTGCATTCCGTATGAGCTTCTGGAAACGCGATCCGCGGCCAGAATGGTTCGATGGCGAAAAAAATTGAGAGGAGAATGTCGCATTCTGCGACACCCCTTCCACCACAAGTGCCTGAGTGCTTCCATGCAACAGCCACCGCGGAAGAACATTTTGGGACGTTTCTGACACCCGTGGAACGAAAATTAGTTATAAGTATTAACAGGTGTGACGCCAGGAAAAACTTGAACCTGATCATAGGTGATTAGGGCCCCAGCTTTTTCGACTGCTTTTCGGCATCTGTTGCGGTGAAGCAAACATGTCAGGGGAACCTTTGGCACGTAGGGCACTTAGCTAGATCAATTGTTGCAAGGCGTGACGTCAGACAAAAGTTGAGCTTTATCATAGGTGATAACGGCTTCAACTTTATCGACTGCTTTTCGCCATCTGCTGCGATGCAAGCATTAATAATGAAGCCTGGGGAGCATAATGTAGAAACCAACTTTTAACTCTGTTATCGACACAGTTCGAGTAGCCCAGTCGGTAGGGATTCCACTTCCGGCCACCGTAGTGAACGGACGCGGAATGTTGTGCTCCTCGAAAGGGGCGGTTTCAGCGGCCCAGCCGGGTCGCGGCATCAGGTTTAATGATACGAAGACGACACAGGACTACCAGATTATATTGCCCCAGTTACCTACAGGTTTGACCGTAACCACCACTGTCTTTTTGCATGCCGACGTGAAAGCGAGGCCATATCGAGTCGAGCATTTCCGCGATTCTTTAGACCGTTTGCAGTTAATGCCGGAAGTGGTGGCTCTGGGAGCCTATCAAATGAATCACGTATGGGCGATTACCTTCAAGGACGAGAGTGCCAAAAAGAAGATATTATCGACCGCAGCATTCACCGTCAAGGATCACAGGTGTGTTGTGATAGATCCCAGCAATCAAGACGTCAGGATGAAGCTGTACTGGCTTTTGCACACTACACCAGACGAGGACGTAAGAAGCGCCCTGGCGCCTTACGGTACCGTAAGCGAAATTTCACGGGAGAAATGGCGTGTGCAAGGCTGCGCTGACAAAGGATCTCACACGCGTCTGGTGTCCCTTCGCTTGAAGGCAGGATACACTGTGGAAGACCTGCCGCATCAGCTTCGCGTCGGGGAGGACCACGCACTCGTGCACGTTCCTGGCAGACCACCGCTCTGCCTCCGGTGCCGCGGCACCGGACACATAAGGCGCGAGTGCCGAGTACCACGCTGTGGGCTCTGTCGTCGCTATGGCCACGACGAGACCCAGTGCGTGCGTAGCTACGCCAATGTGACAGGGTCTGGACGAAACGACGCCGTTGACGAGCACCTCATGGACCAGGCTGACGCGGAGGCGACCGTGTCGGGGGGTGGAGACTCAGCGAAACCTGATAGCGAGCCACAGAGGGAACTTTCTGAAAAGAACGTGGGCCGTAAAGACGACGACGCGGTCGCACCCGCCTATGACACGAAGGAAACTGCAGACGCTGACACGGACACCAACAAGACAAGTACCACCGCGAGCACCGCAACTAACAGAGAAGAAAGCCATCAGGAAAACACCGACATGGATTGCGACCAAAAGACGGTCGTAAAGAGACCGCGTGAACAAACCGAGGAAGACAGCACACCAGACGGAGGCTTCGCAGAAGAACCACTCCCGAAAACGCCGGTCTTCAGACGACTTCCAATGAAATTCAAACCCAAGGTGCCGCTAGACAAGAGGACCCGCCTTAGCGGGGATGCTGACTGCAGACTTCGCGACAGAGCCTGGGACGGTCGGGTAGCACAGTGAACTCTGAAAATGTGTGCTGCTAGAGGAGACGCTTGGTCTTCGCCTGAAAAGACGAGACCACCTGACGTGGAGAGTCCGTTGGCCGCAAGTCTGCTTCCTGACGTGATGGGCCTTTCAAACGGTGTGAGTTTTGACCCCCTGCAGTCGGCATTAACGAATTCTGCTGTGGCTCTGAAAGTAGCCACCTTAAATATTCGCGGATTAACTTCTCAAAAACGACAAGCGCAGTTAAAACGAATACTGACTGATAATGACATTGATATTCTAGCGGTGCAAGAATCAAAAATTGACAGCGAAGAACTAACTGAACGGCTGGCAAATAATTACAAAACAAACTATAACATATGTGTGTGTCATGCTAATGGCAGGTCTGGGGGTTGTCTGTTATTTTTAAAACAGTCTATCGGCATTAGTGAGGAAAAAGTCGTTACTTCCGATAATGGGCGACTTGTACTTTGCGATTTTACTTTTTGTAAAAAAAAATGGAGAATGATTTGTGTGTACGCGCCTAATATAGCTTGTGAAAGAAAATGTTTTTTTGACTACGTAGACACTTTTCTAAGATGCGATCGTGTTGTTGTGTTGCTCGGTGATTTCAACTGTGTGTGCATGCCCGAAGACAGTGTGAAAAATGTTCCAGTACGCGACAAAAGTGCATTACAGCTTGCTGCAATAACTGATAAATATGGCTTGGTAGATGTAGGGTATGTATTCCGTGGCAGTCATGTGCAGTTTACACATTACCAGCAGCAAAGTCACGCCAGACTGGATAGAATGTATATATCTGGATGTGTTGTACCTCTGTGCACAAACTATGCCGTGAAAAACCTTAGTTTCACTGATCACTCTCTCGTAACGATCGAAATTGGCAAGAAAAGAAAAACTACGAAGTTTAACTGGGATTTATGGAAGTTGAATGAAAAACTCTTGGAGGACGAGATGTTTGTGAAAGTAGTAGGCAAGAAAGCTGAAGATGCACTTCGGAATGAAAGCACAAGTTACATAAGCGTCTGGGAGCAATTTAAAAATGAAGTTAAAATGTACGCAATTGAGAGGTCAAGTGTCATAAGATACAAAGAAAAGCAAAAAGAAAAAGAGCTACAGAGCACACTAGAATATCTACTGAATGCAGATAGCACTATACCCGGATTGTTTAGCAAAGAAATAAAGGAAGTTAAAAGACAGATGGAATGCATTACGGAAGAACGATATAAAGGGGCAGTAATAAGGGCACGTGCTGAACGTTTCACAATGGGCGAAGTGCCCACAAAACGAGTGCTTGCGGAAGAAAAACGATATGCAACAAAAAAAGAGATTAAAGAAATACGCTACGAAGGTGAGCTTTCTTCGGAGCAGCAAGTTATCGAAAAAGCTTTCCTTGAAACGTACCGAAGACTGTTGGGCGGTAAAACGGAAGTGAAAGACGAATTCATAGAAGCATTTTTGTCATTTATGCCGAAATTGGAAGATGACGTCAGAGATGCGCTGGAAACGCCCATAAAGATAGAAGAAGTTGGGCAAGCAATCGATGACCTTAGTAAAGGCAAGTCGCCAGGACCTGATGGCATAGGGGCAGGGTTTTATAAAACTTTCAAAAGTGAAACTACGGTAATGCTTTATCACGTTATTACTGAAGCGTATGAAGTTAAGCAACTGCCTCTGTCCTTTAGGGCGAGTCACGTCATACTCATACCAAAAACTGAAGACGCAGAAAAGTTGCAGTGTGTGGAAAACTATAGGCCCATAAGTCTTACGAATGTTGACTATAAAGTTTACATGAAAGTCCTGGCAAAGAGACTACAAACAGTAATTAAGAGTATTGTTGGTGCGCACCAGACGTGCGGTATAAAAGGACGAACCATTTTTAACAATATTCACACGGCGAGAACTATTTTAGAATGTTGTGATGCAACTAATGGCCACATAGCGATGATACAATTAGACTTGCAGAAAGCCTTCGACAAAGTCAGTCATGAAATATTATTTGCCCTATTGGATCACACTAATGTTGGTGGAGTAATACGAGAGGGTGTGAGAATGGCATATCAGAACTGCTATGCTAAACTCGTGATTAACAAAAAACTTAGCACTAGCATAGCTGTGACATCTAGTGTGCGGCAAGGATGCCCTTGTTCCGCTCTGTTATTTGCCATTTACTTAGAACCATTTTGTTTAAAATTGATGAACAACACAAAAATAACAGGATACCAGTTCTTGACACATGAGATAAAAGTTTTAGCGTACGCAGATGATATCGCGATATTTTGTGAAAATGAGAACAGCATACAGGAGGCGATAAGAGAAGCAAGAACATTTGTGCCTATACTGGAAGCGCCATCAGCTGGCAAAAGTGTTTGGGTTTTTGGCATGGGGAGTGGAATTCCAAACCACAGTACTTTGAAGGGATCACATTCACCACCACGCCGTCCAAGTATCTTGGAGTGCCTTTAAAATATTATCAAGAAACCACTGAACAATGGGCTGATGAAACTGAAAACATTCGGGCAAAGGCAACCAAGTGGGGAGGATGTGACCTTTCGATCTTTAAGCGCGCAACAGTGTGCAACGTGTTTCTTGTAGCAAAAGTTTTTTACATGCTACAGGTATTATGTATGTCTCGAATATGTGTACAAAGGTTGCACAGAATATTTGCAGTGTTTATTTGGAAGTCTACTTGGGAACGAACTGGCCGAATTAATCTTTTTCACAAGCTTAAGAAAGGGGGAGTGGGATTGTCGCATTTGTTCCTCAAGCAGGTTATTCTAAGATTTTTTTACTTAAGGGATCAAAATGATGGATTCTTGCGTGCGGTGATGCAAGTGAGACTACGTGATAAGCTACCACAGTACATTGTATCATCGTATTCTCCTACGCAGATAGCGGTGAGAGGTTTTTTAAAAGAAGTTGTTTATGCCTTTCAGTTTCTCCAAGTGCACTTTTCGTTAGAGTATTTGTCATCGGTAACCAAAAAACAACTGTATAAGGATTTAGTGAATAAAATGTGCCCAGTGCCTGTATACCGCAATAGGTATGTATTAGGATCTGACAAAGATGTGTTTAAACGTATTAACAGAATGCCTGTAAGAGCGTCAACCAAAACCTTTTTCTTTTTGCTACACACTGGCACGCTCCCCGTTAAACCATGGCTAAAAGATAAGGGATTCTATCTACCATGGGGTGTAAATTGCTTGATATGCAATAAGCCGGAAACAATCGAACACATTTTCTTAGATTGCTTTGATTCTGTGTTCATGTGGGACATCCTCCAGAGAACTTTAAAAAAAGATTTTCCACTTACGCCATTCGGAATACGCTTTTTGCCTTGGGAACAAACAGGGGATGTGCCATGTGATATGATAATGCTAGTAACCATGCACAGTGTCTGGAAAACCAGAATGGATATCAGGCATGAAAATGAAGCACCAAAAGCCGCCAAGGTATACCTTCATGAATACTTGTTGTACATTAGAGATGTGTTACACGAACTTCCTGAGCCACCTGACTGGCTACCCATGATAGAAAAACTGCTCACAGTGAAATATTATTAAATTAGTTAGACGGGACAAGATGTCAGTCCCGTTTTTAAAATGTATATTTGAACATGTTGTGAAGTGTTGAATTCAAAGATAAGAATTCCTATGTAAAGTGTGTCTTGACAAAAGCAGGAAATAAAGAAAAAAAAAAAAAAAAGGTAGCCCAGTCGGTAAGGTACTCAGCTCGTAACCGAAAGGCCGGTGGTTCGAATCACGGGGCCAGGGTTGCAAGAAAAAAAAAAGAAAGCTATACCTGGATGGGGGGCCGAGGTTACAACGCTCAAGTTCATTTTTTTCTTTTTAAGCATTAGCTGCAGATGAGCACTGCAACTTCTAAACAATGCACACAGTGCTGTGGCGATAAACGAGCGTGAATGCTGTTAACGTCATAACCGACAGGGTGATGGTTCGAATCACAGAGCTGGCATAGCTCAGACACAACGAAGTTACACAGTGATCTTAGTACCCGGGTTCCATTGCACGTGACCACCACATGATTTGAAAATAAACTAGCTGAATTGATATGGAGACCGTCTGACAAGCACAAACCAGGCAAGTGATTTCCATAAATGTATGGTGCTTTTTTATAAAGAAAAAGATATGACACATTTTAATAAAAAATATGGGGCACGTTACTAACGGCAGTCTTCAAGATGTGAAAAAATTCAAAATTTACAAAGGCTATAGGCTTAAGTTTCAGGCTGGAAATTCTGAGAAATTTAATTTTACTGAAATGTGACGAGTCTTAAAAAATCGAAAAATAAAGATTTCCAAAGGCTATAGGCTTAACTTTCTGGCCGGAGATGCTTAGAAATTTAGTTTTACTGAAATGTGACGGGTCTTCAAAACGTCAAAAAATTCAGGATTTCCAAAGGCTATAGGCTCGCCATTGTGGCCGAAAATGCTGAGAAATCTAGTTTTACTTAAATGCGACGTGTCTTCAACGTGTCGAAAAATGCCAGATTTCCAAAGGCTATAGGCTTGCCATTCTTGCAGGAAATGATGAGAAACATAGTGTTACTGAAATATGAGGAGTCTTCAGAATGTGAAAAAATTCAAGATTTACAAAGGCTATAGGCTTAACTTTCTGGCCGGAAATGCTGAGAAATATAGTTTTACGGAAATGTGACGAGTCTTCAAACAGTCGAAAAATTCAAGATTTCAAAAGGCTATAGGCTTGCAGTGTGGCCGGAAATGCTGAGAAATTTAGTTTTACTGAAATGTGACGAGTCTTCAAAAAGTCGAAAAATTGTAGATTTCCAAAGGCTATAGGCTTGCCACTGTTGCCGAAAACGCTGAGAAATTAAGTTTTACTGAATTGTGACGAGTCTTCAAAATGTCGAAAAACGCAAGATTTCCAAAGACTGTTTGTAAAGCTATAGGCTTACCATTCTGGCCGGAATTGCTGACTGAAAGCTTCTTTTACTGAAATGTGACCAGTTTTCAAAGAGTCGAAAAATCCAAGATTTCCAAAGGCTATAGGCTTACCTTTCTGGCCGGAAATGCTGAGAAATATAGTTTTACTGAAATGTGAGGAGTCTTCAAAACGTCGAAAAATCCATGATTTCCAAAGGCTATAAGCTTGCCATTGTGGTCGGAATTGCTGAGAAAGCTTCTTTTACTGAAATGTGACCAGTCTTCAAAAAGTCGAAAAATTCTAGATTTCCAAAGGCTATAGGCTTGGCATAGTGGGCGAAAACGCTGAGAAATTAAGTTTTACTGAAATGTGAAGGGTCATCAAAATGTCGTAAAATCCAAGATTTCCAAACGCTATAGGCTTACTATTTTTGCCGGAAATGCTGAGAAATTTAGTTTTACTGAAATGTGACGAGTCTCAAAACGTCGAAAAATCCAAGATTTCCAAAGCCTATAAGCTTGCCTTTGTAGCCGGAAATGCTGAGAAATTTTTACTGAAATGTGAAGGGTCTTCAAAATGTCGAAAAATCCAATATTTCCAAATTCTATAGGCTTACGATCTTGGCCGGAATTGCTGAGAAAGCTTCTTTTACTGAAATATGACCAGTCTTCAAAAAGTCGAAAAATTCGAGATTTCCAAAGGCTATAGGCTTGCCATTGTGGCCGAAAACGCTGAGAAATTAAGTTTTACTGAAATGTGAAGAGTCTTCAAAATGTCGTAAAATCCAAGATTTCGAAACGCTATAGGATTACTATTTTTGCCGGAAATGCTGAGAAACTTAGTTTTACTGAAATGTGACGAGTCTTCAAAACGTCGAAAAATCCAAGATTTACAAAGCCTATAAGCTTGCCTTTGTAGCCGGAAATGCTGAGAAATTTAGTTTTACTGAATTGTGAACGGTCTTCAAAATGTAGAAAAATCCAAGATTTCCAAATTCTATAGACTTACCATTCTGGCCGGAATTGCTGAGAAAGCTTCTTTTACTGAAATGTGACCAGTGTACAAAAAGTCGAAACATTCTAGATTTCCAAAAGCAATAGGCTTACCCTTCTGGCCGGTAATGCCGAAAAATTTAGTTTTACTGAAATGTGACTAGTCTTCAAACAGTCGAAAAATTTAAGATTTCCAAAGGTGATAGGCTCGCCATTGTGGCCGGAAATGCTGAGAAATATAGTTTTAGCAGAACAGTCTGTTGGGCTATTTGGTTATCCATGAACACTGAACGAATAAGAGCTGAAATTGACGAGCATAAAAGTCCTTTGTCTGTTCTCCTTTTTGTGCTGGTCAATTTTAGCGCTTATTCTTTCAGTGTTCATAAATTTAGTTTTGCTGAAATGTGAGCGAGCTTTCAAAATGTAAAAAAAAACCCAAGCTTTCCAAAAGGTATAGGCTTAATATGTCGTTGTTATATAGGTAATGAATCAATTTTGTGAAAACGCCAGGAAACTTCAAGAAATTGAAAATGAGATTACCTTTTTCGACATGGAGGTCATCACTATGAAGTGTCAGGTGCACAAGGCTCGGAAACGCAACCCAAGCGTTTAATATTGAACTATGGGCCGCATAATGTAGAGAGGAACATTTAAACACTGTTATCTAACCTTCCCAGTAGCCCAGTGGGTAAGGTGCTCAGCTCGTAACCGAAAGGGCGGTGGTTCGAATCACAAGGCAGGTGTTGTAGCAAAAAGAAAAAAAAAAAACAAGGCAGCCGTGATATGATGTGGATATCAAGGCTAAAATGCGCAACAAGTGTACCTTTTCTTTTTTTTTAAGCATTAGCTGCATTTCTGACCAGAGCAACTTCTAAACAAAGCGTTCCGTGGTAAAGCGATAGCTGAGTGCGTATGATGGTGGCTTCATAACCGAGAAGGTGATGGTTCGAATTACAGAGCTGGCATAGCTCAGACACAACGAAGTCACACAGTGCTCTTGGTACCAAGGTACCATTGTGCATTAACACAACATGCTTTGTATAGAATAGCTGAAGTGATATAGAGACCGTCTTACAGGCACAAAGGAGGCAAGTGATTTCCATAAATGTGTGGAGTGTTTTTTTTAATAAAAAAAAGAGCCATGACACATTTTAATAAAAAATAGGGGGCACGTTACTAACGGCATGGGACCGTAAGGTGCGAGGGTCCCATGCCGCCAAGTTCCCACAGAGTGGGGTGCCCCCCCAAGCGATTTAAGCATCGTCCTGCCGTAGCACCACCACGAAGCCCGCTTGTTCCTATTTTACCGGTAGGCCCCGGCGAGGTGAGTACCCATAAATACCCGAGCGCAATGTCGGGATACTCCTCTACCCAATAGGAAACCGGTGGGTGGCCGGCCGGCACTGGGTATCGAACCCCGTACCTCCCACATTAGAAGCAGGCACTCAACCGCTTCGCTACCGCTGTGGTGAGAATACCGGTGAAAAATGAACTATATAATATTTACGAAAGTGCACCATAACTTAGAAAATACAAAACAAGGAATTTAGAGGCTGTAACTTCATATTTTTGGATAGCATGCCCACAACGCGAATCGAACCACCAACTTTCGGACTGCCAAGCGGAAGCTTTACCCCTCGGCTACTGGAAAGGCACAGCAAAGAGTGTTTTCAGAAGGGTGTCTTGCTGGGCGAGATGGTACGATAAAGGTGTTTCCTTAAGTTAGGCTGCACGCTCGTTTAGCCCATGACCATACACATGTCACTTCGCAATCAAAATTAGGTGAATTTTTTCATAAAACTACGTAAAGCTATTGTTACGTTTTCAAGAAATGGAAAAATTCGAAATTTCTAAAGGATATAGGCTTGCCATTCTAGCCGGAAATAGTGAGAAATTTAGTTTTACCGAAATGTGACGAGCCTTCAAAACGTTGAAAAATGCAAGATTTCCAAAGGCAATAGGCTTACCTTTCTGGCCGGAAATGGTGAGAAATATAGTTTTACTGAAATGTGAGGAGTCTTCAAAACGTCGAATAATCCATGATTTCCAAAGGCTATAAGCTTGCTATTGAGAGAAAGAGTCTTTATTTGGGAAAATTAGGTGAATTGTGGGGGTAAGTGACGCAGTAACTGTCTCTCAGGCGAGGACACCACAACCGCGACACCTGGGGGAAAGGGGAGAAAAGTATAGGAGAAGTTAGAGTTAGAGTGGAGGAGGAGGCCTAGGGGAGTTAAACCAGTTAAACACATCACTGGGGGGAGAGGGGGAAAAAGAAAAAAAAAGGGGGCGGGGGACACGCGATAACCGGAATTGCTGAGAAAGCTTCTTTTATTGAAATGTGAAGAGTCTTCAAAATGTCGAAAAAATCGCGATTTCCAAAGGCTATAGGCTTGGCATTCTTCCAGGAAATGCCGAGAAATTTAGTTTTACTGAAATGTGACGAGTCTTCAAAAAGTGGAAAAATTGTAGATTTCCAAAGGCTATAAGCTTGCCACTGTGGCCGAAAACGCTGAGAAATTATGTTTTACTGAATTGTGACGAGTCTTCAAAATGTCGAAAAATCCAAGATTTCCAAAGACTGTTTCCAAAGCTATAGGCTTACCATTCTGACCGGAATTGCTGAGAAAGCTTCTTTTACTGAAATGTGACCAGTTTTGAAAGAGTCGAAAAATCCAAGATTTCCAAAGGCTATAGGCTTACCTTTCTGGCCGGAAATGCTGAGAAATATAGTTTTACTGAAATGTGAGGAGTCTTCAAAACGTCGAAAAATTCATGATTTCCAAAGGCTATCAGCTTGCCATTGTGGCCGGAATTGCTGAGAAAGCTTCTTTTACTGAAATGTGACCAGTCTTCAAAAAGTCGAAAAATTCTAGATTTCCAAAGGCTATAGGCTTGGCATTGTGGCCGAAAACGCTGAGAAATTAAGTTTTACTGAAGTGTGAAGAGTCTTCAAAATGTCGAAAAATCCAAGATTTCCAAACGCTATAGGCTTACTATTTTTGCCGGAAATGCTGAGAAATTTCGTCTTACTGAAATGTGACGAGTCTTCAGTACGTCGAAAAATCCAAGATTTCGAAAGCCTATAAGCTTGGCATTGTAGCCGGAAATGCTGAGAAAGTTAGTTTACTGAAATGTGACGAGTCTTCAAAATGCAAAATCCAAGATTACCAAAGGGTATAGGCTTACCATTCTGGCCGGAATTGCTGAGAAAGCTTCTTTTACTGAAATATGACCAGTCTTCAAAAAGTCGAAAAATTCTAGATTTCCAAAGGCTATTGGCTTGTCATTGTGGCCGGAAATGCTGAGAAATTTAGTTTTGCTGAAGTGTGACGAGTCTTCAAAATGTCGTACAATCCAAGATTCTCAAAGGCTATAGGCTTGCCATTCTTGCAGGAAATGATGATTAATTTTACTGAAATGTGAGGAGTCTTCAAAATGTGAAAAAATCGCGATTTCCAAAGGCTATGGGCTTGGCATTCTTCCAGGAAATGCTGAGAAATTTAGTTTTACCGAAATGTGACGAGTCTTCAAAAAGTCGAAAAATTCTAGATTTCCAAAGGCTATAGGCTTGCCATTGTGGCTGGAAATGCTGGGAAAATTAGTTTTACTGAAATGTGACGAGTCTTCAAAATGTCGTAAAATCCAAGATTTCCAAAGGTTATAGGCTTACCATTCTGGCTGGAATTGCTGAGAATGCTTCTTTTACTGAAATGTGACCACTGTACAAAAAGTCGAAAAATTCTAGATTTCCAAAGGCTATAGGCTTACCCTTCTGGCCGGTAATGCCGAGAAATTTAGTTTTACTGAAATGTGACGAGTCTTCAAACAGTCGAAAAATTTAAGATTTCCAAAGGCGATAGGCTTGCCATTGTGGCCGGAAATGTTGAGAAATGTAGTTTTAGCAGAACAGACTGTTGGGCTAGTTGGTTATCCATGAACACTGAACGAATAAGAGTTGAAATTGACGAGCATAAAAGTCCTTTGTCTGTTCTCCTTTTTGTGCTGGTCAATTTTAGCGCTTATTCTTTCAGTGTTCATAAATTTAGTTTTGGTGAAATGTGAGCGAGCCTTCAAAATGTAAAAAAAAGCCCAAGCTTTCCAAAAGGTATAGGCTTAATATGTCGTTGTTATATAGGTAATGAACCAATTTTGTGAAAACGCCAGGAAACTTCAAGAAATTGAAAATTAGATTACCTTTTTCGACATGGAGGCCATCGAAGTTTAACTATGAAGTGTTAGGTGCACAAGGCTCGGAAACGCAACCCAAGCGTTTAATATGAACTATGGGCCGCATAATGTAGAGAGGAACATTTAAACACTGTTATCTAACCTTCCCAGTAGCCCAGTGGGTAAGGTGCTCAGCTCGTAACCGAAAGGGCGGTGGTTCGAATCACAAGGCAGGTGTTGTTGCAAAAAGAAGAAAAAAAAAGACAAGGCAGCCGTGATATGATGTGCATATCAAGGCTAAAATGCGCAGCAAGTGTACCTTTTCTATTTTTTAATCATTAGCCGCAGTTCTGACCAGAGCAACTTCTAAACAAGGCGCGCCGTGATAAAGCGATAGGTGAGTGCGTATGATGGTGGCTTCATAACCGAGAAGGTGATGGTTCGAATTACAGAGCTGGCATAGCTCAGACACAGCGAAGTCACACAGTGCTCTTGGTACCATTGTGCATTACCACAACATGCTTTGTATAGAATAGCTGAAGTGATATAGAGACCGTCTGACAGGCACAAAGGAGGCAAGTGATTTCCGTAAATGTATGGTGTGTTTTTTTATAAAGAAAGAGGCATGACACATTTTATTAAAAAGTAGGGGCACGTTACTAACGGCATGGGACCGTAAGGCGCGAGGGTCCCATGCCGCCAAGTTCCCACAGAGTGGGGTGCCCCCGCAAGCGATTTAAGCATCGTCCTGCCGTAGCACCACCACGAAGCCAGCTTGTTCCTATTTTACCGGTAGGCCCCGGCGAGGTGAGTACCCATAAATAACCGAGCGCAAGGTCGGGATACTCCTCTACCCATTAGGAAACCGGTGGGTGGCCGGCCGGCACTGGGTATCGAACCCCGTACCTCCCACATTAGAAGCAGGCACTCAACCACTTTGCTACCGCTGTGGTGAGAATACCGCTGAAAAATGAACTATATAATATTTACGAAAGTGCACCATAACTTAGAAAATACAAAACAAAGAATTTAGAGGCTGTAACCTCACATTTTTGGAAAGCATGCCGACAACGAGAATCGAACGACCAACCTTCGGACTGCCAAGCGAAAGCTTTACCCCTCGGCTACTGGAAAGGCACAGCAAAGAGTGTTTTCAGAAGGGTGTCTTGCTGGGCGAGATGGTACGATAAAGGTGTTTCTTTAAGTTAGGCTGCACGCTCGTTTAGCCCATGACCATACACATGTCACTTCGCAATCAAAATTAGGTGAAATTTTTCATAAAACTACGTAAAGCTATTCTGTTACGTTTTCAAGAAATGGAAAAATTCGAAATTCTTAAAGGATATAGGCTTGCCATTCTAGCCGGAAATAGTGAGAAATTTAATTTTAGTGAAATGTGACGGGTCCTCAAAAAGTCGAAAAATTGAAGATTTCGGAAGGCTATATTGTGGCCGAAAATACCGAGAAATTTAGTTTTACTGAAATGTGGAGTCTTCAAAATGTCGAAAAATCCAAAATTTCCAAATGCTATAGGCTTGCTATTGTGACCATAAATCCTCAGAAATTCAGTTTAGCAGAAATAAAATGAACCTTAGGAAAATCGAAAAATACAACATATCCAAATGCTTATCATTCTAGGTCCAAGCTCAGAAGTTCAGTTTAGCCGAAATAAAATGAACCTTCGGAAAATCGAAAGATCCAAGATTTCCACAGGCTATAGGCTTATCATTCTGGCCAGAAATGCTCACAAATTCAGTTTTGCCGAAATAGAATGAACCTTCGGAATATCGAAAAATTCATGATTTTCAAAGGGTATACCATTCTGGCCAGAAATGCCGAGAAATTCAATTTTGCCGAAATAAAATGAACCTTCGGCAAACCGAAAAATCCATGATTTCTGAATCGTATAGGCTTACGATCCTGGCCAGCAATGTTCAAAAGTTCAGTTAAACCGAAATAAAATGAAGCTTCGAAAAATTGAAAAATCCAAGATTTCCAGGCTGTGTTCCTAAGTCTGGTCAGAACTGCTCAGAAATTCATTTCTACCGAAATAAGACAGTTCTTCGAAAAATAAAAAAATCTAAGAATTTGAAGCCTTATCAAAGGAATTCAGTTTTACTCAGGAATTCAGTTTTACCGAAATGCAAGGAGTTAAAAAGAAGGAAAAATTAAAAGTTAGAAAGAGCTAAAAAATTTAAAAACTCAACATTTCTAAAGGCACTTTGTTTACCATTCTAGCAGGTAATGCGGAGAAATGCAATTTTATAGAAAGAGGACGAATCTTCGAAAAATCAACATATACAAGATTAACAAATGCATTGCATCAACATATCCAAGATTATGATTTGCAAGTCTCGGATATGTTGATTGGTCTCCATTAGAACCAGAAATGTTGAAGAATTCAGTTCAGAGATATAAGAAGAACATGGGAAAAATCGAAATATCCAAGATTCCATTCAGGTAAGCATTCAGGCCAGAAGTTCTCAGAGATTCAATTTTCCAAAAATGAGACATAACTTCGAAAAATAAAAAAAAAGTCCAAGATTTTCAGACGGCATGCGCGGTCTGTCTCAGAAGTTCCCGGAATTCTTTTTTTTTTTGGTTGCCGGCAATGCCGCTTGGCGGGGCAGTGCTTTAGGCGGAGAAATTAGTGGGAGATATAAGCTTCAAAACGAGTCTGGTTTCGGTTGCCTGCGGCAGTTGTTGTCGGCAGGTCATGCTTTGCGCAGAGGTAGAGGTACTAGCACAGGGAATGCTCGGAACGAACTTCGAAAAGTGAAGCCAACACAGGATCAATCCGCTTGTGGCGCTGCGATCGGTAGTCTGCAATGTGTCGTCGGTTAAGAATTGCGCGCGGCTCCGCCGAAGTGGTGCAAGGTATGAGTGCCCGTTTCCCACTCACAAGGCCCGGGTATGAATCGCAGCTGTCAATGGTGGGTTTTTATTCGAAGTGTCACCTTTTATAGCTGTATTGGCTGTATTGCTTTTCCTTTGTTTCTTAAAATTAGCTTCAGTTGCTACGTGTTGCTTGAAAAAGTAACGCAAAATGTGAAGTAAAATAGAAGAAATTGGGCAGTGAGCGTAGTTGTTTGCAGCGTCCACGCCCGGTATTCAACAAAACGTAAAGTATGGCCTCAGAGATTTTTGCGAATACGAGACTCGAATTGAGATTTCGCATTCTACGTTACTTTTTATAGCAATAAATAGCAACAGAAGCTACCTAGAAACAAAGCACCAATGCAGCTATAAAAGGTGACACTAAGAATAAAAACCCACCATCAATAGCTGCGATTCGAACCCGAGCCATTTAAGTGGGAAGCGGGCGTTCTACCCTGCACCACTTTGGCGGAGCCGCGCGCAACTCTTAAAGGGGCCATGACACCCAATTTTCGATCATAATTTGTGTTATGTGGGTTAATCCTTGTGCATACAAGTAAGCTGGCGAAATTTTTTGCGGATTTGGTCGAGCACTTAGCTTATAATTGAATATTTTTGTAAACACGGAGCGGCCTGAGAGCCGGGCAACACTGGCGCACCCTCAAGTCGGGACGTAACAAGCAGCTAGCTCTGCGAGCATCTATATTCTGACGAACAATATTGTTCCGTGGTCAGCTGAGCGTGAAATTGAGATAGCTTTCTTCAGCTTGTACTGAAATTGAACGATCGGCAGTGGCTGAAACTTTGGTAGAAGACAATGGTTTCGCTCCTTGCTGCACATGACGTCACATGCGCCATGGCAAAATGGTGGTTGCCGGCGGTGGGCGGGGTTTACAGCCGGTGACTTCTTGGGGTTGTTTTGCACTGAAATATTCTTTTACATGCGGAGTCGAACCATGAGAGTGAAATAACTAGAAAAATAAGGATGGGATGGGGCTCATTCGGCAAGCATTATCAAATCATGAATGGTAGTCTACCACTATCCCTCAAGAGAAAGGTGTATAACAGCTGCATCTTACCGGTACTTACCTGCGGAGCAGAAACCTGGCGACTTACAAAGAGGGTTCAACTTAAATTGAGGACGACGCAGTGAGTGATGGAGAAGAAAATAATAGGTGTAACCTTAAGAGACAGGAAGAGAGCAGAGTTGGTCAGGGAACAAACGGAGGTTAAGGATATCATAGTTGAAATCAAGAAGAAATGGATATGGGCCGGGCACGTAGCACGTCGGCAGGATAACCGGTGGTCATTAAGGGTAACTGACTGGATTCCAAGAGATGACAAACGCGTGAGGGGGAGACAGAAAATTAGGTGGGTAGATGAGATTAAGAAGTTTGTAGGTATAACGTGGCAGCAGAAAGCACAGGACCGGGTTGATTGGCGGAACATGGGAGAGGCCTTTGCCCTGCAGTGGGCGTAGACAGGCTGATGATGATGATTCTTTTACAGCCCACTTTTCATATCTGTATAGGCATAATAGACCCTCTACTTCTAGTTTTTGCTGAAAGCCCCAAATTGTTGGGAGACCACGTGATCGCCCCTTTAAACGACGACATATTGCAGACTACCGATCGCAACGCCACAAGCGGATTGACCCTGTTTCGGCTTCACTTGCTGTACATTAGTGCTGCGGCCGTTCCGAGCACTCCCCTGTTCTAGTACACTCTAGCAGAGGTATCTACTGCACCCTAGTCGAGAGAAAAAAATAAACCAGTATTTGGAGCAGCGTTACGCAATCAAGTTTTTGTGTGAAGCTGGGTAAAAACGGGGCGGAGAAGCTCGAAAGGCTTCAGAAAGCCTGCGGTGACGACGCAATGAAACAAAGCCAAACTTTCATGTGGTAAAAGAGCTTCCGGGAAGGTCGGGAGTCTGTCAACGACGACGATCGCTCGGGACACCCGTCGAAACCACAAACAGACGACTGGGTGTCAAAAGTGCGCCAAGTTTTGGACCAGGATCGGCGATTAAGTGTTCGGATGATCGCAGAGGAGTGTGGAATACCCAAGACAATCTTTCATCGTGTTTTGAGGAGGATATTCAAATACAGAAAGTATACGCGATAATCGTGCGAAAAGTCCTGACGAATGAGATGAAGGAGGAGCCACACTGCGCTCGCTGGCCAAAATGGGTTGGCAATGCTGCCCCAGCCGCCGTACCGGCTTGGTCTGGCACCATCACACTTTTTTTGTTCTCCATGATCACATGAACCTTGAAAGGAACTCGGCATGGGACGATGGGGATGGTAAAAGCATCTGCGATGAATTCAATGAAGGAGGCCTCCGTTGACGACTTCCAGGGCGCCTTCAGTGATTGGCTGAAGCGTTCGTGATGGTGCATCGAAGCAGGGGTTGAGTACTTTGAAAAGTTCTGAAGAGATTGTAAACTAATACTGAATAAATTATTTATAACAAAAACTGTCGGCACCTTTTGGGACAGACGATGTATAGGCCGACTATTCTTGGCAGAAATGTTCAGAAGTTCACTTTTACCGGAGTACGACCGATTGTGTTTGTGTCAATTTATGTTTGCATGAATTTGTCGTTTTGTGCGCTGCTTCATCAAATATCATGGCTCAACAAACTAGCCCATCAGTACATATTAAGTACATATTAAGGGAGTACGACCAACTTGAAATAAGCAGTGCAAAAAACAGAGGGCCACGGATAGGAAACACACAAGACAGCGCTTGTCCTGTGCGTTTCCTTTCCGTGGTCGTCCGCTTTTTGCGCTGTTTATTTGAAGTATGCACAACCAACTAGCCCAGTCCTCTACTTTGTTAAGGTACGACCAACGCTCGAGAAATCGATTATTTCTAAAGGCTAAACGTTTTACCATTCGGGCCAGAAGCACGCAGATATAGAATTTTCATCTAAATACGGTGAACCTTAGTAGAATCCAAGATTTTCAGATGCTATATTCTTGCCATTAACACAGTTGCGTAGTTCCTACTGCGCTATAATTTTTACTTATGATAACTGGCGAGGTATGCAGTACGGTAAAAAAACTCATTGTTGGTCTAGCTGGTCGTAGAGAACTGGCTGCGAAATATTAGAGGAAGGAATGAAAAGACAAGCGCAAGTCGATGTCTTCTTTCCTGTGTGCGTCGTTTTATTTCTTGTGCTAATATGGCTCAGCCGGTTACCCACTACGCGTCCGTAAGGAAACACGCGCACCCACATATCGGCACACTTTGTTGACGCTGCTGAAAATTACGATGAACTATGCACGTGCGCATTGTAACACATAGGCCTTTAAGCCGACCACTCTTTGTGCAATGCACATGCTTTGTTGCCTGGTGCGATTCCATAGTTCTGGCACGCAATACTACATGCCTTAAGGAGACTCCTCGCACTTCATGACATTCATAAGCTTTTTCTTTTTTTTCGAAACAGTTTCTAACCCTCCGTGGTGGAACACCTGCTTGCCACGCAGAAGTCTTGGGTTCGATTCCCACTCGACCCGGTAATTTTTATCATTTATTTGCACCTGCCTCGCTCACGGACAGGCTAATTTTCTGACTCGCAACCAACGACGGTGACTCCGGAATTCCTGCGAAACGAACTCTTTAACGCTATCGCGTTAATATAAGGCGGCCTGTGGCAAGCATTTTTCCCCTTCGACGAAAACGCGCGATCCGACACCACCAATTCACAA
Organism: Rhipicephalus sanguineus; assembly: GCF_013339695.2. NCBI lineage: Eukaryota > Metazoa > Arthropoda > Arachnida > Ixodida > Ixodidae > Rhipicephalus > Rhipicephalus sanguineus. The sequence goes on from NC_051185.1 coordinate 12,850,980, forward strand.
AGTTCTCCACAGCGCTAATTAAAAGTACGGCAAAAGTGCAGCCGTGACCGTGGGTACCGCAGCCATCTTAGTTTATTTGAGCAGTGTTGACAGCACAAGCAGCGCTTCGAGGAGTTGAGAATAGGCTTACCTTTTTCGTCGAAATTGCGCCAAAATAAATTTGATTAAAATGTGACAAATCTTCGAAAAATAAAAATACGAGTTTTCCAAGGGCTATATTCACAGGCTTTTCTTTTGTGACAGAATAGCATGCGCACCATACTTTATTAAGGTGTGGCGAAATGTTTCGAAAAATGACCCATTACCTAGAGGTATATTACAGAGGTATATTACTGAGAACTAACAGACAATAACGCCAAGGAAAGTACAGGGGGTGTTATCTGTAGTATTTAGAATGTAAATGTGAAGAAAGTAAAGTGGACGAAAAGATGACTTGCCGCCGGCAGGGACCGGCAAGTCATCTTTTCGTCCACTTTACTTTCTTCACATTTACATTCTAAATACTACAGATAACACCCCCTGTACTTTCCTTGGCGTTATTGTCTGTTAGTTCTCATTAATATTGTGTCTAACAAAGATAAACGAGCCCTTGAAAAATCAGAGGTATATTACGACATTTTCACAGAGATACACCGGACCTAATTTCTCACTTCATTCTCACTTCGTCCCGTCATATGGTGACGTCATGACGTGATGATTGTTTGCAGCACTCGTCCCGACGCCGCGGGACGCCGATGGTCAAATTTCGCGTTTGATGAGGCATCTGAGGCTTTCGCCTTAAAAATACTAGAGCTACAAAGGCTGTAGCCTTAACTTTTGTGAGTTTTATGACCCACAATGAGTTTTATTTAATTCGGGCAGAAGGATTCTGATGCCGAAATATGGTAAATTTCGCAGGCCTGTCTTCGCGCGTCTTCATGACTCATACAGCAACGACTAAATTGTTCCATGAAAGGTTGATGATCACGCTAGTCGTGATGTAATCACTTTGATAGCCCCGGTTTATGCATTGAACAAAAGGTAACGCGCAGAATGGTCTTCGAGGAATCAAAAGGGCTTAATGGTTGTTCGGCCAATGGAGCCGTGGCATTCTTCCATGTGCTAAACAGCTGAACCTATGCGATCTTCGTCATATGTGGGAGGGTCAGGTGACCTTATCAGAAACGTCATATGCGACGTCATTGGTACAACGGAACGTTGGTATCGACTCTGGCCCTGACAGTAGTGATATCGGTCAAAATAGTGAGAACCGCAAAGCCGCACGGCGTAGGTTACTGCCCCCCTCCCCTCTCCCCCAATGACACGCACCAACCACTGACACTAACCAAACAATGATACTCATGCAATGACAGACTAAACCTTCATTTTCACTCTAAATTTAACGGCAGTGGTATGATGCCATGCGTGACGTTTTCGTCCTGTGTGACGTCCGGTCTTTCTTTAGCTACTGCAGTTAACCGCATTTTACACGAACAAACCGTTTTTGTTATTAAGCTACGCGTTGCGATTCGAAACCCTGATCACCCGCCGGGGTAGCGTAGCAACCACGGCGTCGTGCTGCCAAGCACGAGGTCACGGGTTCGATTTCGGCCACAGCCACCGCATATCGGTGGAAGCGACATACAAGTATCCACATGTGCTCAGATTTAGGCGAAGGTTTTAAGGAGATGCGTCATCAAACGCGAAAATTGACCGTCAGCGGCGTCGGCGCTCTACGTCGGCGGCGTCAACACGAGTGATGCAAAAAAGCAAAAAAAAAAAGAAAAATGCAGTGGCTTAGCTCGGCTATGCCAGGATATACGTAGCGTTAGCAAAGGTTCAGCTGATTATTCTTAGCTTTCCAGATTGTCTAGCATTATTAGCCTTCTTCTGTTCATTCTTCGTACGCTGAACCGCTAATTGCCAGGCAACTACTTCGGGATCCGATGAGATAAGCTTCTCGTCTTTTCTGCGCCGTTGAGCAGCATTTGCGCTCTCCTTCTCCATGGCGTTGCCCACCTGCAAACGCCAGTCAGAGGCGCTATCAAGCGTCTCCAGCGCAGTGTCAGACGGCGACTGCACAGTGAAGGCGAATAGCTGCGCGCGCACCGGCGCCAGTGTGTCTGCCGCGGCTACGACGCCACTACTCCCGAACGCGCAGACCAGCAACGGCGAGTCGCGCGCAGCGGTGGCGGAGAGCGCGTGAGATGCCGGCTCCGGTGAGCCAGCCGCGTGACATCACTGATCCTCGCGCATGCGCAGCACGGCTCATGAGGATCCACGCGAAATCGGCTCCGGCTAGGCAAGTGTATCTAACGCTACAAAAATCATCGCGTGGTGCCGTCGCCGTATGGTGTCACCGATTGCCACAATTTGTGACGTCATCATGACATCACTATGATGTCATCTTGACGTCACTATGGTCGAGCAAGGTTGCAGGACGGGCTCGTTGGTACGGCATTTTTGAATAACTATGGTAGCACAAGGTAACGGTAACCTTGTGCTACCGTAGTTTTTGAAGAAGTCACTATGGTGTCATCATGACGTTATATAACGTAACGTCACATCATGATGTCATCACGTGACGTCGTCACTTGCTCAAAAGTATGCCGATTACAGAGGCAGTGCAAAACCACGTGAGGCGCAGGAAGGTTTCGGAGGCGAAAGTTAATCCGGAGTTTCCGTCACTATACGGCGTAAATAGTAATCGAGCCGCAGAAAATAAATTTAACCCTGGTTTTCCAAGTTTCACGTCACTGTTGTCAACATTGTTCCGCTGTAGCAACGTACGACGCCTCGTCACGAATGTACATCGAATCGCTGCTCCCCGGTTTGATGCTCGCACTGTCGTGACGTATCGCTGGCAGTGGCCTCTTCCGGCGCTTCTTGTAGACGTGCACGAAACAGACGCCGACAAATGCCACAGAAACGACCAGCAGGGCACCGCTGACCAGCACGATGCCCAGAGTACGTTGGACATGCTGGGTAGTCGTCTTCGCATCTGTAATGCATTGCCAGGATTATAAACACGCGTTTTAGACCAAGAACGATAACTGCGAGATATAAGTATGACGCCGTCATAAATCAGAGCTAATGGCATTCAACAACACACCGTCCAGTATTAAATTTCTGGGCCCTTGGCTAACCAGAGCCTTATGGACGTAAGATTTAAAAGCGTTGAAACGCTTTCTTGATGACAGCGGCATTGGTGGCAATTATTGAGGAATTGATGCGCCTATTACATTAGGTCACTTATATGTATGGCCTACTTATTACATATCTATGTCCTGATGTCTACGATGTATTTACTGTTATATTGCCCATATGTGCGGCTTCGTCCCCATGATTATTATCTGGGGTATTCATACCCAGAGACATTATTAGAGACATTATTATTTGCATTTCGGCTATTTCATTTTACGTTATTATGGCGTTTTATATGTGTCTGTTTTTTACATGTGTGTTCGTGTGTTTCTTTTCCATGTCCTACGGAAATAATGTGTTTGTATGTTTATTTGTTGTGCTATTCAACAGGTAAGGAGCAGCTGGAGACTTATTTGTGTGCCAACATTTCCTGACATCATGTCAATAAAAAGTGAGGTTAGATGCGATGTGGATTAACTTGTCAACATTTAAATAAGCTCCATTCTTTCTGCAGTGAACTGTCTTACAAAATAACTTAAGCATTATAAATAAACTGCAAATCAAAGAAGCAGGGTTTTTTCATACTTACTCTCGGTGAAAGATCAAGTACTGCACTACCAACTCTTTAGCTATTTATGTTGTGAATGCAGTGAACAGTACATTTCGCTTGAAAGCCAAGCAAAAATTTTCAACTGACAGATTAAGATGACGTAGAAAACTGTACATAGGCGCTTGAGGCAAGCGGTTTTCTTGTTCCGTTTTGCACGCAGTGGACCATACGTTTTGCAACACACAGGTAATTAAACACGGAATGTCACCTATACTGGTCGCAGCCATGTTCCTTGTTAAGTGAGTTAGCACTGCGAGCCACAATTTGCCCCTAAACTGCTGTGTTCTTTTTATTACCATAAAAAGGCTGTGCAGGCGCCAATGCACCTTTCTGTGTTCAACCGGTCTATCAGAACGCCTCTGACAGGAACATCCTGCATGTGTGAAATTTTTGTTTTGTTTTTATTTTATCTCACTCTCTCTCTGTCCTCTTTCCGACCCCTATTTCCCCAACCCTGTGCAGGGTAGCAAACCGGTTGTTACTACCAGGTTAACCTCCTGCCTTTTCCTTTTCATCTATTTCTCTCTCTCCCTCTCTATTACCATAAGACAGTAATACAGCCTCATATCTCTGCTCAAAAGCTCCATATGTAATTCCAATAAATCCATATGTTTTCTTACGGAATCCATGTATTTTTCATATATTTGCCGTATATTTCAGAAAGAATCTTACAGAGACACATGGAATTATCGGAATGGGGTGCGGAAAGTTTCAGCAGCGATTTATGTTATGTCCTACGCAACTAGAGAAATTACATTGATTAAAATTTCAGGTATTGACTGATACATTTAGCTTTAAAACGAAGCTTTGATTGCCATATTTTCGTACGAGTAGTTTTACCATATTTTTGGTAGCATTTAACTTCTTGCAGGCGGGTGGCTGTGTAAATCTTGCTGCGGAAGCCTTCCTTTTTTTACCAAGACGTGTGCACATGTAAATCCTTAAACGATCATTGTCAAGAAAAAAAAGGATGTCTGGGCCGAAGTACGTCTACTAAACGCACCATTACATTATACAAGCAGCTTGCACAGTGACAGTTAAAGCATCTCACCTTCTCGTTCTTTGAGCGTCTGGGCTGGACTGAGCGTGCGGACGTAAGTCCGGAAGATGGCCTTGGGAGGTATTCGAACCACGACCAAGTAATCTGTAGAAGGTCGTAGTCCAGTGACGAACATTGGAGCGCTCCAATCGTCGCTCCAGTAGCTGCGTTCGGAGCGGTTGCGCTTCTCGGAGTCTAGCACCTCCACTGATACTCGCCGGTGCTGGCGGGACGTTGAGTCGTTCCCTTCACCAATGGGCGTAGAGCAGACCAGTGAAAACGACGTGGCCGTGTAGTTGCCAATGACGCACGTGATTCCGGACGATGAAGCTTCACCTGCAAGTAAAGTCGTGTCGCCGTGTTGAGAAGAGGATGAAAAGAGGGTGCGAAAAAACGTGGGGCAAGACGAAGAAGGCTACAGGGCAAGCGCACAGAATTGGCACGAGTGCAAAGTCAAGCACACGGACAGCCTATCAGTGTGTGGAAAGGGAGTGTTTGTCAAGTGTATTTTATATTTCAGATGCGGTATATCTTACATAGCACAGACTAGCCGCTGTGTGAACGGCCGCCTGAGAGCCCATAGTTATCTCTGAAAGGTCAGCCTTCTTCGAATTTGTCCTACACTGCCATGATTGTAGTTGCCCTCCACTGCTGTCTGACTAAGCAAAATGTTTTCTTGGGCTAGCTGGTTCGTGAATTCTGCAGGAAAATTGTAGCGCAAAACAATACAAGGACCGACAAAGAACACGGGACTGAAGGTTGGAAGTTAGCGCCAATCCCGTGTTCTTTGTCGGTCCTTGTGTTGTTTTGTGCTACAATTTTCCAGTCTGACGCTAAAGTAATCGTAAGTCTTAGAGGCCAGATAGCGCGAGAGCTCGTTGAAGCTTTCCTAATTTTGAAGGCTGGCTATAAATGTGTGGCAAAGCCTACTCTCGCGTTAAACAAGGCTGAGATAACGTACTTGGATGCGCACATCTCAGGTTTTTGGTTCTGTTCGTGGTGAATACATGTTTGTGCTTCACACACACACACACAACACACACAACACACACAACACACACACAACACACACCACACACACACACACACACACACACACAAGATAGTAGATAAATGTATATAATGGTATATATATTTGCATTCCTCCTCTTCTTCAATCATTATGTATTACCAACTCGCCCAATAGTCTATGCTTCCGTGTTGGCAAGTAATATTTACCTGTCTCTAGGTTGGCTACAGTTCACAGCAGAAGAAGGCAATACGCACAAGTTGCGTTTTAATGCAGCTACGTGAGTGGCTGCCCACTTTGGTTATGCTCTGACTGATGATGATGGTGATGAATTATAGCTCAGTCCTTGGTAATGGGTTGGCAGGCTTCAATAACCCACTCGTTACTCAATCCACATGGTGTGTCGCCAGGTGCGATTCTGCGCTTCAGCCACGCAATACTACATCTGTTAACGTGACTCCTCGCTCGACACGACGACTCCATAGGGTCTTTTTCCAAAGCGGTTTCAAGAGCTGGCATGGCTGTGTGGTAGAATACTCGACCGCCACGCAGAATACCTGGCTTCGCTTCCGGCTAGGATCCAGATCATTATCTGATTTTTATTAAAGTCACTGTGGACACGTGGGTTTCTGCACCGCACGCAGCGTTTTTCAAGACCAGCTTCTGGTAAGGCGCCTAAAGCTTTCGCCTTAAAAATCAGCTAGCTCATAGATAATACTTCCTCTTAATATGCACCTGTCTTTTTTATCATTACCTTGACTTCTATTCCACCCTCGTAGCTGTTCTAATTACCCATCTACGATAAAACACAATGAGACCAATGAAAAGACGCAAATACATTGAGCTTCTCTATGGTATTTCGAATGTTGCTTGTGATGAGATTATGCTTTAGGAGAACTCTCAGAACGTACGCTATGAAGCAACAAACATATTAGCCCATAGTCACCAAGATTAGCCTGTGTTAGCAGGCGCTAGCAAACAGTTCTTGTCAAACTCAATTAGCTGTATCTAAGATTTCATGCCCCTGGACTTCTCAATCCTCAGTTAAGTACGAAATGGCTTCTTAATTAAGCTTCTTTTCTTTCGTATAGTGTTTTAGTCCATATTTTCTTTTATGCGATAGCTTTAATGTCCATTCTTACATTACAGGAGCTTTCTCCCTCGCCGTTTTGACTTAGAAATAACTCTCCGGACGTCACCGAAAAAAGGCCAAGAAAATCCCTGTTTCCTTCCTACAGAATAGTTAGCTTCAGGAGCTCCTCACCTCTAGCCAGAAACTTGAAGCTGCATCGCCTTCTCTGCACTGCCACCGAGTTCTCGGCCCAGCACGACAAGACAGCGTTGAACAGCGAAGCGTTGGCGATGATTTCCAGGCGATTCGAGTCCGTTACTTGCGGTCTTGGTACGTCTTTTCTCTCAAATTTTTGTGGTTCTTCCTTCGCTCGATCTGCAACTTCGCTGGCGTTTTCTATGAGCCAAAAATAGCGCAGCCCGTGGTTAGGGTTAGCCCGAACGTCGCAGGTGACGTTTACGGTGGCGTTTCTTTCCACCTCAATCGCTTGCTCTGTCTCTTGGTCACATCTAGGAGAGTCTGTAATGGCAAAAAAAAAAAAAAAATGAAGTTTAGCAATGTTAAACTGCTTTTATCGACAAGCTTTGTTGATCACTTTTATAACTAACAAACCCATCTTCCTCCCTCCACCTCTCTCTCTGACACACACACCTACTTTTTATGCACATGCATAATCCAATCCTATTCTGTTACTTAACGTCTCAAACTTACACACTGAAGCAGACACGCCGTAGTTAACGCATTCGAATTAATTCTGAGAACCTGCGTTTCTAGTTGACGTATTCTGAGAACCTGCGTTTCTTTAACGTGAACATAAATCTCATTATACCAGCTTTTTTGCCTTATGTTCCAGTCGTGACGTAGTTGTCGCGACCTTTATTCGACAATGCCTTCTAGGCAAATGGAGACGCCACTCGAAGTAATAATTGTGTTCAATAGAATGCGCAGTCTGAAGTTTGACATTTTAAAAAAGACAAAAGAAAAAACAAGCACATCAAGTAAGTTCTCCCTTTCGTACTCTCAAGCTCTTCTACGAAAGGCTCGTTATTAAAAACACATGACCATTTCTAGCCAAAACATTCAAGTTTACAAGCTACGAACAAACCAAAAAGCTTAATTATTTGAGTGCTTACATTGAACACGGAGTTGAAACGGTGCGCTTTCGATGTAGTCACCCTCGGCTTTGTTGATACTGCACGTGTAGCTTCCGGCGTGATTCGGAGTGATGCGCCTGATCACCAGGTATCGCGACGTCATAAGCATGCCCTCAGCAGGAGCCGGTGCGAGATCGTGCCCTTGGTGGCGCCAGGTTACCTCACTGACCTTGGACGCTGCCAGGACTGAGCACTCCAAGTAGACGTCGGTGCCCTCAGTAATATGGCTGGCATTGAGGCCGGCTCCTAGCTTGAGGTTAACTTCCGGTTTATCTGCGTTGGTATTATCGCATACAAAAATTTGTGATATCAATGAGAGACGCCTTATTGTTTTTTTTCGGACTACGAAGCAGTAAACAATAACTTAAAAAGGAAAAACAATTGTGTATTGATAAAACTTTACGGGAGAGCAGGGGCTATGCACAGCTGCCGAAAACGTACCGTAACATTCTATTCCAGTGCTTTGAGAAAAGAACACACACACACACACACACACACACACACACACACACACACACACACACACACACACACACACACACACACACACACACACACACACACACACACACACACACACACACACACACACACACACACACACACACACACACACACACACACACACACACACACGTTGCAAATACCTTTTCTTTATCAGCCCTGTTCTCAGGAAAACGAAATGAAATTCATCCTGCACCCGTAGAATAGAACGTCATCGGAAATTATATAGAAAATGCACTAAATTTCTGGAGCGCTTAACACTTTCGTGACCGCGCCTATTCCCATCGATAGTTCAACGAAGCATTCGAACAAAGGCTTCCTGCGGCTAAGTAGGGTAAGCATGATATACACATTGTCACGGGGTCGTGACGTCGACAAAGGCAGCAGTCGGCGTGTCCAAGATGAAACTCTTTATTTCGCCGAACTTGTGGCCGGGAAACGGAAAGTCAAACTACAGCAATACACACTGTACACTGATAGCGGCGAACAGGGCGTCGGCCGTCGATAAAACTGATCATGCCAGGAACGCGCCGTCTTTTATACATCACGCATCGAACTTTCCAGCCTTATCACTGGTGGTCGCGCAAGCTCTGGAATAATCTTGACTATTCGCGTCCTGCGCGCAATCTTAACAAAATGATCTACTACAATAGCGAAGCTTCTAAAACACTGCGGCGCGGTTCACGTCGACCGTTGCTAACCGTTCTGGGTCAAACCCGAATACATCAAAACAAAACAAGAAGCGGGCGTGGCAATAAGCATGCAACTGCTTCCTTTTGAATGGTGAATATTTGGTGCATATTTATGTACTTCGGCCATTGAGGTAAGTAAAACTGTCTTTGTATAACTAAAAATGGTCAGTTAGTTACCGGAGAGGTTAACAGGAAGGTAGCGACTTAAGATGCCACGGCCTCGCTGCAGACGGTCGTTGGTTGCACGACACTCGAGCAGCTTTCCTGCATGCTTTAAAGCTGGCAGGAGAAGCACACTTGTGGTTGCGTTGGCGTCTACACCAGTGACGCTCAGGTGCTTGTCCAATGGGCGGCCGTCTAGGAACCACGTGACATTGGCGTGTGGGCGGCTTCCGGTCACCGCGCATTCGAAGCTACGAGGGGCGTAGAAGTCCGGTGCCAAATGCGAATTTCCCGCTGATAACGAAACAGAATGCCCCAGGTCATATGAATATGCCGAATCAACCGGCCTAGACGATAGCTGAGACGTAGGGCTGCTCGAAGACGTAGCCGTAGCCATAGCTGGAGCTACCATGAACCAGCCTGAGGCCGTCTTCTCGTCGTAAGGCCAGCCCCACACAGAAACCTTCGAAGGAGACACTGGGAAGACAAGTGTAATGGAACGAACATAAGCACCTTTCATGAGCAGCGATGATGTCGTCATTAATTTGTTGAAAAACCTCGCAGGTGAAATGAACAGAGGTACAAGGTCATACAAAAGGTTTGGAAGATGCACGAGAATTGCTAGAAGGGCTCAGTACGAAAATGAACTAAATCTTCTATAGTTTCCTTGGCGTTATTGTCTGTTAGTTCTCATTAATATTGTGTCTAACAAAGATAAACGAGCCCTTAGAAAATCATCTTTCATTCATAGCAAAAGCGTGTAATTTGATAAATGAATGCGTTGGTAAAGGCAAATATCGGCGAGAAAAATAACAAGGATATCAAAGATATAACTTCCATAGCAAGACATGTGACAACGGACGTGTAGCAACACAGCTATTTGGCCTAGTTGTTAGAAATTGTTCTGAATGATAGCGAATTTGCACATGTGTCACTCTAAGCATGTTCAATTCAAGAGTCAGGTGGTGCGATAACCTTGGACGATTTCTATCGCTTTTGGGCACTAGGCAGCTGAGTCTGCATGGGTACGTGGCCACGATGTGGTGTTTATGGCGAGGTCCTGACACTTTCTTATCGGGTGGCTGTATCACGAGTGTGATCGCCCTTGCCGGTTCGTGATATAGATATTCATGTTGCTTCAATAAACCTCAGTTGAAAGTTGAGCGCCGTGTATCTTGTTTAAGCCCCGTTTCTTAGCGCTCGTTTGTTTCGCCTTAGTGGACTCATGTTTTGAGAGCGGCCATTGTATCGTGACAGCGCCTTCCTTCCACTTCTTTCTTTCTTTCTTTCTTTCTTTCTTTCTTTCTTTCTTTCTTTCTTTCTTTCTTTCTTTCTTTCTTTCTTTCTTTCTTTCTTTCTTTCTTTCTTTCTTTCTTGCTTTCTTTCTTTCTTTCTTTCTTTCTTCTTTCTTTCTTTCTTTCTTTCTTTCTTTCTTTTCATCGCTTAATCCATTTGCTTCCCTTAATCCCTTTAGTTTATGGTTTAAAACTTGCAAATCTGCGGCGAGAAGGACGTCATAGGAAGGGCGCAACTCCGAAGGAAGGGTATCACCGCGCAACTCCGAAGAACAACCAAAAAACGAAATAAAGAGAAACAAGAAAAAAGTGACCGTGCGCTACTATTACCCTTTGCAATGTTTGTTGTGTTAGAAGAACTTATTGCTGGGCGAATTGGTGCATGTCTCATTGCAGGATATGTTGCGCAAAGAACGGACAATCAAAGGAAAAAAACAATACAGACATAGAGACAGAAAGAGAACAAGCACTTTGCTCTCTTTCTGCGCTCTTGCGCTCTTTCTGTGTACATCGTTTTTTTTCCCATGATTCTCCGTTATTTGCGCAACATTTCCGGCGTAAGAATGTTTGTTGATACTGCTGCAACTGAAAACGCCAAATCAAGATTATTCCCCTCGAAATGCTAGCCCCTCAGAAACGCGTGTAAAGTATCGAATGGCGATGCATGACGCCTGATGTTAAGGTTTAAAATAATGCCGTTTATAACCACCTGATAGTTAAATAAGCGAAATGTTCATTTATCTCAGCCTGTCGTGGAGCGATCGAAGTCGCTTCTACAAAATTCAATATATTGATAGCCGCTGCATTGCGTTTAAGGAGAATGCACTCTGGTCTGCGCATCATGCACGTTGACTTCGGCAGCCGCACGTACTTACGATACATGTCCATAAGCACCCAACTCTCGACGGGCATAGTGACGTCGCTTGTTGCCAGGCAACTGATGTTCGAAAGCAAGTGCTCGCGGCGCAGAGGGCCCAGCGTCAGAACGGCCATCCTTTGGCCACCGTGTGTGGAGACGGTACCGAGTGGCGAGTCCAGTGGTTCGCCGTCACGCCGCCAAGTTAGCGTCACCTTGTGGTCAGCTGCCAAAGCAAGAAAACTTTGCATGGGACCTCGTGTGGTACGGTACATATTTGCACAGCTGCCAAATTGCCGTGACATGATACAATACTATGAGTCTGTCAAAGATTTAATGAATCGCACAAGGAGTATCATCAGAGTGCGAGTAAATGGTAAAATTTTCCGCGCAATTTCGTTGCCGCGTAGCTCATTTCTCAGGTGTTTTGTCAATAGGCAGAAATGAGTTAAAATTTGACTAACACTTCCACAAAAATTTTATAACATCATTACGCCTTTAAGACTTTGCAATGTTTATTGATACCGGTCGCTCGCACCAGGTTAACCTCCCTGCCTCTTCCTTTTCATCTATTTCTCTCTCTCTCTTGTTGATACTGATACAACTGTAAATGCAAACTTAAAATTACTCCTCCGATATGCTGTCGACTCAGAAACGAGTCTCGTACAGTGGTGCATGACGCATGAAGTTACGGTTTGCAATAACGCTGCTCATACCAGTCATGTCCCGCATCCTCGGCGTCATGACGAGGGATATTGGCTCGCAATTTAAATGAACGCGATATTTCGGGATACATGAAAGGTATTTCGCTTCTAAGAAGCGTGGTAGCATTGTAGATGTCTTTTGCATAAGTAGGCTCGTCCCTTGAGCACTGGTATAGAAACCAAAGGCAAGATAACTGCTGGTCATTAAGAGTGACAGTCTGTATTCCAAGAGAAAGCAAGCGAGAGAGGCACAAAATTAGGTGGGCACATGAGATTAAAGGGACACTAAATAGAAACAATGTCGTGTGAGATTGATACATTTTACTCATAGAACTCTAATGTCGTTAATTTCATCATCATAGGTTTTTTAAGCCAGGAGAAAATCAAGGTCAAAGTATCAATTTTAAATTTCGCACCGAAAGCGCCACACGTGACGTCACAGATTGCAAAGTGCATTTTTCATACTTTGGCAATACTGGGTCAACTAAATTTCCGTAAACTTTGTATGTTTAGTGTATGGCGTTCTTAGAGGAGAACGCACTGAATTTTTACTCATTAGGAAAGACTTAGGACCTAGTAGACGACGTCAAAATCTATGACGTCACGACGTTCTGTGCGGAAATTTCGAAGTGGCGTCGCCATTCGCACATTTCTTTTTGCGCGTTTTATCGGTTGCGGAGCGTCTGCTCGCGGCAAGAGTGGCGATTTTGGAATCGTGAAAGCGTAATTTACTAACATGAGACAAATCGTTTTTCTCTTTAGTGTCCCTTTAAGAAGTTTGCGGGGATAACGGGGCCGCAGCACGCACAGGACCGGGTTAATTGGCGAAACATGGGACAGGCTTTTTGGGGACCGTTTGATGATGATGATGATGATTATGATGATTATGAGCCAAAGGAAGCTTCGATACTTGCCAGCGGGCACAGCACAGGTCAGCCGCACTATATCGCCCTCCGCGTACGGTCCCGCCGTTGAGTTCAAGATGACGCCGCTAGAGTCCATGATGACAGGTGGTTCCTGGGGAACTGAGAGGAACAAAAAAAAAAGGAAATTTTGCACTAAGTCGCGCAAAGCTTGCCACAGTGAAGCACGGGTCCGTCGCCGCTCGCTGGGCAAACAAGGGGGAGACCGCCCCGAAGACGACGCTTAAATAATAGCGAAAGAAAGATGTTTATTCTCTCCCTCTATAGAGCTCGGCGACTTCTTTATTTGCATTTAGTTTTCTTTCTTTCTCCCTCTCTTCCTTTTTCTTACTTTTCTCTATTTTTTTTTTACCAGCGAAGCTCTTTAAGCTAGCCGTAACGTGTCCGACCGTATCTCGAAAAATAACGGGTACGTGCAACAGAAATTGGTAAATCCCACTACTCACCATTGGTCCACTAAAAAGGAAGAAGGCAACAGTTAGCCCAATACGGGAAAGGCAACAGCGGCTATGAGAAGAACCCGAACCAATGGAAGGCCTACGCCAACGATGACGTGCCCGTAGATCTATGATAGGTGCGAACGCTTGGTTTCAGCGTGAGTTTGTCTCTGGACATCCGTGTCGCGTCTGTGACTGTGTGTGGTTTAACTCGAACCTATCTGCGCTGAGAATCAACGTAGAAACAACCTAGCATCACCTAACTGAAGCCTAGCCACGACCTAGGAGCAACATAGAAACAACTCTCATCACCTAGCTAAGGCCTACAAACAACCTAGAAGCAACCAGATTAGTCTTAAGAATCGTCCAGTTTCGCTGTTTCAAGGCTTGCACAGCTTAGTGCTCAGTGCCCGCTCCGCAAACTTTTTGTCTTTTTGTCTGTTTATTTCTATTTTTTTCTCTTTCTTTTCTCTCCTATTTTTGCCTCACTCTCTCTCTATTGCTCGCTTGCTTCCTCTTTCTCTCTATCTTGTTTTTGCCCCTCAATTTTTTCTTTCTCTTTCTTTGACTGCCCTTTCTCTTTCTTACTCTTTTATATGCTATGCTTTACTCTCTCCCCTCCTCCTTTCCTTCCTCCTCACTGCCACTTCTCTTTTCTACCCCCTTGCTATACGATACTATACAAGGCTATGCTATGTTCTGTCAGCGTGCAGAAAGTGCATGTGGACGTGCCGGAGTGGGTTTCCAGAGTGGAACCTTTGTTGTGCATGCCAAAGTTTTAATATGTAGTCAGCTAACAGTTGACGGGTGATCATTGCACTACACCACTGTACTGTTTCCTGGTTTGTAATGAGTATATATACGAGGCAATGAAGGAAAAAAAAAGCTGGATAGCCGAGTGGTTAAGACGCTCGCCTTTGGATCGTAGGTACGCGGATTGAAATCCCACCGGCTCATGAGAAATCTTTTTTCGCCAAGGTTCGCATCCCAGCCCGGCTTTATTACATAAAATTTATGCCGACATTTATCCCTATAGCTCCTGCAGGCACTGCAACGAATTCGCTAGCCTAGACCACATGCTCTGGCGTTGCCCCTCGTTACGGGGCACGGAACAATCCAATGAAGACAAGTGGCTATCCGCTATCAAGAGCCCCGATGTCGGGGCTCAACTATGGGCTGTCCAGAGGGCCCACGATGCGGCGGTCGGGCTTGGCCTGACTGTCCCAACGTGGGAGCGGCCCGCTGCGCGTTGAGTCGTGCACCTCAGGACTTACAATAAAGTTTCGCATCCATCCATCCATCGCCAAGATTTTCGGTTTCTTTATATCTTTCTCTCTTCCTTTCTTCGCCCTCACCCTTACCCTCACATCTCTCCTTCGCTTTTTGCCTCCCCCTTGCTATACGACGTACAAATCGGCGCACGTGTTCTGGGAGCGAAGCAGAAGGTGACGGGGAAGAAGAAGAGAACGAAGAGTTCGTGCTGGTTCATGACGATGATAATTTCGCGTCACGACACATTACGCCGAGCTAGCAGAGCTTCGCTGTTAAGAGTAATAATAAAACGCAGATATTTACTCAATGGTTCTTTAGCGTCATTTCTATAACGCGAATGTGTTTATGCCGGGGTCCATCAAGAAATGGCGCACGTCATTTTCGTCGCGGAACGAGACGCCAATAAAGATCACACGGGCAGCTCCGACGGCAACTCCGAAAAAGGGTTTGACTGGGTTGCCCGGCCGTGGGGAGGGTGGGGGATTCGTCCATCCGACTCCACGACTTTCAAGCACAAAAAAGCCTGACGCGCTGACCACTACGCAGTGGCGTAGCCAGGGGAGGGGGGGGGGCGCACTAAGGGCCCGTGCCCCCCCCCCCTCGAAATTTTTTTTTTGCCATGGCACACAGAGCACAAAGTGACGCTCGACCACATCTGCCGGCCCGGCCCCATTTCAGATCAAGGTGGTTCCCCCCCTCCCCGAAAAATATTTCTGCCTACGCCCCTGCCACTACGTCACAATCACAATCAGGTTAGGTTTCTTGGCGCGAGAGCGTAACACCGCATATGCTTCCCAAGCATATGCGGTGACCTTGTGCTTCGGCACAAGGTCACGGGAAGCTGAAAAGTACCGCAGCCATTTCTAAAAATTTTTTTTTGAGGAGTGCTTAACAGCGAACCGCTCAGTTGCCGCCATATGTGAATACTTATTCTGGTACTACCTTCTCAAGGAATAGTACAACGTGAAGAACTGATTAAATGGAGGCCGGGAAGGCTTCTTTTTCAGCAGTTTCTTCTTTTCTGTTGAACGATGACAAGCTTTAACCGAAAAGTGATCAGAATCACAATACCGTTCATACTACGAAACTGCCCCTGCTTGCTCAGTGTATAAGTGAAGCAATAGTCGATGACCAACTAGTGTGTGACCGCTGATCCATTACGGATCGTTCTACGCTAAATTGTGGGAATATTCTACCTCATGAATATTATTTTTTCAGCCACAATGTTTACGCAACATAATGGTGGTAGTAAGTGGCACGAGGGCAAACATCGTAAAAACATTACAAAAGCAACATCTGGACAAACTTAAACGCGTATCCAAGGTTACCCGCATCGAAAGCTGGAAGCTGTACCTCAAGACAACGAGCTTTTTCACGGGTTGTTAGTATGATGATTACGGAATCAGTCGGTTTGAAAACACGGTAAGTGTAGTGAATGCCAAAGAAAAAGGTCTATATCGGACGAACTGGTCGATGCCTCAATGATCGAGCACGGGAACATGAGCGATCTGCTTTCTATAATGCATCATTTCATTTACCTGTCTGCTCTAGGTTTGTGCCTGTGAGCCAAAGTTTACCAGTATTATTATTATTATTATTATTATTATTATTATTATTATTATTATTATTATTATTATTATTATTATTATTATTATTATAAGTAACAATATCTTCAGTTTTACGTCCCAAAACACGATATGATTATAGGGACTCTTTACTCTTTAACGTGCACTGACATCGCACAGTACACGGGCCTCTACCAATCATACCAGAAAGGAAGGAGTGATTGCGTCAGTGATACTTCTGTGGTGCTGCGCAACAAGGAAACGGAATTTTTAGATTTGACATTTGATGTTCGGATCGGCATTGGGGCAATTTATTTATTTATTTATTTATTTATTTATTTACTTTGTGTGTGTGTGTGTGTGTGTGTGTGTGTGTGTGTGTGTGTGCGTGCGTGTGTGTGTGTGTGTGTGTGTGTGTGTGTGGTTATGCGCATGCCGGCTGTGCAGTGTATATATGCAGGACAGATTTTCATAATAAACACAGTGACGAGTTAGCGCTTGTGTGTGTGTGCGTGTGCGCGCGCGCGCGTGTGTGTGTTGTATGTCTCGTACCAAAGCTGCGCTCTGAAATTTAGCGTTAAATAAAGGATTGCATGAGAAGAAAAGCCGTAGACAACTTTAAATAAAGCAATGGTGCGAGGAACAATGGCGTAACAAGATGGACTTCCTTACTGACCCTTATTTGCCAAACAAATAGAAGCAGCATTCCTTGTCTGAAACGCCTGCCTTGCACGCTTCCTGTTCCTGTTGCAAAACTTCCCTCCCCCTCCCTCTCCATACTCGGTTTATTGATAATTTTACTAGTGTCGCAGAAACGTTGCCAATTGCAACGCGACGCCCTGCAACTTGAACTCGCAATACTGTCGGTACTATTGCACGCAAAATTGACCACCGTTTCCGCATACTCAGGCATGCTTCACTGACGTCATGGTGTCACAAAAGGAAGCACCAGCAGTCACAGACCACATGTTCCCATACATAATTGATGCTGGAAGCAAATGACCATCAATTTACTTTTTTGTCGGTGACCTCTATCTTGTCCCTATCCCTGTCTATTGGAATACGACAATAAATGCAATGCATACGCAACGAAAGTATTGGACAAACAACGACAAATGATGCCATCTCACGAAAGGGTTGTAGTATCGGCACGAAAAGCGCGAGAAGATACATAAGACGAAGTGATATCCGGCCACGGTGCCACGGTCTTATGTGAATTAAACATTACCGGCTGACCCTGACCCTTGCATCTCTTCAGACGATCATTATAGCAAGAGAAGCTCTGCAGCCACAGTTTTCTTGTTCCTTAAATTTATGTAAAACTGGTCATAGTGCAGCATCAGGTTTGTTCAGATCAACAAGGACATCTTTCGCAAACAGAAAACAAAAAACTCACAAGGGTCGCTTACGCATTCGCGTAAGAGGACTCGAAGCCGACAGCCATCTTCTTTTTCTTCTCAGTCGATGTGCTGATCATCCCCCGGCCCCCTTTGAAAGCTTTCTGCACCTAACGTGGTTTTGCGTTGCCTCCTGGATCGGAGGCATTGTAAGCTTTCTGCTCCTAACCTGGCTTTGCACTGCCTCCGGGATCGGCCCACTTCTGACCAAGCGACGGTGTTATGTGATGACGTCATCACGTGACGTCATGATGATGGCACAAACATCGGTGATTTGTGTCGTCATGACGTGATTATTTTTTAACATCACTCGTGTTGACGCCGACGGTTAATTATTTTGCTTGATCAGGCATCTAAGGCTTTAGCTTTAAAAAAAAAAACATTTTTAGACAATTTTCCCGAAGGGAAGAGCCAAATTGTGCAAAATATATAATGAAGCAAGAAAAAAAAGCATAGTAGTACGCATGTACACCCCTATTACATTCCAGTATGAAGGCGCCGCCAGCGCTACACCAACGTAGTCAAGATGTGGTCAACGGATAGCCGACTCCAACGAACTTTAGTCTAGAGTTAGCCGGTACATGCAGAAAGCGAGACACAAACTATTCACCGTTTTTTCTTTTCAAAAGTAATCGTTGTTCTAGCGCCTATCTTAATCTAGCTTGTAGCTTTGCATGATAATTCATATGTTGTACACCATAGCGCTGAAGCGTTATTTCGTAAGTGTATTTCAGAAAATTATTTGTCTAACTTGAGATCACCATAACACCCTTATGAAACCATAGCTTACTTCTGATATATGGCTTCCCGTAAACAAACAAAGACTGGCCGCGCTTTCCTGTAAACTCACCATTGTGTAAATGTTGGAGAATACTTGCGCCGAACAGATTCACTTTAATGTGTATTTCTGTTTTCTCTTTCAGGAAGCAATTTCGCAGTGGAAATGGCTACGGGGAATGAATTCTTCCCGCACTACCTCTATCGCTTTCTACATTCTTCAAAGAGATATATGCGAACGTATATTATTCCGGTACGGCGCAACGTGACAATTGCCGCCGTATCAGAACAGAACGCACAAATAGAACCCAGCAACGGAAGTTGCTGTCTCTACATTATTTTTTTATGCAGTCATTTCTTTGAAGCAATGCAGAATAAGTCCTTTTAAAGCCATATCTCACGTAAACAAATGTCTAAATACGGGATAAGCGCAAATCATTTTATGCGAAGCAGGCTGAGACTTTAGAGGCAGTTTATGGGTATGTACTTCAAAAAAAAAGAAATGATAGAACATTTTCGAACTATAACTCAGGGGAGGTGGAGGAATTATTCAGGTCCCGCTTAAAGTGCTAGGTATAGCGAGGAACCCTGACATTTTTCGTCTGGTTTTCTGGATATAGCCAGCATTTAACCAGGACCTGATTAGGTGTGTAGTACCGTAAGTTAGGACATAAAGTCTACTGTACAAAACTACAATGACAACGAGACGTGTATTATAGCATTATAGTATTGTAGTTTGCGTGAAGCCTCCCGTGTTAACTCGCCTAAAACGAGCACAGAATATCGCTGACTATTCTTCTCATGACAATGTAACACAATAATACATGTGTACCACTATGCATCCGCATCACCTGAATAAATGCCTCGAACACTGTGGTAGCTGCCCCTATGATAATTCACGTAGTTGTTTTACTATTGCTGTCCCTAGATTTTTTTTGTAAACGTAAAATTATATCATTTACGAAATATACACCGAGCGTCGAATTCATTCAACCGCAGATGCGGACCTACTCATTACTCTAGCCGGTACATTTTCTTTAAAGTTGTATGTACGAAGCACGCTACCCATTCCCTTATTGAACTAGTCACGCGTATGTGAAACGAAAGTGAGTATTTTGCTGATCTACACGGAATTAAATAGTAGCTTCTCCATCATTGCGCTCATGCTTTATGTGCACGAAGCACCCAGCTATGCCGCATTGTTTTTACTACTGTGTTTTTTCTAATCAGGATTCTTTAATGGTGAATTAGGAATACGTTAACTAACAAACACGTGATGCATTGCCATTCTTTGTTCACAGATTACCTATATGACTTGTTTGCAGATGTTTCTTAGAAATTGTTTACGGAGTTTTAGGCTTAGAAGGTGTACGTATAGTTGTTTGTTCATATACTTTTTTTTTTACCACGCGCGGGACGTACAAAATTAATTTTACACTACAAGACCTTTCTTTTCTGTATATAATTAGTCATTTTTGCTCAAAATAAAAGGAATGAGAAGATTCAGGTTTTACCAAAGAAGCTTTGCGCACATCCAAAGCTTCAGCGATGCTCCACTGAACGCCGCATTCGCACCTGCGTGCCCATAAAGAGTAGCAACGGAAACGCTGTTCCGAGCCCGTGGTTAACTTTTAAGCTGCGATAAACATTTTAAGCCGACGCCGCAAAGCGCGGGATCGTTGCAAACTTGACAATTTAGTACTACTCCGTAGGAGAAACTAACTTTTTGTCTCCCTTGCGACGGCGTGAAATTCGCGCGTTCGGAAACCACTTTCAAAGCTCGCACACGCAAATGAAAAATTCTGCAATAAATGGTTATTGGGGTTTGCAGAAGCGCAATGCAACATGCAGCGAAGCGTGCAGTAAAACGAGGCGCAGCGTCAGCACTTTTTCTTTTAGTTGTTTTACGATTCTTGCACGGCGTGTGTAATTGCTCCAACATGTGGACGCGACGCGTAGTCATAATTAGTGAAAAGGACGCAGATTCAAAACATCCGTAACCTATGGCCTTTGTTTCTTTTACATTGAAACAAATATTTGAGAGGTGCGTATTCTTTCAGCCTATAATTGTGCCTATTCGCACCGTTCAGAAGAACATATTTATCTAGTCGGCATAAAGCAGGGACAAGGTTTTGTTTGAAGATTTTCGGGAATGCGCAATAAAGAAAACAACATGAAAATTTACGGCTACTTCCTCTAAGTGGAACTGTCGTATGGTGTGCGAAGTATTTAATGGAATAAGGCCGAAGCATAGTAGTACACGTACACTACACTCACTTCCGGATTTTACTTCCGGGAATATAATTAACCGCGATTTTCCATTTCCGGTTCATAATTCCACTTCCGTTTTCCTCGTCCTGGGCTCAACTAAATGTTATTTTCCACTTCCGCTACCTTAATTTGCTTCCGGTTTTTGCTCCGGCTTTTTAAATTCACTTTCGATTATGCGTAGCTAATGATGGCCTCCGAGACGAGTGCGGTCAGAAGTGAGAGTCGACATCGCGGACGTCGTATCCGGTTAGAGAGAGTGGTTCGGAATAGGCTCAGGAATCTACGTCGTGTCGCGTGCTTCTCGGTCCTGCGTAAAAGACGAAGATGCCAATAAGCTAAGCTTTATTTTTTTTTCTTTCCACGCTTGTTATGACTTATAGATTTCGGTGGCGGCGTCGTACGTGAAAATCCCTGCGCCGGCGAGCGTACAGGAACGCGGCCCTCGAAGGCACACATGCGTATTTGTGTGCGTCATTTTCAAATAACTGGTGCTCTCTCGATCGTAGGCTTGTGTAGGCGATCAGCCGTTTCTCATATGGCAGCCTGATCTTAATCGAGGTCACATGTCAGTTCCCGTTCCCACACTTTGTTGCTGCCTGGATATGAACGCATGACCGTCGTTGTTGCATGTAGCAAATGAAATGTTGCGCTGCTAAGCACGTGGAGGACGGTCTAAGGAAACACTTAGGAGGAAGCATTGCGTAATGCGAAAGAAAGAAACAGAAAAAGGGGGAAAGAGGGAAAGAAAGAGAAATAAAGAGAGCAAGAAGGAAACAAAGGAAGAAAGAAACAGAACGAATTAAAGAAAGAAAAATGATGATAAGTCAGGCACGCATATGCAAGCTTCGCTTGTCCCCCTTTTGCCGATAGGGCAAGGGATCCTGAATTTTTTTAAATTTCCCAGATGGCGCAGTGAATCTGTTGAAATGTCTTTGTTAAAAATCTGGCTTGCTCAGTGGCTTCTTGTCCCTGTTGCTGTTACTATTTTTCAGCAGCGGTAACCTTACATAATCCTTGACGTAGAAACAGAAATATCGCGGATGGCGCTTTGGTCCCAATGCTCAAGGATAAATGTGTTTAGCAATTCATGCGGAGCAACTGCTGCGTACATAAGAGGGAGAGAGAGAGAGATGGAGAGACACCCGCCTTCTAAAAGTACCATTAGGGAATCACGTTTGTACAGCCCGAGGGTACTGAATACTTTGACTCGGCTGGGATAGCGAAGTAGAAAGATTACCGGGAAGATCGAATACAGAATCTAGCTCTTTATTCAGTGAATTTGTATTCATAAAGAAACAGAACACTCGAATGATAGCGACGAGCACGGCAGTCGATCGGTGAATCCAATCTCAGTGCGGTCCGGTACTTATAGCCGCCAGGCGGTAACGTTCCATAGCAATCTCTCATGGTCACGTAGATACGAAAAGATACAGGCGGCATATATTGAAACATCAACTACACAGCAACATTCACCTGTTTTCTTATGTAACTTATTCAAGGTGTTTTAGTGGTAAAACTAATCGCTCATGCCTTAGGTTCGAAATTGAGCTGTAGGTGATCCTAAAATATGTACACTTGTTTTCTATACAGTGGACGATACGATACCCGTCCGTCAGTCACATGAAAGTAATGATGAAGAATTTTTTTGAGGCTTATGTATATTTTTTCCGGGCCTGTTTTATTCTTTGTTTTTGTCATTTGTGGAAACGTAGTGGGTAACTATATGATTAATTCTTGCGTTTACGTTGGACACCATGGTCTGATAACGACACCAGCCTAGCGTGCATCGATCGTGATCGTGTCCTGCGGGTTACTGCTAAGTGTATGTGCGTGAAGCCTTGTGTACTCGCCATATCATGCATATACTATGAAAACAAGAACAGCAACAAAGCTTGTGTAAAATAAAGAATAATACACTAAGGGACTCTAAAATAACGGGTATCATATTTCAGGGTTGCATTGTAAGCGTCCCGATTTTGAATTTTTGCATTACACAGAATAGCCCCACTTACCGAGCGGGCTGTGTAGAATAAACCACACCAGTTGAGAGAGGTAATGAATATATTTACATCAAAGCAGACTATAGCACTGACATAGTTTTCATGGCCAACGCTAGCGCTGACAGTGTTCACGGTGAACGCTCGCGCTGGCGCGAACGCTAGGCCGCTTCAAAAGCGTCGTTATTTTGAACTTTTGCATTACATAGAAAAGTCTCTATTAGAGGACAGGCCCCTTTGTAAGCATCACTATTTTGAACTTTCACACCACAAGGCTTCGTTATATTGAAATATTGTACCACATAGAAGTGTCAGGCTAACACAAAGACCTTTTTAATATTGGGCCGCTTAGTAAGCGTCATTACAATTAACTTTTTTGCTGTATAAACGGTGCATTTCATAAACGGAAATTGACCGAGTGTAGTGGTAGACTACGAATTGATCTTCATGGCCCGTGTTTTATTTTCTCATGGTCTCATAAATCCAAGTGTCTTTTGCTACAATCAAAATGCAGCCGCGTTGGCCGGGAATCGTACCCGCTCTAATCTCGAGCTCAGCAGTGTAACGCCGTGGTCACTTTGATATCGCCGGCCTAGTTCACCGCTAGTCCATATCTGAGTACCCTTTCCTACGAAATGACGTCCATGTCCACTTTTCGCGCATGCGCGTCCCGGTGCGCAGCTTGCGCGCAGGAGCGACACGTCCGCTGCACCAGGTTGCACATACACTAAAGCTCAGTTCCAGTGACAGACGCGATCGATACCTAGCCGACGAAAGCTAGCGTCTAGTGAAAGCAGCGAGATCAATATGCAGATGCGCTGCATGTCCAGGCTAGGTGCGTTGTCCAGATAGGGCTCCTGTTACAAAATCACATAACAGAGTGGAGCTGTGTACACACAATACTGGTGGCGTTAGGCCCAGACAAGAGATTACACAGACACTCAGGGACTGCGCAATTTCGCTGGAGCCCGGCATTCGCTATAATATGGGGTTGTCGTCGCATTCCTGGTCGTCCTGACGGTGATGGACGCTTAATAAACTGGCTAGCCCTAACGGCTGTTCAGGGCTCCATCTCTACATGAAGATGACTTGTATGTACTTGTCTTGCAGCTTCAGTTGTGAATTATAACCTGTTTACGGACCTGCACGAGTATCTTCAGTTCCTTTTATGTGCGCGCTACTTAGTAAATTCTTAGGGCTGTATTCTGTTGCCCGCCACGGTGGTGTAGTGGTTATGGTGCTCGACTGCTGACCCGAAGGTCGCGGGATCGAATCTTGGCCGCGGCGGCAGCATTTTCGATGGAGGCGAAAATGCTTGAGGCCCACGTACTTAGATTTAGGTGCCCGTTAAACAACCCCAGGTGGTCGAAATTTCCGGAGCCCTCCACTATGGCGTCCCTCATAATCACATCGTGGGTTTGGGACGATAAACCCCAACAATTATAGGACTGTATACTGTGCCTTTCTGCTCTTTTTTTTATTGGTATGATGTGAAAAGATGTTGGTGCACGAGCAAGGGGCCAGCTACTCCTAAGCTCTTGAAGAATCAAACATACAATTCCCAGCTTTTTCAGAGTAACATCAGGACCAAAAATTTTAAAAAAGCTTTTCGAACAACATTCTCACAGCAACATCAGAACGCCGCTAATTCGTAGCACATAAAATATGAAATTTATGTAAGACCATGATGATGTAGAAGAAAATGTCTGAAATAAAAATAATAATGTGGCTAATAATGTCTGTAGCCATCATGCCAGATGAATCATCGAATGTGGCCGGGCAAAGCGACAGAAAACACACTATAACAACTACATGACCAATAACTATAGTTTGTTGTTATTAAAGTGCTTAAGTACGTTAATGACTTTGCAGCGAAGAGTAACGCTAAATCCTCTCAAGCGCCGAATAATTATATTCAATAATCACAGCATCCAATAATCACATTTACAATTTAAATTCCTTTAATGAAGTCCCCGGTTTTATCATTAGACGATTCTGTTGATTCTATAATTTAGGCGCATTCCAAGAGTATGGTAAAGGCTTATAATTTTCTCACGATGTTCCTTCTAATGACTCGTTGCAAGTTCGGAGGTTTACGCCTTACTTTTAGTAACCATGTCTGCTGGTTCTGCAGGCCCAGAGCGCAAAAGGCATTATTTTACCCTACAATTCTGCGCAGTGAAAGTTAGTGTGACGGGGGATTGCTAAGCTATGTCTGGGACCTGCTCTTGGGAAATGTAGCCCACATGAAACCCGGAACAGACTTAATGACCAGATTGGGCGGTTGTTGGCGGCCGGTTATCCTCGTGCGATCTTAACTGTGATTGCAGAGGCACTTTTGCGTGAAACAAAAGTAGCCCGTTTCAGCGAACCCGATTCGCCGCCATGTAAGAGTCGTCCACATAGGCATGCAGATAGTTCTTCATTAGGTGGGGGGGGGGGGGGGCGAAGTCTTACCGCAGCGCCCCCCACCACCTCCTACCGCTGTTCGAGTCCGAAAGAAAAGAATCTTCAAAAAATGAAACTGAAAAAAGAGAAATAAAAATGAAGTGATGAAGTACTTCCCACAACGGCCTGCTTTTTGGTCTACTGCTTTGCGTGCACATGGTTAAAGGTGAGAAGTATTCTTTCCGTGTTTCATGTTTATTTTTGTTTTCCTGTTTCGCCTAAGCGCTGAAAATACATAGATCAGTTAAATACAACGTTCAGTATCCCAGCTAGCCCAGCAAGCTGCTTTAATGTGGGAAATAAGCTGTTCTTGGAATGCAGCATCAGTGGCCCTCGGCCGCCGTTGTCGTCAAAAACCTGCATGTCTATAACCCTTCACATTAAAATATGACGGGACGGGTGCGACAGCGTAAGGGTACGGGGAAAACTTGCTGCCCCCCTCAGATGACTAGAGGGGTACGAGGGGATACGAGCGGGCGAGCGGTTCTCTCCGCAAAGACGCTGGCTGCCCGGCGTCCCGCGCACGCGCAGCTGGCGTCTCCGCACGTCCGCTGGGCCCACTGGCCCACTGAGCCGCGTAGGTAGTACGTCTATTGACGCGAATTTGGCGTTGTTTATGAAATTCCGCTATCTTGTGGAAAGTCCTACATTGGGCAGACTGAACGGTGTGTGAACGACCATGCGAAGGAACGTGAGCTTTCAATTAGAAGTAGGGGTAATGCGTATTTGGCTCCGGACTGTGAAATCTGAATGCGTGATCCGATTTTTTGCGAGATCAAGATCTTGAGTAAGAGCAAAGACAACTGCTTGGGAACTCATAGAAGCTTTTATAAAGCTTTTATATATTTATTTACGAGAAAGGCCTTGCGTGAGTGATACATCCATTGCTCTGATGGAAGTTGAAAATAGCCTCGTGCGTGGACTGCTGAGTAATTTCGTACCGCGACAACGTGATTATTTCTTGCGCATGCGCGGCGATGCGTTCATATTCATATGCGACGAAAAAGAAAGCTAAGTTAAGGTTTGCGCTTGTCAGTGTTGTCCCGCGTCTTTGTCTAGTACTTGCGCGTTTTATTTCCTTTTATAACTATGACCACTTCATGCTATTATGTATCTAACGAGAAGACGAAAAATGCATCACTCCATTAAATACTTCGCACATTCGGACACTTCTAATCCTTGCCAATGTTTCACAACGATTGCTCTTTATATAAATTTTTCATAGGATACGGCTACTCTTTTTCAGGGGGGCAGTATAAATAACAGCACAATTAAGGCTCGCCATTTGCGCGGAACAGGATACAGTCAATTATCAGAAACGTTTGCTCAATAGACGCGAGCAGCGAAAGCCACCGAAGATAGTAAGCGGTCACCTAAGAGACTCGGGCAACTCGCTTATTAACAGCCTGAAAGAAGTGCCTGAAGCAAGTGTCTGAAAAGAAAAGAGCATAGAAAATCCCGAAAACGAGGATAACCTTATGCACTAAAATTTCTTCATGGCCTAGCGTATTACACATATTTAACCCCTATTCCCCAACCCCAGTGCAGGGTAGCATACTGGATACAAACTTCTGGTTAACCTCCCTGCCTTCCTCTGCTCTCTCTCTCTCTCTCTCTAGAACAAGAGGCAGCGCAAACAACTAGACACATTCACAAGAGGACAAGCGATTACTGAATGCAGTGACGTGGCCAGGGGGGGGGGGTGGCACACCAGGCCCGTGCCCCCCCCCGAAATTCTTTTTTTCCATGGCATACACAGCACAAAATGACACTTAACCACATCTGCTTGCCCTGCTCCCACTTCAGATCATGGAGGTGCTCCCCCCGAAAAAAATTTCTGCCTACGCCCCTGATTGAATGTAGTCTCTCTTGCAAATGTGTCACTTGTCTTCGCTACCTGCAGTGTTATGTTTATACACTAATTTTACTGTGTCGTTTAGTGAGTCGACTGCAGCAGAATTAACCCTGAAATGCCCAAAGTATAACTAAAAATGAAATTGCACGGTTGTAGTTGACTACTGAACTATAACTGCCTCCTAAATAACTTTGCTTCAAGCTTTCCTTTTTAGTTACCGTGGAAACGTTGCAGCTTAAACCACTCCCGGTATTGATGATGCACTTCTCCCCTTCAGTGACATTGTTCAGCTGTCGTTAACACTCGATAGCCAAACAGGCTTCCTATAACCTGTTATAGTATATATATATATATATATATATATACACATATATATAAACAATAAAGTGGTAGCAAAGGACCCAGAAGTAAAAGTTCAAAAAAATCAAGCACGTAGGAAAAATTGTTCAGTAAAGGAATGACGTTTCGTCGGAGTGACGAAGGCCGGTCCCGCGGCCGGAACGTCAGTCCTTTACTGAACAATTTTTCCTACGTGCTTGATTTTTTTTAACTATATATATCAGCCGTCTGATACTACTTAACCTGCTGACGAATACACCAAACCTAAAACGACCGAGGTTCACACACATTTTGTGCGTTTATATGGATTTTATATGGATTTATATGGGGAGAGAGAGAGAGAGAGAAATAAGCGAAGGGAAAAGATAGGGAGATCCACCAAGCACGTTCTCGGTTAGCTAAACACGGCGCGATAAAGCTTACCAGCGCTGTCGCTTAAAAGCGCAATCTCGTTGCGGAACCTCATGCGACGTGGACCGTGGCAACCGCTATTTAAGAAGCTGAATTCGCGGCAACAAAACGTACTGGCTTAGGCAATAGTAGCCGACACATCAAGGCACCAATACGAGAGGTTGCTACATCTGTATGGTTGATCTACCTCGCTCGCAGCTATGCGGTCAATATTACTAAACTATATCAGAAGTCGCAAACAGGAGAAGTTGCATGAATAAATCTAAGATCGCTGGAAGCCCTCCTATAAATCACGAAACTATCACACAACGTACGGTAATAGTGCCTGTGCATGCATTATGCCTGGCTTGAAGGTCCGCTGTGGCACTTCGAACGTGCAGCTTAAAGTGACGTCAATATTTTCTTAACATATCCTTGCTGTGTCGCGCAAATGAGATAGCTCTTGACGTGAATCTTCCGCATATGTCTATAATGAATAGACGTTGTCTCTACGTAACGGCGTACCAGTTATCATAACTGTATATGCTCCGTAAACTGCGGCATAGTTCAGTAAAAACTGCTGTAAAAACACATTTTTTGTTCAACTGCAACTGACTCAACAAGCACTGGCACGCTGGCAATAAAGCGCTGCCTCCCGCCACTACTTGTAATGTGCGCTCGAGATCGGAATACAAACGCTCTTTACTAGCGATCTGTGCAAGTTTTTATGTGGGAAACGCATGGCTCCGTGGGCGCATTTTGGATGTCACGAAAAGCGTTGTGTCACTGATGTCACGGAGAACACAACGCCGCGCTTATTCCAAAAAAAAAAAACAGCGCTTAGAAGACGGATCGGAAAAGATCAGGGAAGAGATGCAACGAACCTGAGCCTTTCGTTAAAGGCGTATGCGGCGGTTCATAGAAAGAGAGGCTGGTGTGAAGTAAAAAGAAACAAATCACGAAGAAAACAAAATTCCAGGCTGTTGTACTACAATGCACGAAGTAACACTGTTTATATATCAAAAGAAAAAAATGATTAGTTAGCTTCTGGCGGCAGATTCGTCTTAAACGAGATGCCATCGGGATGCCTCAACACCATCAAAATCGTTTGGCCTCTGATAAATAATATGTGAGGTTTTACATGCCGAAACCCCGATATGGTTATGAGGCACGCCGTAATGGAGGGCTCCGGAAATTTCGACCATCTGGTGTTTATTAGCGCGTACTGGCATCGCAAAGCACACGGACCTCCAGCATTTTTCCTTCATCGAACTGCGACCGCCGCGACCGGGATCGGGACCCAGCAACCTTCGGGTGAGCAGCCGAGAGCCGCTGATAGAGGGCCACCGACGAAAACGCCAATAAGTACGCGTCTCAATATACGTAATGAGTGAATTGTTGTTGTTCGTGCGATCGTACCTAACGAAACTGGGGCCCATCGGTGCTCTATATCGTTCATTACGTGTCGAGTGGCGGTAGACGCACATGACATAAATCGTTTGTAGGGATGCCATTATCGCTAGCTTTTGTGAGCAATCGGCCTCCGCGCATTAATGTTAAGGAGATCAATTAGCGATGCCACACATCGCTCCAAGACGTCTCTGTATTAGGTCATGGATACGTATCAAGCAAGACAAAGTTATCGATGATGATGATGATGATGATGATGATCAAAACTTTAGTTCTCCCAAAAGAGGGGACCGATCCACAGTATCTGGTGCTATTCTTATCGTGACATATAGATAAACAGGTGTGGGTCTGTCTAACGTCACGAATATATCACTATACTAAGAGTCCTTGCAATACGCTGTTTGGCAGTGTACTGAATAATACTTTGCCTGTCTGTACTGGCGTTTTTATTAACTTATGTCCTATATAAAAATAAAGAAAAACAAATCAAAAAGGCTACCTCCGTGATGCGAAATCTATTGCAGGTATTAAGCGGTATGCCTGTTAAGGACAGCGGGATAAATACCCTCCACGCCTACACATTGTTTCATTCTTCGTTCTTTTTTTCCTTTTCCATGAATCCTAAGAATAAACCTTCGTTTGCGGTACTTCATGCTAACGTTCAAAGCCCCAACTTCTGCAGGAGGCTTCGGCGCCAGTTTATCTAAGGCGGAAGCACTCATTGTGTGGACAGCATTAGCGTTTTCTTTTTTCATTGGAGGCTTCCGCCAGATGTTCGGAGTCTGCCGCAGCTGCGGGATAGGGAAGACTATAGAGTAATTGCATAGCTGCTGCTATTGTGAGGCATTTGCAATCTTAGGCAGCGCCTCGTTATGGCTTGTTTGCAAGGGACTCCACCGCCATTTAACGTTCGCCATATTGTGGTCGCGATCAGAGAAGCTTTATAATTAGAACAAGCCATCGGACCAACAGCGTGAGGCATGTGCCTAGGGAACAACATTGCTTTGTTCTGATCGCGGTACAATGCAAATTATGCGCATGCACAATGCTTTCGGCGCACATTGAACAATGGCAGGCTTAGAACCATAGTTATTCCACGTGCCATTTATTACGCGCTTCTCATAACGAGCTCACCAGTTTGGGATGCAAAACAACAGAACGTCTCAGTAAACATCGTTGATTCGATAACATGCACCTACTTTGGTGCTTTTAAGAAGGCTTTCATTGCTCCCACTATATCATTGCCTGGTTATAAACAAGTTGAGCCCGCGGACATCGCAGCTGTGTAAGTGCGCAAGAGTTCCGAAGTGGTGAACTAATTAAGCCTCGCGAAAAAAATACGTTCTCTTTCACACCAAGTTCATGCGTAGCCATCTTTGGCGAGAACCCGTGGAAGCCTTCGTATGATAGGTTTGACCCGAATTGTGTTTTGTACAACGCAGAGGACGTAGCAACAGCTATATAATTCGTGGATCTTAGATACGCTAATCAACAGACTATCTCCCCAGGTGTGCTGGTTCACGACTCCCTTCTCTACAGACACTTACACAGTAAATTGACATACGGTGCGCCAGGATATTCTGGGTGCAACTAACGTACTTCTTAAATGACACTGTTTCTGTAATAAAACATGCCTCTGCACGATTCCTTTCCTAACTTCGTGATTTGATGCCCCTGCTTGATCGCTCTCTGACCAGCTAAGTACCGTTCAGTACTGTATTGTATTTACGATCGGGACACAGTAGTTGGTTCACCGATGCTTCGGACAATGCAACGATCCCGGAGACAGCGTTATGTCCGCCAGGGGGGTTAGGTGCGTGAATATCCGCGTTCCTCCGTCTTGCCCTCCAAGAACGCAATCACTACGGTTGGAAACGTTTCATACAACTATTCTTGCCACTTGAGCAGTTGAGCAAAGCAGCAGGAGCCGCAGGGCGTAAGCTATTTGTCGCAGCATCATGTTCTATTTGTGCATGGCAGCATGGGCTATTCAGTTTGTGAGCAGCCGCGGTGACCAAGTGATTACGGTGCTCGGCTGCTGATGTGAAAGACGGGGGTTCTATTCCGGCCACGGCGGTCGCATTTCGGTGAAGGCCAAGTGCTAAAAGCCTTTGTACTGCGCGATTTCAGTGCATGTTAAATAACTCCGGGTGGTCGAAATTATCCGCAGTCCTCCACTGTGGCGTTTCTCATAGCCTGAGTCGCTTTGGGACGTTAAATCGCACAAACTAACCAACCAGCCTACTAAGTTTATGCGTCGCCTCTGGAAGTTCATCTCATGTCGCCTTAACCATCTCCTGAAGTGCTCGACCGGCAATATGAAAGCCAGGGGCTTATTGGTTGTTTCTAATGAAAACGCTGCGTCACTCGTAATGTTCTTGCGCAAGAAAGTTGTCGTTTGGTGCTTATGTAAAGCGTCCAAACAGACAGCGAATGCTAGAGGCGAGCGCGAACAGCACGCCGACACCGTGCGCCAGCTGTAAGGGAGATCGATGGCGTTATAACGATGCTGCGTTGCTTGCCTAAAGCTTGGAGATTAATTAGCTACCAGACGGCTTTCTATATATCGCCGTCTGCGCTATCGACAGCTACTTCATGAAAGCGTCCGAGCGTAGTGTCAAGTGCGCCGTCGCGGCATCAAGAACGTTGTGCTAACTTTCTTCCATCAGCCTAGAATCAACGTGGCACTACGTGGCAATTAGCCAGAGTGATTAATTGCAGGCCGTCTAAAAGGAAAGTAAGATTCAGCACTATACGTGTCCCATAAACGTTTCTTAGTTCGTAAAACGCCAACAAGTGACTTCTAAAAGGGTGAACGTCCTTGCAGATTGAAAAACTAAAATGCAAGTGGTGTAAGCGCCTCGTTCGAGCACGTGTGCCGTGGGACACAACTCATTTGGTCATTACGTAACTCTTTACGGCGAAGCTGTCTTACGCCGAAGCTGTGGCGTAAAAGTAGTATGCATGGCTTCAGAACGGCGCAACAAGGAAGACGAAAAGACGAAAGATCACACGAACACAAGTGTGCGTGATCTTTCGTCTTTTCGTCTTCCTTGTTGCGCCGTTCTGAAGCCATGCATCTGTACCAACTCGCCCAATTGTCAGTGCTACTCAACGTAAAAGTAGTAGTCGGCGTTCGCAGAAAACTCACTGGCTGAGCCGGCAGGTCACGTGATCTCGTTCGTTGAAGCCATAGCGCTGATAAGACAGGGACCACAGAAAGAGGACAGGACGTGCGCACGTCCTGTCCTCTTTCTGTGGTCCCTGTCTTATCAGCGCTATGGCTTCAATGAACGTAACAAACCAACTAGCCCAAAAGTCTGTCCTCTTACACGTGATCTCGCTTTGACGAATCAGATGTTATCACGCATTTTTAAAATATAGCGGTGAATTCAAGACATCACGAGGCGTCCACTGAAACTCCATTGGCTGAGCTGGCAGCACACGTGATCTCGCTTCGACCAATCGGGTGTAAGTGCGCGCATCTCAAATCTAGCGACGGACAAGGTAACCCTCCCCCCATTTCCACTATTGGTCACGTGACCTGGCTCTGCGCCTGCGTGACGCCGGATGGCAAAGGGTCGACCTACAATAGTTCCGCTGTTAATAAAAGTATGTGCTGCGACAGTACGGATATGGGTCGCTTATGTCGCTCGTCCAAGTAAATAGATGAGAATTCGTGAACGCGGGGTTTCGCTGCAGCCGACGCTTCGACAAGCGGACTGACCCTCTTCAAGGCTTGAAGAACACAAGTCCGCTTGTTGAAACGTCGGCTCCAGTGACACCGCGTGTTCAGGAATTTTTCATCTCTTCAACCTTCCACTTCGCCTGATCTGCATTTTAGGGGCGAAGCTCCTTAAGGCGGCACCCGTTCGTCCCTCGTAGTCGTCGTGGTCGTAGTAGTGAGTAACAAGTCTTACGCTTTGACCTCCAAGGTGGTGCCGGTGCGAGATTTCTCCTGTGCGTTGTTGAACAATAAAAAATTCGCAGCGTGCGCGTTAACTAAAAGCCGAATTCTTCTGTCTCTCATTCCCCATTAGCAGCCATTGGAATGTTCCAGTAGGAAACGTTAGTAGAAGTAGAAGTGTAAGTGTTAGCTAAAAGCCGACTTCTTCTGTCTCTCATTGCCATTAGCAGCCATTGTTTACCTCCAAGGTAGTGCCTGGTGAGATTTCTCCTGTGCGTGATTAAACAATAAAAATTTTGTTCAAAACGCCGTTGATTGATGAAATAAACCAACGAAAGACGCCAGATGTTTTGTAAAAGCAGAACGAAAGAACGCCAGATGTTTTTCTTAAAGTGTAGTAGTAGTAGTTGCATGTAGCCACCTCGCCAGATCGTCAACGGGCGAGGTGGACCGGCAACGGCGCGAGGACCCTGCCGTACGAGAGTTAAATCACACTAAAAGACATACTTTGCGGGCGATACACTCTAGTGAGCTTTCAACTTTTCGTCTTAATGTACATGATAAAGAAATTATTTCTACGAAAAACGCAAGGCACACCTTGAGCATATGTTTGCTTTTGGGACGCTAAATGGAAACCATGAGGCGATGCGAAGCCGGAGCACTTGCACGATCGCGTTCCGTTGGCTTTCGTTGGGCATGCTACCGACCTCGCGTCGTGGAACGCGCGTCCTGTCTTCCCTCTAGCCTTGCCTTTAATTCACACAGGGCGAGCGGGGAATGCGGTCGCTCTTGGCGCTCTTTCGCTCGGGAGCGGACTTCTTCCTTGCATTTCACCGATCACAACTGATAATGAAGGGACCAAGTAAACCAACAGTACAATAAAAGTTTGATGTTTAATATATACACGATGTTTCACACTCTTTATATTATGTACTGGGCGCATTTCACGGAAGAGTTTCACGGTTTACAGATGATTCCCTCCGTAGCTTCGCCCCACTCATCATCATTCACCCCGTGGATATGCTGTGATTTTTTTTGTATCATCAAAGACCCGCAAGCTTCTCCTTGTCCTGATCGTTCATTTGTTTGCCAGGCCTGTCCTTAGCCCTCCCCCCCCCCCCCCCCCCCCCCACCTCCCCGTACGTCTCTCCTCACTCTTGATGAACAGTTCTGTGCTTCTGCGATGTCCTCCTCCACTTCTGAAAACAAACCAATGCTGGCCAGTTCCATTAAACATCTTCCCTATATTAACTTGAAGTTGGCTACGCCGCACAAATAGTCTTATTGTGGCGGTGCACTCTTTACAGGAGCCAGCACGTGTTTGTTTCAAGAAAAGGTCAAACTTCTTCCCCGAAATGAGACTTTGAGTTTACTTATAGTGCAACGGGCTATGCCTCGTGTTTTATTTACTTTTTTTGCATGAACCTTCACTTAAACTCATCCAAATTGTCGCTGGTTCCGGAGGGCCGCAGATTCTGGTAGTTTTAAACTCTTCTGTGGGCGTGTCACTCACCTTCTAAGTAACGCGTACTTGATGAAAAATTCGTGAACATGGCGGGTCGCTGGGGCCGACGTTTCGACAAGCGGACTTGCCTTCCCCGAGGCTGCAATTTGAAGAAGAGTTGCAACCTTCAAGAAGACAGGTCCGCTTGTCGAAACGTCGGCTTTCTCGTCTTCTGAACCTTCAATCTTGCGCTGAACTTCTGCCTTTTTTCGACATACTTGTCTTGTTAGAACGGCAAAAAAATATCCGAGTTGAAATAATTAGTCAGATAATAAGCACGGTTGAAAAAGCAGGTGTATTTATCTACGCCTATTCAGAACTGTCTCTATGTACAATATTATATTATTGCAGACAAAGCATATAATTACAAGTCCGACATGTCATAATTCTGAGCATGTTGTTTAGTTGCACTGAAGAGCGCACTCTTCAGTCGTATCATAGAATGTGCGAAGATAAAAAACACACAAAACTTATGGTTCTTAAGCTACGCGATAGTAGACGCTGACGCATATCTTGATTACAGGGATACCAGTGATCAATATACGTGCCTGAATAACACGTGTGTTTTTCCTGACTTGGCTTTCGTTACATTATGATATATTATTGCAGCATACCAATAGATAAATTGCTTCTACGCTTAAAAAAGAAAGTATGTACAATGACCCGAACATAAAAGCATCGCACAGCTCGATGATGACATGCCCTTGAACTGTCCCTAATGGCGCAAGGAATCCACGTACATTCCCAACTGATGCGCACACGGCTGTGATTCGATAAGGCGAACATGAGAACGCAATAATTCACCCGTAACCCGCGACGCTAAAAAATTCCCTCGTCTGCTGCTGGAGATATTTCGCAATCTACAATACAAATGAGACTGTGTTTCGTACTTGCTTCGTCACGCAATTTCGTTTTGGTTTATTTCATTCTCGGGTACGGCATGTTTCGTAAATGAGCCGCGGTGCGGACATGATGGTTCCTGTCAAGAATCGTTGAAGGGTAGCGCTAGAATCGAAGACGCGCCAGTACCTTTTATATTACCAGTGTCTTTGCTTCGCGTTCAATATCCAGCGTAAGGCTTTTCTCGAACTCATTCGCACGCAGCGCGCAGATATTGCTAGAGGCTTGAAGGACACGTGTTACCAGAAATTTCCGTTTATATTGCGCAGTGGGCAATAAGCAAACGTGGCTTAGGAGAAATGATTTGTGAAGCACATAAAGATATCTGACAGAAGGTTTGGGGTGATAGCGCAACATAAGAAGTGATGCAGAAAACGGTTCGTAGGGCAGGGGTAGGGTAGGGTAGGTCTTGAAAAGGGGATCGCGGCGTTTTTGCTTCCTTTGCAACGGTTCCTATAGACACTTCTATGCGAGGAAGGGAGGTAAATACGTGTTGACAGCACATTACGTAGCATCGGACTGCGTATCTGCTTCAAGAAATCTAATACTAATACGAAAATTGATAATAATAATAGTACCTGGGGTTTTACGTGCCAAAACCCCGATATGATTAACAGGCACGCCGAAGTGGAGGGCTCGAGAATTTTAAACCATCTGGTGTTCTTTAACGTGCACTGACATCGCATAGCACGGGGGCCTCTAGCATGCAGACTACATCAAAATGCGACCGTCGCGGCCGCTATAAACCTGCGTATTTCGGGTCAGCAGCCGGTAATGCAAAGATTATAATAAAGCTGGTAAAAAGAAGCCTTGTTCCACGAGTTGCACAGACTTGCATACTTTAGGAAATGTGGTTCACGCACGTTCTTGTTATATAGGCAGCACAAAGCAAATCTTTAGCGCTGCATCGCAACGTATATTTGAATCCCCGCAGGGTCAATGACACCATGTCAAGCTGAAGAAAGCCTTTTCTACTGTTCTTTTGCTGCGATTTCGAGAGGCTGAATTAATTAGACACTAAGCGATGAAATTCCGCCTTTGATTTCGTTTCTTATCGGTAATTAGCCATCACCAATTCATACATTTATTATTTGAGCTCGCATCAAACTGTATATTTGTTTGTTTCTTTAGTTGCTTTTTTACCTCAATATCAGTTTTTACCCTGGTGGTCTCCGCCGGAAAGCTGCACGTCGAGCACGCGAAATCGAACCACACTGAAAGGAGATCCACATGCAAGCAGCCTTGACGTGCCGCCATTAATTTCTCAAATGGAAACGGCCGCCCGAATTCGATTGGCTTTCTTTCGAACGAGGTCAGAAAAGACCAAGGCCCAACAACACACAGATAGGGCGCAGTGTCGTGGGACTGGGAATTGATCATGCGCCTAAAATTGCTGCTCAACAAATGACTGCAGCGAAAGCCGCCGATATGACCTCGATCAGCGAAAGCAGTAGGTCGCCAGGATAGATGCGACAAACGTAAATGCTGCGTGGAAGGAAGATAACACTTTTCTGAGCAAACTTTAACGAAACAACTTTTATATAGAAACATGCAGTTAGTTTGCTCGTGTTTTGCCAAG
Organism: Rhipicephalus sanguineus; assembly: GCF_013339695.2. Taxonomy (NCBI): domain Eukaryota; kingdom Metazoa; phylum Arthropoda; class Arachnida; order Ixodida; family Ixodidae; genus Rhipicephalus; species Rhipicephalus sanguineus. The sequence continues at coordinate 12,888,171 of NC_051185.1, forward strand.
ATTCCAGGATGGATCGCACCAGTATGCCAAACAGAATGTTTTTTTTTATTGCATCTTCGTGGTTTCAGATACCTTTAGTTTGAGCTAATTTGCCAAAAGTTAGTAATAATTGTCGGGGCTTAACTTCCCGAAACCACGATATGATTATGAAAGACGCGGTAGTGGAGGGCTCCGGAAATTTTGACCACCTGAGGTTCTTTAACGCGCACCTAAATCTAAGTACACGGTCCTCCAGCATTTTCGCCTCCATCGAAAATGCGGCCGCCGCGGCCAGGATTCGATCCCGCGACCTACTGGTCAGCAGTCGAGCCCCTTCGCCACTAGACCACCGTGGCGGGTTGCCAACAAAAATAGTTATGCGACAAATGTAAAGGCTGCGTTGGGTGAAAAATAGCATTTTGCTGAGCAAACTTGGATTTAACAACTATTATAAGGGACAGTGCAGTTTAGCTTGTATATGTGATGCCAAGATTCCGCGAGGGATGGGAACAAGACGTCTTATTATTATGTTAATGTACTTTTCTTATGTCTTACTTCATGGTTTCAGATACTAGTAGTATGACGTAATACGCCAATAAAAACGAGTTATTTTGGAGCAATTATTTAACAGTTTATGCATTTGATATTTCAAGCCCTTCCAATCTAAAAATACATATACATAAACAACTATTTTTTATTTTTCTCCAATACTGTTTCAAGCATAAAAATCTTCGAAAAGAAATAAAGAACATCAAGAAGAGCGCTTGTGTTTTCGTCATTTATGTGTGCGTGATTGTGTCCTTTTGCGAGCTGCTTCATCAAATATCATGGCTCACCAACTAGCCCATCAGTAGATATTATGTATTTCATTCAGCCTGTGTAAGCTGATTATGAGCAGACTTTTTCCTTTTAACTTTAACTTTCAAACTCTATTTTAAATTTATTGCTATTTGCATATACTAGTCTCAGACGGAGATACAATATAACGTCATTATAGAAATAACGATATAAAAATAAAGCTAACACCACTAATGCCGCACTTATAATGCACGAGGTGCATTTGGAACACGAACTCAGTATAGCGCGTATAAGTACAAATAGCGACTTGCGAAGTAAAAAAAAAGCGAACTGGTTGTGCAAATTATTTTCCCACATTGTGAGAACAAACCCAAGAAGTCGCGGGATCGAATCCTGGCCGCATTTAGATGGCCGCATTTAGGCAAAATTCTAGAAGCCCGTGTACTTAGATTTAGCTGCACGTTAAAGAACCCAGGTGGTTAAATTTTCCTCAGCCCTCCACTACGGCGTCTCTCATTATCATCATGAAGAGTTCGACGAGAACCCGCCTTGCGATGAAAGAAACCGGTGAAAAAGATAACGAACACTCGCCACAAAGAATTAAATGAGCTAAAAACGCCGATTATCGTAAAAGGAAAAACTGCTACCTGCACGGTTATTGTTAGAATCGCTGCTACCATTCAGAACACACAATATGCCATAATCAGGACACGTGGGAATCAGCCAGTAATATACGCACGCACGCTATACATTTCACCGACATGTAAACCAGAGGCACTGCGTCGGCTTTTATTACGACCAAGGAAAGCGGCCAAGTAACGTCGTCTGTTAGCCGACTTTTATTTTACTTCTTGGACGTGTTCGTTTTGTTTTAATCATAATTGTGTCGTTGTTTCGGGGCTTAAAATCCCGGAAATTATTATAAACCATGAACTAAAGCCCGGTTATTCTCCGATTACGAAGAGAGACAACTGTCAAAGAAGCTAACAATTAAACGCAAGGAATTATTGTCTTAAGAAACCGAAGAAGATATAAAAAGTGCTGGGGTTTTACGTCTCAAAGCCTCGATATGACTATGAGGGACGCCGTAGCCAACGACCACGCTGACGCTTGCAGCCGTAGTGGAAGGTTGCGGAAATTTCGACCATCTGGTGGATTATTTAACGTGCACGAAAATCTAAGTATACAGGTCTCTACCATTTCGCCTCCATCGAAATGCGGCCGGTATTCGATACCGCGAGCTTCGGCTCAGCAGTCAAGCACCATAGCCACTGTACCACTGCGACGGGTTGCGAAAAAAAGACCGCTCACCGGCAACGAACAGTGCGAAGTGGGCTTCGGTGACGGTGACTGCGCCGGTGGTGGCGTTGTCGTCGCGATACGTGACGTTGCACACGTAACTTCCGGTGTCGGTCCTCTCTAGCCGGTTGAGACGCAATGCCGGTGGGTCGCTGAGCAGCGAAAAGAAAGCCCGGTGCTTCCACCGGGGCTGCTTCCAGTGGCTTCCGTCAACCAGGCTGACGCTTGCAGCCAGCACTCTTTGCGTAGAGACAGGCGCTGCCAGGGCGTAAACTTTCTTCGGCTCTTTCTGCTTCGCGCCGATCAATGCGGTTGAACTGTCAGACGCAATGCCGCTGACGTGGAACCAGATGGCGGACAGTGGTTCGCGTAACATGTCGATTGGGCACGAAAGTGACGTCTGCTCGCCTTCCATGACGTTCAGGCGTTGCGGATCTTTCGAGACACCATCTGCAAAAGAAAAAGACGGCACTGAGCCTAAGTCTCGGTGTCACTGTAGCCATGTAAGGAAGGAAGGAAGAAACAAGCGGAAAGGCAGGGAGGTTAGCCAGTTCTTAGACCGACTGGTTACCCTGTGCTGGGCAAAGGGGTAAGGGGGATAAAAGATGATAGAAGAGAGATGTTACAAACGAGGCATTGTTATCAATAAGGCACTCGATTCAGTAAGACACCACGTTTCAAAAACAACCCTTGGTGACTGTTTAGAGCGCGGGAGCGGTACTGTTTCACTCCCATTGTTTGCCATCTACGGGAAACTGTTGGGAATAACGTAATTATGCATCTGAGCATGCGCGGCCAGGCTGAAGGGCTCCCGCTGGTCTCAACTATCATATGGATGTGTCTTACGCAGGTCACCGTTTTGATGAGTCTGGCCGATGACAGGATGCGTGAGCAGTATGCTGTCCGAGGATTCGGTTGTTGGGTTTGTCGTGAAAGGACGGTTGCTGATTAATAACGATTACTGCCACGTGCATGATGTCTGTATAGTATCGCGCATCCATCAAGCAGAATCATGATAAAGGTGCAGATGCGCGACGCACGTTGCTACGACCAGCACTGGGGAGGGAAATGAAGTAGAAGAGAGCTTTACGCCATGCAGCCAGCCTTGGTAAGGGTACTCTCCACAAAGCTACTTCCTTATTTTTTCGCAGTATCGACGCTACGCGTGCCTCTATGACTCAGCCTACCGGACGGGAGCATTTGGTCCCTGTTAGTTTTCAATCAATGCGCATTTGATCGACTGCCCTGCACTAGCACTGCCCGTCATGATGCATGCGAAGCCAGTTCGCTAAAGCCTACCGCGCGCGCTGTGACATGACGTGACATGACATCCCGTGTTAGCAAGATACGTTTGTCTTCAATCGCGTTGCGCAACCGTATTTCCTAATTCTTCTGTCAGTCATGATGACCATGACCTCTGAGGCCCCGTCCAAGTAAATGTGTCATTCCATCGTACGCTAGTAAGCGGCACCAATGGTCTTAGCAGCGTAAGGCTTATCGTATTGCTCTGCTCCCATGCTATAAACGGCCGTGACGGGGGCTGTACGCACTGATTAGGGAAAATTGCAGGTCGTATGCCCGACTGGTGTGTCCTTTATAGGTTAAAATTGATTCGCTTTTTATATAAGCGAGAACATCCCTTCGTACCAATCCTATAGAATACGACACTGTCTCTAGTGTAAGTGTCCGCGCTGTCGCGATCGTCGTGCCACCTGCGGACTGTACAACTAAAAATGAAAGAAATAAAATAAATACCATGCACTGTGACGTGGCGATCATGTAAAAAAAATCCGATTTGTTGCTGCTGCATTCGTTGCTTCGCCCTTGTGGCGAAACTGTGACCTCTTCGTTTTTTTTTTTTCACCGAGCGATTATTTCAGCTGCGCAAGAAAAAGTCCATCAGCAGTCGTCAATAAACAAATACATATGACAAGTCACACCCTAAAAAAACACTATTCGCTAGAAATATCGAAAGAAGCGAAACTCTTCTCATCACAGAGGAACTGAGAACGCCAACATACGTTCGTTCATTAAAGAAAACTCGCAACATTGCAGTTCATCTACACTCCTGTTTGTACTCATAGCGTGCAAAGATGCGAAGGCTGGAAGTAGTTCTTGCAACAGCTGCGTTCGCACCAAGAAGGAATTCCATGTTTAAATCATTATTTATTAAGGCTTAGTGAAGAATTCCACAATGTTCTGTTGCTTCTGTATATAATTATGGGTGCCCGAATATTGTAATGTCGAACAGTGTAAGCCACTATTTGTAAATACCAATATTCTTTGAAAGTCTACAAATACTTCCATGCGTTGAATGCACTAAAATAAACCCTAAACTGTTTAAAGCTCGTGCTTAGTGTCACCCGCCTGGGCGTGTACAGGTGTGGCATATGATAGCTTATAGCGCGGCAAACTACGTCGCTCCCTAAACCAGACTTTACTGGGAATACAGCAATCATTCGCACTGCTTCAAAAGTTCTGTGCTGCGTATTTGTTGCTGATGCGGTGCGCAATGTTAAATTTATAACTACCAGACTACGACTACGTGAATGATATGATAAAATCATAACCACAAGGAAGTTTAGTACATTGCGTTTAATTGTAGAGACGGCTGTTCAGCTATAAGAAGCTATCCCATGTTCCATTTTATTAGCTTCTGACACTATTCGATTCGAACTCAAAAATTACTATCATACCCATAAACATGAACAAACTTTGTATAAAGCCATTAATGTGTTGCTTAGCATCGTTTGGTGTTTGTTTATATCAGGGAGTTTTAGTACAGGGATCCCCCAAGGTGCTTGCGTACGCTAGCTCTTGCATTCCTTCGTGATCTTTTTAGATGTTACCTGTCGAATAGAAGAATGCTGGGAAGAGTAGAATGGTGCGCAAGAACACTCTGACCCAACGGCTAGGAGTCCTCAGCACTAAAACTGTCTATTATTTCTTTTTTTCCCCCCGAACAGTATAGCGGCGCCTCATGCGCGCATTTCCAACCACGAAAGCCGACCACGAAACGCCCACGGCGCTATACGTTTTGATAACCGAACTTCTTGCGTAGCTTCCACAGTGTTGCACACTATTTACGAAACGGGCTTATGAATAGGAAGGCGGTGCGACTGTATAGCCACCGAGCTGCGACGAATTACTCGCACGCACGCGACAGGCACGTCAAAGAGAAACAGGATCCACACGCACGGCAAGCGAGCTGCGTTTAATGTAAGCGAGCCGCACACGCGAATAGTCGCGATTCGAGTTTTCCAGGCATCGCGTGCCACCGTATGACTCGGTTTCGTCAATCGCGCTGCGAACTCTACTGCGACCACGCCCTCCAGGCCGAAGTGGAAATAAACACGCGCCTTTTAATCATTGCCTTTACTGGTCAATTTCTTTTTTTTTTATTTATTCCGCAGAATTGAAAACGCAACTACGTCTGTTCGAATTTCAGCGGCAGGCGCGCGGCGTTGTGTCACGAGAGCTTGGACGCGTCACGAGCAAAAACCATCTGATGACGAAATCTTTCAGTGAAACTTGACCAGGTGCGTCGCGTGAGTACGGGGCAATTTTATTTTAAAATGCTCGGGGGGGACAAATATTATAATTAGGTATGATTTGGAAATACCGGCTAGAAGTAGTACAGGTTCGTCGAATTAATGAATTAGTAAAATAACTAAAGGCGCGTGATTGGTAAAGCGCAGCGTTTCAGCTACTTCTCAATTGCCCTCGAACGTCCGGTTACAACTTGCTATTAAAAAAAGAGACAGGGCAAACTTATCATCAAGAAAAATTTTAAGGACGGTGGTGGTGAGGCAAGGCCTCGACGTCCCCACGTGGGAGACCTAAAGCCCAGTCGGCGAAAGCTCTGCCGGACCATCAATAAAGTTGTTACCAACCAACCAAAACGCTTCGTCGTTATCTTTTTACCAAACCGCAAATTTTATTTATTCCATGTTTGTTCGACGACGCAATCCTGCTTGTCTTGTCCTTGTGATGATATCAAGTATAATGGGTATTTTGTTGCTACAAGGTGTTTTTATTTTTTCTTTTATTATTTTTTTTTTGTCGGAGAAGGAGACGCGCGTAAAGGTCTGGACAGACGTCCGCTCTGAAGATTACGTCCGCACGTCTGGAGCTTTCCCTCAGTACAAATCAGAAGTCGACGCACAAAGAGCTCTAATTAAAACGTTGGATACACGGGATATGTGATTCAACGTAAGTATGAAAAAAAAAAAAACGTAAGAACTTTAGATCGCTTAAGCCTCCCAGCTTACTTCGCATATCATTGTCTAAGAACGCTTCTTTGTTATAGACGACACTGTTCTGACCATAAATAACAAAAAAAAAACACAACAAAGACACAACTGATGTTTCAAGTCCACAGAGGGCGTTCACTTCGCTTAAACTTTCCTTATCTGCAAATTCACACAGTGCCGCCACTTCTTCTACAAAGTATCTTATTGTCCGCAATACCAAACCAAGAATACATGCATGCGCATTTGCTGCAGCAAAGAAGTTCGTTAGTTGATGCATGTATCTATTTTATAACGATATTATGCATAACGGTGGTACTCGTAGCATGGGTTCAGCGTTAGCGAAACGTGCGCTGATTTAGACTTAATCCCGTCTTTCTCTTGCCTAATCCAGTCTTTCTATCGTGACATAAGCGACCGAAGGTTTTCGTTCTCCTCTGAAAACAACGTAGTCTTATTTATGTATTTTCGTCTGCGGAAGACATCTCGCACCTTTTTTTTTTTGCAGACGAATGCGGTTGGTCGTAAAAGGTGGCTAAGAAGCTTCAACAGTACAACAGTTTCTCTTCAAGAGAAAGACCAGCATGATGGTAAGGCTCTATCTGCTTCTGCCACAGACCTGTTCTACGACTAAAAGACACAAAATGCGAAAAAGAGAGAAAATCAGGAGCACTTTCCCGTTCGGGAAAATGAGGGCAAGCGATTCATAGCGTGTGCGTGCCTCACAATCAATCAATCTTTCTTTCTTTCTTTCTTTCTTTCTTTCTTTCTTTCTTTCTTTCTTTCTTTCTTTCTTTCTTTCTTTCTTTCTTTCTTTCTTTCTTTCTTTCTTTCTTTCTTTCTTTCTTTCTTTCTTTCTTTCTTTCTTTCTTTCTTTCTTTTTCCTTTTCTCTCCCTTTCTTTCTGTATTTCTTCTTCTCTCTTTTTTTCTTTCTCTCTCTCTTTATTCTTTCGCATGTGCAATGCTCCACCCTAACTTTTTCCTTCCTCTATGCCTCAAATTGTACCTTGACCTATGTGCTTAGGAGTGCGACACTATTGTTGCTACAGGCAACAACGACGATCACATGTGAGACAATGAAAACACAACCTTGAAATGCAACAATGAAATGTGGCAATGTCAGCTTTCCATATCAAAAACGGCTGATCGCAAACAAGCGCAGAATCGAGAGAGCATCATTCATTTGTAAAAAGGCGCGTACATATACTCTCGTGACCAGCGCACCATCGATGGCCTATTTGCGTACACCCGCATTTCTGTATGCTCGCCGGCATTATGCCGCCGCCACCACCTAAATCTCTGTCATAGAAGCTTTGCTTAAGGAAAGTCATAGGAGATGCGCGTGTCCTTGTAAGGCAGATGACACAGCAGATATGTTATAAATGTTGGCGCAGTTTGCGTCCGTGGCATTTCTGTCGCATATAGCCTTGATGATATCGAGATCCAGGCACATAAACAAGATATTTTTACCCGTTTGCCGATTTATCGATTACGATCGTTTTCGAGCATCATTACAGATTGACAAACAAACGCAAATACAGAGCGGTGTGCGTATGCGCTTGTGTAGGTGTGTAGTGCGTGTGTGTGTGGGGGGGGGGGTCATATGCTGCTCGGCTTTGATGTCGCAAATGGCACTTGTGCTACAAAGTGAATAATTAAGGAAAACAGTGCAGGCATTCAAACAGACAGGGAGCTGACCAGTGAGGCGTCTGTCGTATGAATGAATGAATGAATGAATGTTTATTTCCAGCGAAATTCAGGAAACGGTCCTTGAGCGAAAAGCTACTAAGGTAGCTTGAGAAGTGCACGAGGCCCAATGTCAGCTGCCTTCTCTCTGCCGATATAGCCAGCAAGGCAGCTTAAAGAAGGTTTTTCGCAGCAGTAGTTATATGTAAAGAAAGGTAGCCATCTGTTTGAGAGAAAAATGAGAGAAAGATGTGTCAGCGTTATGTGAATAGATCGTGCAAAGGTGGAGTCACGCAGTTGTAGACTTCAACAGCACCGTCCACGATGAAGCGGGCCTCGTACCTCGAGGCGTACGCAATAGATAAGACCGATGACAAACCTACGGCGTTGTGAAAATTCGCCAAGAGACTTAAAGTGACTAAAGTCATTAAAGCGAAAAAACCAGCGCTGTGAAAATTCGCCAAGAGTCTTAAAGTGACTAAAGTCACTAAAGCGAAAAAACGTTTTTTCTCGCATTAATAAATGACTCTTTCACAACACCAAAAAAACACCACGCTTGCTGCGAGAAGACACTTGGTAAGTGAGAAAACGCGCGAAAAGAAAATGCACGTGGCGACGCCACATTGAAGTTCGCGCACCAATCGCCGTGACGTCATAAATTTTGACAGCGTCTACTAGGGTCCCTTTCCTCCCCGAAAAACATTTCCGCCTACGCCCCTGCTGTTGGCACAGCTTGACACAGGTCCCAACATTTAAGAGTACAAGGTGTACGAATGGGGTACACGAAGTAAGTTTAGGCTCGATTTGCCCGGAGTAATAGAAGGAATAATGAATGCAAATCATATGAACAGAAGCGTCGTCCTTCGTTCAGTTTCGATCCTACCCGGCATCGAGCGTTAAAGAAATAACCCCCAGAATACCCGTGCCGTGTCTGAAGAGAAAGTCCATCTGACGTAGACATTTGCACAATGACAATGCCGCTCACGGTAGCTTTATGGTAAACACTTTCTTTCTTCTGGCATGATCTCATTAGAAACCTGCAGTCAATCTGTCCCAAAGGTGCGTTTCTGTTTACTCTAGAGTCTTGCGTCCCCTTTATCCACAAGCCATTTTGTTGCTAACGTCGCTAATGATTCTGTATTCGATGTCGTCACCGAAATGGGGCCTCGCCGATAAGCTGAGTCTCCCAAGCGGGAACCCTGGACAGAACAAAAAAAGAACCATCATAATAAGTAACGCAGTGTAGCCATGTTCAGTTACGGTCGACCTGACATTCCGCTGACGAACGATTTGTTTATGGCGGTCGGGGCCCTCTTAGAGACGGGTGCAGGTCGTAGAGAAACATACTGTTATCAGCCTGCTCGCTCCTACGGAGAATGAAACTCAATGTTCTAGGGAGAACTAGAAGAGGATAAAAACGAATATTAGCGGAGCTTTCTAGATAAAGAGATTTATTCGTAATTAAAGAAAACGAGCACGGGGACTTAACTGACTCCGCCCGCTCACTCACTCACTCACTCACTCACTCACTCACTCACTCACTCACTCACTCACTCACTCACTCACTCACTCACTCACTCACTCACTCACTCACTCACTCACTCACTCACTCACTCACTCACTCACTCACTCACTCACTCACTCACTCACTCACTCACTCACTCACTCACTCACTCACTCACTCACTCACTCACTCACTCACTCACTCACTCACTCACTCACTCACTCACTCACTCACTCACTCACTCACTCAACGCCCGCCTTGGTGGTACAGTAGTCAGGGTGCTCGGCTGCTGACCGCAAATTCGCGGGTTCGATTCTCGCCGCAGCATCGCATTTCGATGGAGGCGAGTGCTGGAGGCCCGTGTACTGTGCAATGTCAGTGCCAATTAAACAACACCAGATGGTCTAAATTTCCGGAGCCCCCCATTACGACGTGCCTCATAATCATGTCCTGCTTTTGGCAAGCAAAACGCCATATAGTATCAATCAATCAATCAATCAATCAATCAATCAATCAATCAATCAATCAATCAATCAATCAATCAATCAATCAATCAATCAATCAATCAATCAATCAATCAATCAATCAATCAATCAATCATCAATCAATCAATCAATCAATCAATCAATCAATCAATCAGCTTTTAGCGTTTGGTACATATAATACTGGTTACAATTATACCGTCTCATATACCTGTTCATGAGAAAGGTCTCGCCACTTTCCATTGCCATGGTGTTTCGAGGCAGTTTGACTGGACAAATCTAGTGGGAGATTCAGGCTACGAAAATCTAGCGTGTAAAAACATCGTACTCGTTGCTTTATTTGGAACTATTACTACTTGGCGTCCTATATACAGTTTAGAATAATGGGGCGGAATACTGAAAACGGTACTGTGCATTTTGTGGTTGGAGTATGTTGAAGAGCTAGATCTGGCAAATCTTGATTTGAAAGTTTCCACTGCGGTGTTTTTCACAACCAAGTTTGCAGCTCTCGCAGCACGCGGAGCTTAAATCGTGCACTTTAACCTTAAATAAAAATTCTTGCCACTGATTGCGCAAGCGCAAGGTGCCGCAAGTGTAGAACAAAGAAGCATACAAACAAACAAGCAAACATGTAAGTAAATAAATGTACAAACATAACTGTACGCACTTGTTTACTGTACTTATCGAAGTCCTTTTTTTTTTCTTTTTTTCTTATGCACGCGCCAAGTTATGCTAGATGCTGCAAGGCACTCGTTTGCCGAGACTCAGCTTTTTCTTCACACTGCTGCGTATCTTGAGCTCAGATCTTAATTGCTATTCCTCCGGGCGTTTCCACTTTGAATGTCGCAACACGTTCTTAGATATTAGAACGCGCAGGAGTGAGAGAAACTGCGTACAGCGTTTCGGTAAACCAAATGCCACAAAAGTGGCCCGGCTTTCACCGTAGAGCCTTTGACAATTGCGCCTTTTTCGCTTGTTTTTTAAGTTTCCTGTTGAAGTTAGAATACGCAATTGTCGTAATAGTGGAAACGAACGGATATACATCTGCGGTAGCACTGACTAGTCCATTCTAGCACGACAGCGCATGTACAGCATACTCACGGACTGAAAGGCGAAAATTAAGGGCTATGAAATGCTGGTTGTTTCGTTTCCAGTGTCTGCAGTTCGTATCATGTCTGCGTAATTATGACTCGAACAAATTACATCAGAGCCGCCATTACCTTTAGCCGCAATATTTGCAGTGTCATTACACGGTTATCCCGAGCAGTAGCTCACAGCAGTCGTTAGACTAAAAATGATGCCGCGTTTCAATCCGTGAGTACCGTGCACTGCGCGACAGGGTCAGAGAAAGAATGAAACGTAAATAATAAAATTAACGAAGATTTAGTTTGGGAATAATTCGACAAGCTTTCACCTGATCCATGTAGTAATGGAACATTAGTAAGAGGAAAGAGCAACAAGAAATTGCGTGCAATGCAGCAACAAGTAAACGATATTTGCACATACAGACGAGAAAATGTCGCGCGAGTACTACGGAACTCCTTCGAACCACGTCAATGTAAAGCTATATAGCTGCGTTTCACGGTGATAGAGTTGTGATCTTGCTGCACGGCACTTTACGAGCTGTGGAACGACAGAAGCCGCAAGGGGCCATTGGGCGCTGCTGCGCCTACGTTCACATGGAAAATTCCCGCCTAATCACGCTGAAAACGTTCTGCCCATGTGCATTTTTTATCGATGCCATAATTTAAAGAAATCAAAACTAAAAAAATAAAAAGAAACCTAGGAGGATGCTTGAGCTTCGCCTTCAGGACAAGAACGCGATAGCGCAATCGGGCCCCGTGCGCATCGCCTACTCAAATGCTAGCCTAGCTTCGGTTCTCGGTGCATGCCTCAACCGTGCCGTAAGGAAACGAACGACTGTGCGCGTAAAAAGATTGGCCGCTTCAAAGTATCCTAGAATGCCTATTACAAGTACAGTTGTTAAGTGCCCACTACGCCGTAATTCTTCCTTTTGAGAATCAGCGAAGGGCCCACTACGCGTCCGTAAGGCAACACGCGAACCTACGCTGCTGCCCACTTTGTTGATGCTTTTGCTGCAGCTGATGACGATTAAATATGTCTGAGTGCTTTAGAACACCCGCTCGTTGCGCGATTCCCGTGTTTTGACGCCTGGCGTGATTCTGCGCTTCAGCCACACAATATTACATGCGTTAAGGAGACTCCTTCCACTACATGGCATTCATATAGTGTTTTTTTCGAAGCAGTTTCAAGCAATAGCACGGCTCTGTGGTAGAACATCTGCTTGCTACGCAGACGGCCTGGGTTCGATTCTCACACGAACTGAAGTCTTCTAAGTTACGTCATTTGCATCCTTCTCGATTTCTCAGTCACGGAGATGATGATTTTTCGCTCACAACCAACGACGCCGACACCGGAATTTCGGCGAAACGAGCTCTTTAACGCTGTCGCGTTAAATGATAGGAGGTGACCCATATGTTTGACTTAGGTGTCCGGCAGTGACACTCGCGCGTCAGCTTTCGTGTGCCCTGGTGTATTCCTTGGGTTTTGACTGTGCTTCGTCCCGCTGCCGAAGCTCATTCAATTATTTTGTAGCGTTAGCTGCACTTGCCTAGCCGGAGCCGATTTCGCGTCGATCTTCATGAGCCGTGCTGCGCATGCGCGAGGATCAGTGATGTCACACAGCCGGCTCACCGGAGCCGGCATCTCACGCGCTCTCCGCCACAGCCGCGCGCGACTCGCCGCTGCTTGTCTGCGCGTTCAGGAGGAGTGGCGTCGTAGCCGCGGCAGACACACTGGCGCCGGCTGCGCGCGCAGCTATTCGCCTTCGCTGTGCAGTCGCCGTCTGACACTGCGCTGGAGCCGCTTGATAGCGCCTCTGACTGACGTTTGCAGGTGGGTAACGCCATGGAGAAGGAGAGCGCAAATGCTGCTCAACGGCACAGAAGAGCCGAGAAGCTTATCTAATCGGATCCCGAAGTAGTTTCCTGGCAATTAGCGGTTCAGCGTACGAAGAATGAACAGAAGAAGGCTAGTAATCCCAGACAATCTGGAAAGCTAAGAATAATCAGCTGAACCTTTTCTAACGCTACGTATATCCTGGCATAGCCGAGCTAAGGCACTGCAAATTTTTTTCATTAATTATTTTGACAGTTAATTGGACGTTATCTTAAGTAAACTTATGCTCCCATGTCATGTGTATTCAATATACCGAGTGTTTCAAGAAATGTAACCGAAATCCTCGGAAATTCGGGGAAATTCCATATTTGTTCGATGCCTTTGCATTTGCTTTTTCGTTGCCGCAGGCCTCTTAAGGTGGCTAAAGACATCATTTGGGACAGTAATTAGGAAAGTTAAATTCATTAACGTTTGAATGGGTGGAGTTAGGTCAAGGGGAGTACTGAAGTCCTTCATGCGAATAACCCATTACAGCTGTGATATTTGGACAAGTGGCCTCTAGTAATAATTGCAAAGTAATGAAATCCAAGCGAATTCAGCGGCGCAATGGAAACCGAAACGCGGAAGAGCGCGACTGGCGTATTCTTCTGAGACGTAGAGAACTATCAATCGACTTCGTTGTGTAGGTGTGTGGGCTGCCCTTGCAATTTCAGCACGCATAACGCACATGAGTTAAAAAACGCTTAAGAACTGCAGCTCTGTGATCGTGTTTTGAAAAGTGACGTCATGCTGGTCGTGCGCTTGTTGCGCTCATCAGTGCTTTGGTTTCGGTTTCTCCGTTGAATGTGGATGAATTTCATTTTGCCACAGTAATTACTAGAGGTCCCTTTTTCTATATATTAAAGCTGCGATGAATTCTTCGCATGAAGAACTTCAATGCTGCCATTACACTTAACCGCCTAACTCCACTAACTAAAAAGTTAATTATTTTACTTTGTTAATTACTGTGCCAAATGATGTATTTAACTATGTTGACATGCCTGCCGCTACAGAAAAAGCAATTGTGAAGGCCGCGAGCAAATATCGAATTTCCTGATTTTTGAGAATTTCGGACACATTTCTGAAGCCCCCTGTATCTCTTAACTTGAACCAGAATAATCGATTTCGTACCATGCAGTTTTATTTTTTAGAAGTTTTGTAGAAGACTCTCTGAATGTTCGGAAAATGGCAAGTAAGTGCTTGACTGGAAGTGCTTGAACGAGCAAAAAGAGCGTCACTCGGTGCTCATGCCACTAAAAACTGTTTTCGTTCTTATCGAGGAAGCATGTATGTATCTGAAAGCACGTTTCCAGCAATGTTGGCCGCTACGCTCGCAACACTGCACTTTTACTACGGTGCGCGTTTGTTGAACCACGCGCGCTGGTCGAGTGAAGAGAGACACGCTGAAAGTTGTCATCGATTTCTTTGAAAGTTTGCTATCGACACAGTCGCGCTGTCCCTCTAAGCGGATGAGCAGTCAAGTCACGTTCAGTCCATACAGCCCTTGCTGCGGAGTGGTACCATTACTGTACGCTTGTGCTGCCCAAGCGACTTCCGGGAATGACGAAGCATCTGCGTCGCTCACCGCCTTGACTTCTAAAAGCGAACTCAATAAAGAGCGCTACAATAAGAACTGGCTGAGATACAAAAACATACGTACTGCGGCAGCGGCGGCGCGCACGGAGGTGTACGTATTCAAAATGGCGACACGACGAGTTTTCGCGAGGCATGGTGTAGAGAGTAGGTGCACATGCGCATAAAATTTACAGGAAAGCTGCGTACAGCTATGTTCTGGCAGATTGTGTCCGCGGGCAAAAGACAGGTAAAACGACTATTTTCGAGGAACCGATAAACTCTACTAATCCTCTGGTTTTGCGTCGAAAAAACGGACACGGCGTAAACGTAAACATAAAGGTGTATGATTTCGCTGACATGGCGGAATAACAGGAACAATTTCGCCTCAAAGACCACTTGCGTAAGAAACCAACGTGATGTCATTTTCGTATTTTCGAAATTGCGGGATTTCAGATCGAGATCACCGTTGATAGGATGAGTCATGCATACAAATTCTCTCTCTCTCTCTCTCTCTCTCTCTCTCTCTATATATATATATATATATATATATATATATATATATATATATATATATATATATATATATATATATATATAAATGTATGTATAGGGCATCCGCTATAAGGTCCACCATAGTGGCAGTCTCGCTGGATTCCATCTTCATCTTCACAATATTGGAAGGGCTCTGAATGTTTTTCAATGTACATCATGAATAAATTATGCAACGAAAGAGCCTTTAAACGGCTAAAATTCATTATTGTGTCGACTGCTGGTACTTTGAGCTTTCTTTTGAACTTCCTTCTCATTTTTTAGCTCTCTTGTTTATTTACTGTAGCTCAGCGGGGGCGAGAGTGCTCCCTTGGCTGTCAAGGGCGATCGCCGAGCTCCCTTCGCGAAAAGTTCCATTAACTTCAGCGAAAGGGCGACCGTGTGACACGGATCACGCACGTGCCTGGACATAAACACGAAGGAGTTAAAAGTACTTAGGGGATGCCAATGGGACAGGGGTATAAGCCAGAATAAATATACATAAATTTTATTTCGTTAGTCGCGCTTATTTGCTAGGATTCAGCACGCTGAAAAAAAGTAAACAAGAACAAATCTAGGCGACATGCGGGGAAATGAGCCGTGTTGTTCCTTCCCACGCAGTGTTGCATTTTACGCTACATTACGGCAATCACGCGTGCTTTTAGTAGAAGCATTCCGAGCGTACCCTCTTACCTCGCGACCTTTAGAATATTTTTTTAAATTCCGAAAATGAAGTATGTCAAAAGCCTTCACGGTGATTCAACGTTGCAAGAAGATGCTGTCGGTATGTGCTTTAACCAGATTTACACGCTTTTTTAGAGTGCCTCGTTTCGTTAAAGATTTTTGTTGTTTACCATGAAGAAGTCATGCATTCCAAATACAATATGCAACAGACGTCCCGTTTGCTTCTGTTTTTGTAACGGTGGTGTAATACATATTGCGGTGGTGTAACCGAGAGGGGTTGACATAAAAAAAACACTAAAAGTGCGAGTCACGTTCTATAACTTCATGCAGAACTGTCTTATTTACAAAAAGTTAGGGAGTTTTTCTGGAACATCTCCTCTCGCTATTTACCCTCCCCCCATTTTTAACAGCAGCCGGAGGAAGAGGAAATTTTTTTACTTTGCCCACATTTCTGTAGTTAGGTGCACTATAAGAGCCTATAAAGGTGGTTCTCAGCAATGGATGTTTCGGGGACCCCTTTTTGGACTGGAGGAAGAGATGAGGGACCCCTTTCAGTGTGAGAAAAGGGAGGCAGGGGGTCATAAAATAACACAACATGCAGCATTATATAGGTGCATTTTATTTCTCCCTGGCAAAGAATGGTCAAACTAAAGCGACACACCAATTCCATCTCAACCGCTTGTCAATAAGCTGTGCAGTCTGCAGCCACATTCAACCTGTTTCTAGCTATGTTTGCTCTAGAAATATGCGAGTCTAGAAAAATCATGCTCGCGTGCATATGTCGTAGAAAACTGTAACAAAAACTTTGCAGCCATCTCGTGGAGAAGAGGAAACATAAGTCAGCTTCACCGCAATGCAAAATATGAGGCACCTTCGCGCTAGTGGTGCCAAGCCTGAAGGTAGTGCGGAGCTGGGCAGCCCTCGTTTTCTTCGGTTTTCTCTTTCTGCCTTCCTCTCTTTCTTTTTCTTTTTTCGTTTTTGTGTCTTTTTTTCTTTCCTTATTTCTATTTATTTCTATTTTTCTTCCGATTTGTTCCCTTTCTTTTCCCCTCTCTCTCTTTCTCGCTTGCTTCCTCTCTTTTTTTTTCTATTTTTATACATGGTCCTCCCTGAATTACGCCAAGCGACGACAGCATACGAGAGCATACGACAACCCGGGTCCCTAAAAAAATTGGGGGACCCTTAAGCTTCTTCGCCTTTAAGAGTTGAACGCGATAGCGAAATCCGGCCCCTAGTGCGCACTTCAACCACTAAATGCATACTTATTAATGTGTGTTGTTGCACACACACGCACGCGCGCACAGACACACGCGCGCGCGACGTGGTCAGACCAGAAAAGCGGAGGTCAAACGCCAACAACGCCACGAAGATGCCTTGCTGAGAGCCAGGGAAGCTGAAATGAAGCGTGGTCGTCGTGATGTCGATCACAGGCGTCAACGACGCCAAAATGACGCAGAACTTCGAGCTCGAGAAGCGGAGGGCAAGCGTCAGCGTCGCCAAGACAACCCTGACATGAGAGCGACTACTTGACATGAATGTCCCGCCGACACTCATCGATTAACAAGGGCTCTGCTGTAGTCGCATGGCCTCCGAGATGGCGGGCGCGCGGTGCATTTGCCATCTTGGAGGCTATAACGTTTGCTCTTTGTTTGATATGTTTTCCGCTAGATGGACATAGTTGTCCATTTTGGAGCTGTTTGTAATTTTGTGTGTGTGTGTCTTTAGCAAGAACGTAGTTTGATGGCCTCGCCAATGCGCCTACAAATCGCCGAATGGGCTCATTTTCGTCGTGACACCTGCCGAACAAAATAAAGAAGAATCCCTCAAGGCTGTGCTTAGTTTGCAAGGCACACGGCAAGAAGTCCGAGAGCCGATGTGAGTGCGAAAGATGTGAAGTTGGTCCTCACATGCCTGTGTACTTCAAAGTTTTTCACACACGAAAATCGCACTGAAACAGTTGATGCAGTTAAGCGTCGCCTTGCGCGATTGTGCGCTTCTGCCATGCAACATTAAATGCGTTAAGGAGACTCCTTCCACTACATGGCATTTATGTAGTGCTTTTTCCGAAGCAGTTGCAAGTAACATTGTGGCTTTGTGGTAGGACACCTGCTTGCCACGCGAATGGCCCGGGTTTGATCCTCAATAGCACCGACACCTGCTTGCCACGCGAACGGCCCGGGTTCGATCCTCAATGGCACCGAAGATTTTTATTGTTAATTTTATTTGCTTCTTTCCCGATTTTTCGGTCACGGACGATTTTTCGTTCACAGCCAAGGACGCCGTCACCGACGTCGACACCGGAATTTCTGCGACACGAGCTCTCTAACGCTATCGCGTTAATATAACCATCAAGGCGCTCGAAGAACAAGAGGTAGAAGACTTCTTGGCGCGAGCGCACAGTCAATATGCTACACATAGCTATGCTATACGTGATTTTGCCAGCGTTACGCCAAGCTGCATGAGACGACAGCATACGACAGCGCGGGCCCCTAAAGTGCTCCGCACTTAAAATGTCATGCGGTGAAGACAGAGAGAGAAGGAAGTAAAGACAGGGAAGTTAACGAGACGCACGTCCGGTTTGGTGCCCTGCACTGGGGGAGAGTGATAAGTAGGCGAAAAGAGGGACAGAGGAATAGAGGAGGGATGGACACAATCACGAGCACACTTGAAGAAGCCATCAAGTGTACAGGCGGTCACGCAGATCTGTTGATTTCAGGTATTTCAGCAGAGCTTTAGTTGCCTTCTGCGCCCTCGGAACACATGTCCAAGGTCCTAGAATCTTGTTTACAGAAAATGGTCTCGAGTCCAGTTGGTCCAAATCAATGCAGAGCGGGCATCGCTGGTCGTCATAGCGAGTGCGGTTGCACAGGACGTCTTCTATTGTCTCTTTCGTTCCGCAGGAATCGCATATAGAGGTGTCCGCCTTACCGATGCGAAACGAGTACGCCTTGTGAATGCAACACCCAACCAAAGACGAAGCGTACAAAATCATAACGGGCTGCTGCCACGGGCAATAGTGTGCCTCCAAAAAACGCGTTTTTACAGCGAAAGCTGTTATGAGATCATTTCACCGGCCGTTTTTGGTGCCGTAGTTGTCCGCCGCCGCCGCCGGTGTCCGTAACCAGTATCGCTCGAAATAAGAAAAAAAAAACTAAATAAGAAAAAAATTCCCGGATGGAACGAGGTTCGAACCTGGGCCCTCTGCGTGGGAGCCCAGTATTCAACCTCTGAGCCATGCCGGTGCTTGAAACTGCTTTGCAAAAAGGTCCTATACAGGCTTCATGTCGGGAAGGAACCACATTAGCATATGCAATATAGCGTGGTAAAAGAGTAGAATAAGCACCAAGCGTCGCACAACGCGAATTCTGTAACCAGGCGTCACACAATGCGAATTGCGCAACGAGTAGGTTGTTGAATGCTTCCAACCCATTACAAAGAGCTCTGCCATAATTCTTCATCGTCATCACGCACAGCATCAACAAAGTGCGCATAATGCCTTACATGCGTTTAGCAGGTACCACGGCTGTCTGTAGAATGACGAAAAATGGCACAGCCTACTGCCCTACTTCTCAAAAATTACAATGATTTATAGCGTAGTGGGTTCCTCGCAAGTGCACTTCTGTTGGTTGCCAAGGAAGCCCATAAGGCTCCCATGATCCATTTCCTCAGGGTCTCAATAAAGTCAATTCTCTCTCTCTCTCGCTCTACGTTTCTCTGGTTAAAGTGTGTTATAAAGCGTGGTGGGACAGTTAAATAACGACCGGGCGTCACACAATATGCATTACGTAACTAGTGGGTCGTTTAAAGCTTCCAACCCATTACAAAGGGCGCAACCATAATTATTCATCGTCATCAACCGCCGCATCAACAAACTGCACATAATCGCTTACATATGGTACCTCGCTTCTCCGCAGAACAACGAATAATGTCGTGCTGGGTGCTTCCCAACTTCCCAAAAATTACGCTTTGTTGCGTAGTGGGTACGTTGCTAATGTATCTTTATTAGTAGCCACAGGAGAGTTTATAACGGGCTCTAGAAATGCCGCTCTTCTAGCTTTCGCTGTGACTGTGCTGCGCTTTCCGCGCAGGCCTGGCGTTTTTTTCGAGGATTGGTCTCGCGGACCCCCAAAAATCGCTTCGTGGAAAGCCTGGGGTCCGCGGACTCCCATTTGAGAACCACTGGCCTATAAGATATTTTGTAACATCTCTTTTCTATCATCTTTCACTCCCCCTTCCCCTTTCCCCAGCACAGGGTAGCCAGCCGGTCTGAGAACTGGCTAACCTCCCTGTCTTTCCGTTTTTCTTCTCCTCCTCCTCCTCCTCTGCGCGGCAGGGTCGACGTTAATATAGGTACAAAACATACATGCGTAATTCTAAGGTTGTGGGTTCGGTTCCCACCGATAGAAAGGTTGATTTTTTGTCCACTTTAAGTTCAATTTGCGTTATAATTACTAAAGCTAAAACACAAATAATGTCCCTTATAATTTCCTTGGTATAATTGTCTGTTGGATTCACTTGATTGTGTCTAACAAAGAAACGAGCCCCTCGAAAAAAATTCCCCCTCTTTTGTTCATGCCTCTGGTAGTGTTACACGTAGGTAGCGGTTATACAAGAGGTTATTATTGCAGCTGTTTTAACAACTAAGCTACGTATACTATAGTAGCACCGTTTCAAGTGGACTGCACCATACTGAAAGACAATGTCATTACACTTTGAGTTTCTTCTTTCATCCCACTGAATTGTCTTCAGCTCGTCCTTTTCCTCATCCAAATATTAGGAGATGGAGCTCACAGGAGCTGAAAAAGTACACTAAATATTAGGGAGAGCAATTTCACAATAAGCTAAGCAGGATTCTTCTTGTCAAGTCTTGTTTCTTTTCCTGCACAATTAGGCGCAGCGACCACTAATTATGCTTCAACCTCGCGCAGCCCTTGCAGGTGCTTAGTGATTAGTGCGGAGAAGCGAGTGAGGAGATTACGTCAAAGCTGGCCGCAGGGGGTCGCCGTATGCCACTATGCAACGACGTTACAGTATAATGACCCGTATCGTGTCCCTCCAGCGAAAAGATTTGACTGATTAAAATTAGCCTACCTTTTCTAAGCACCGTTTCTCTCGTAGCCGACATTGTAGATTTTCCTTCGTTCGGTGAACTTCATGAAACACGCGAGAAAGAAAGTCAATCAGGCGTAGAGTGATTACGGGGAGATCGATAACCTTCCTGAAAGTAAGACGCGAGGACATAGGCTGGACTGAGATCGAGCCAAATTACGCTGTCGATGTTTATGTATCTACCTCTGTATCGGCTCCCGAATTACTGGGCGATATTACGCGTGCCGATATCTTATGGTAGTGGGCGCAGCTTACGAGCTGGAATGGGAAACAGGTTATACGGCTCATTGCTGGGTCTTGCCGTTTATACAACGATTTCCGGAGTGCATCGATGGTATCGACGTGCTGTAATGCTTTACCTAAGCGGAAATTATGTTTTATTTTTTAAATTAAATCGCAGTTGTAACTCACAGCTTCTTTTGTTTTTTCATTATCCACTGAAATTCATAGACCTCAAAAGGGGAGGGCAAAGACAGTAAAGAAAAAGCAAAATCTCCACGAGATGTAAATAGATTAAACCAGTGCGTGCTAAACTAGCATGTCACGCGGGGGTTTGGTCTAAGTGGACGTGAAAGATATATGACCCAACGCGCTGGTCGAAGTCGGTCAAATCAACACGCCTCGTCCACTTGGACAGTCAGCGGAGCCGGGTCAATAATACGACCCGTTATTTTTATTCTTGGAATGGTGCGGCGCTTCGAACAATGTTTGGTTAGGCTTATTGCTTATACCTACCTTATCCCGGAAGTGGGGTGCAACAAATATGCCTGCGCTTCTTTACAGGTATTCATAAACATGTCATACCGCGGGTCAATACGTTCTAGAAGAAACTTCGTTTGAGCTGATCGATATTGATTCATAGCAGAAGAAACTTCTAAGCGCAGACTGAACAAGGACGAAGAACACGCATAACTACAAGACGGGCGGCAACTTCCATGTTTACTTAAACAGCTTCGAATTTTATTTCAGGCTAAAAGATGTCTTTGTCAAGACACCTGGTGACAATGTACGCGCATCACATTTTCTACAGCAAAGCTGTATATAGCTCTGTTTTGGTGGATTGTGTCCGCGGACCAAGAGACGCGTAGAACGAGAATTTTCGGCGGGCCGTTCAACTCGAATCAATCCAGCGTTTCTGCGCCGAAAAAATGAACATGGCGTAAAAGTACACATAGAGGCGTATCGTTTCGCCGTCATGTCAGAATTACGTGAACAAGTGTGCCTCAAAGACAATGCCACTCGCATAAGAAACGAAGGTCATGCCATTTTTGTGCTTTCGAGCCAACTTATGTACTGCAGAATTTCATCTTGAGACTGCCGTTGATGAGATTATATGCGTCATGCGCGAGAGAAACACCGAATCTCCGAGTGTAGGTATCCTTATTCGCTCGATACACTCAATAATGATAATATATGAATACACTGTAGCAATACTGACTATTCCAGACCCGCCATAGTCACCATTTTGCTGGCTTTCGTCCTCACAATATTGGATGGGCTCTGAAGTTTTTTTTACTGCTATGCGCGTACGCTATCACCACGTGTCTTAACTGTGCTGTAAAAGCATATTTCCAGTGTGATATTAGATTATTTGAAAGTTGGCACCCGCCCTGATGTATTGTGTTCTTCGTCCTGGTTCGATGTGCACCTAGAGGTTTCTTCAGTTATGACTGAGTTAATAGGTTGGGCGTCGAGTATGTACCTTAGTGACATCCTAACGAGACCTCCTAACGTACTATCATCTGTCATTATAGGAATAATATTTACCGTGCACCTGCACATATGAAAATGCTCTTGTTTGCGGCTTATAACGCAAACTTTTTCGTTTGCCATCGCAGCCGCAGGAAGGACGAAATTAAGTTTTCCGCTTCCGCACTTTATTTGCACAATGGTCATTACATTCAACCTGCCGTTCGATACCATCAGAAAGTTAGCGACGGATATCCACGTGAAAAAAGGAAAGAAGCACAGTTTCATTTCACGGTGGTGGCGACCAAGGGCCAAGGGCCAAGGCCAAGGAGGGGGGGTGGGGAGACGGGAGTCGGCGGGGGGGGGGGGGTTCGATCAACCCCCCACTAAAATTTTTAATTTTGCTTGCGTATATATGCACGCACACACACAAACGCGTCCACGAACATACATATAGTTCAACCCCCTCCCCCCCTGCCCCCGAAAAAAATTTCTGGCTACGCCCCTGGTGGCGACGTAGCTGAAATCGAAGTGGACCATATTTTTGATGTCCCGTGCGATGTTTTCTAAGCAGATTGTCGTTATATTTCCTCGAATGAACACCACTGCGCGATTGTGCACCTATATCAAGACACGCAAGCGAATCGACAAGCATGCTGCATATTCTGAAAAGATAGTTACTAGCACGAAAAACTTAAGAAAAAAAATGTGCGGCAGGACAGAACGCATGGGAAGCAAGTAGCCCAACTTTCTTCGTTAATGATGAACCTATGCTTTGCACACGCAATCATGGTTTTGCATTCGATACGACGAGGAAGAAAGGAAAAAAATAATGAAGCCCTCGAACCATTGTACAAGGCAAGTATATTCTGAGCGCTGACTGTGTAGCTCATCATCTTCGTCTGTGCACACAAATAATCGCTATCCTTATCATACGTCGTCTCGCTACCACTTATAATACAACTACCTCTTGCAATATACATAAAATATTTGCTATACTTGTATGCTTGGATACCCACGGTGCTAATTACGCTTAGTGACGGCTAAATTAGGATAATCTTTTTTCGTGCTTCCGTCTTTTTATGGTTTTGTACCGCGAGAAAGGGAACACGGCGAGAACTAGTATGCTTAGCATAGCGATGTGCACCTTGACATTAGACATTAATAAGGGTGTACTTAACCATTGAGTTAGAAGATAAATCGATCATTTTTATATGCCGGGAAACACAAGATTGTAGTTACGCCTAATAAAAACTAGACTTCAATTTTTTTCAACAGCACAGGAAATCAATGCAGTATTCTTCCCCATCGTTACTGAACATGCTTGTTTTTTTTTAACACTAGCATTACTGAACGTATTATATACGTAATTACTGCATGATTTATTGTTTTATGCAAGCGATATCCAAGTGTGACGAGGCACACATGCGAAGGACGTCGGAAGTCATCACCATCATCTTCTTCAAATTTATGTTCACTGCAAGAATACAGCCTCTCCCAACAACCTCCATTAAGTCAATCTTGCGCTAGTTGATTCCATTTAAAGCCTGCAAACTTCATAATTTCATCACTGCACCTAATTCTCTGCAGTCGACGTCATGATTCGATTACCTTGGCGCCAGTTATGTCACTTTAAAAGAAACCACCACTTACCTGCGCCATACGTCTTACATGATCTGTCCCCAGGTCAGTTTTTAAAATTCTTACTGTCAATTGGCAAACCAGCAACCCCCGTTTGTACTGTAATCGACAGCTCTATCCTAAATGTTCTATCACTCACTGTGAGGTGGTTAAATTATCACGTTTGTTGTTCCCTCACATCCTAGTTCAATTGCTAGACCAGTCCAACTACAGAATAGGTAATGCAAGAAGTCTTACTAGTATTGCAGCTATTAGCGTATGAATAAAGCCAACAAGAATGCAAGTGTACAAAAAAAAAAATAAGTTTACCTCCGTTAAGGAGAGAGCAAAGTAGACAACATTAGCGATAGCGTTCCTTTCAAACTTGAACTCACCTTCGCCGAATGGACTGCCGCTGCACAGATGTGACACGAAAAAGACGAAGCAGCCTCGAACAAATAAATCCGACATCTCATGCGCGAGCGCAGTTAATTCAGATGTTGCGACTTCCTGCCGAAATAACTTGACCTGTCGATCCTAAAGAAGAGGACTGCCAAAAAAAGTCGCCTTGCCGAGCAAGACGCTCGTGAAGTTTACGTTAAGTGATAATACTTAAACGCGAAGGAGGGCAGGCTCAAAGAACGCCGCAGAAACTGAAAAGAAAAGAACTTTCGCTCGCCAAGTTCTGGTCTCACGAACGTGTGAACTTTTGCGGAGTCACCGAACGGGCTAGCAACGTTGGCGGCAGCAAATGCGAAGCGCGCTCTCCGGAACAGCGAGCTCAATTCGAGTATGTAAGAGGAGGAGGGAGAGAGGGGTAGAGGAAAGGAGAGTACCGACGTTCCGAATGCGACGCGAGCGCCCCCTCGAAAACTGGTGGCAGACCCGGCTGTCTCCCAAAACTGTTTACGGACTGCCCGAGCAACGGCGACTGCGGCATTTCGCGTTGGTAGAACCCCGGATCACAGAGTGCGGTGCCGGTCGATTCTGGAGAGAGGGAGTGTCTGAAGTCGAGAGGGAGGGTAGTAATGACCAAAAGTTTGGATATGCGCAGGTGGCGCTGAGTCGTGCTCCTGCAAGGTTTCTAGAAAATAGCGCTTATTCTTTTTTCAAGAACCACTTCGTCATATGCGCAGCTCAGCGTAGGAATTAGGAAATACTGGAATTGCAGTTCGCGTACTAAGGACGTAACCATCGACTATTAAAGTTGCAGACGCATGCACAAGTCATGCCTCGATATCGTTAACAGACCAAGCTTACGCATATGTGCTTGCCACGTGTAATTTTAGTTATGCCTTATTACTTAAATTACTTTTATCACTTTGGCATTCTCTTCTTTTTTCCTTGTTCTGTTTACCTGAGCTTAATGCTTTGTTTTGTGTTTTCAATGAAAGTCTAAGTTGTAAGTCTGTGCTGATTCTGTGCGTTCTGTCTCGTTCCGCTTCGTCGTTCCTCACTACACAAAATACTTTAACATTAAAGCTAGCCAAACTTTCAATCTTTTTTAAAGTGCACGAGCATATGCAGTCGAATTTAACCGGACATCTCTACTACGGCGTCTCTTATATCCTGAGTCACTTTGGAACGTTAGAGTATAGACACCAAAAGCTCCGACAAAGATTTCAAAAACTTCCGCCGAGAGGCCCGTGTAACGACATGAATTGGTATCACGTGACGGCAACATCACGTGGAGTACCAAAGCAGTGACAGTAGCAAACCGATGTGCCGTCCAATATATCTCGCACGTGCGCCTCCGGTTTGCGGCACCAATTCTACCTAAACGTACAGTTTCGTTTCTAGGGCTTCGAAACTCGAATGAATTGGCTTTAACCCTCCAGATCTCTGTCAAAATTAATCGCAGCATTTCTTGAAAGTACGCGAAGCTCATGCTAGTCAACTTCGTGTCAGGTTACCGCCTGGTTTTAGTTTCTACACTTCTTCAAACTCCAAAGACCAGCCTAAAAGTATTTTAAAGTGTTTCCTCATTTGATTGGAAAAGTGAGTGCGGCTTAACCGTCGTATGTTTCGGTAAAGTTGACTACTTGGGAAAAGCAAGTCATAACATGTCATCAGGAGTGAGCGCCTTGCCGGCAGAAGGAGCCAGAGTTACGCATTAAAAAAAAAAAACAGCAAAAAAGAGAAACATACGATCCGAAAATATAACCAAAGAAGAACTAACATCGATCATGTGTCTTTTATAAAGACTGTCGACTCGGCGTATTCCGATCACGAACGGCGTGCGTTCATCAGTTTCAAGCGTAGTTTTTGACAGGAGAGTAATGAGCGGAACATTTATGGACAAGAGAAAATGTACGACAGAGAAACGAAGATTATTGGTAAGGGAGATGATAACCCTAACAAGGCGGTTGAAACTTAGTATGTATCTTACAGGTAACGACGTACATGGTTTGTATAAAAAGTATCGGGAAAAGTTACGGAAAAATAGATTTGTTCGAGATATTGCTAAAACGCCTTAAAAGTCTTCGAAGTAGATCCCTTGAGCGTCGACACAATTTTGCCAACGGCTTTTTTACTTCTCCAAGGCTTCCCGGTGGACAGATTCCGGACGGTCATAAGGGCCCACGTAAAAGTTTCTTTGACAGCACTTAGGGTCCTTTGGTGGTGTTCTTTGAGGGAGGATTTCACATTTGAGCGGTATGCCGGAACGGAACGAAAAAAAAAAAAACGATACTTTTGACCAGAACGAAAACGTAACCGACACTTTGTTATTTCGTGCCGGAGTGATAGAAGAAGAAGAAGAAGAAGAAGAAATAACTTTATTTTTAATGTCCGTTGGCCAATTCCCCAGTGTGGGTATGAGCCATAGTTTCCAGGCTCTACTCTACTCTACTCTACTTTTAATGTCCAGCGAAGTGGACGGGGTGGGCAACCCCGGCGTAGGCATCGGCCGCGAGCCCTTGGGCTCGGGCGGCTTCCTCGGCTCGTTGGACGGCCCAAAGTTGTTCTTCTATTGCGGTGCTGAGCAGAGCCTCCTCCCAGCGCACCCTGCGGTTCGATACTGCCTCCTCATGGTTTCCGTGTGCTATGTCGTCTAAGCTCGAGTACTCCCACAGTATGTGGCCCAGTGTTGCCCTTGCATCGCACATCTTACATTCGTCTGTCAAATAGAGATCATGGTAACAGAGACGAAAGATAACTGGGTTTGGGTAAGTGTGTGTTTGCAGCTGCCGCCACGCAACTGCCTGCTTTTTATTTAATCTGTAGTGTGGCGGTGGGTATTTGCGTCTTCCTAGCCTGTAGTGCTGCGTTATTTCATTGTAGCTAGTCATACGTTCCTCCCACTCCCACTCTTCCCCGCGTGGGACCTCGGTCAAAGCGGCGTCGGTGTTCGCAACGGCTCGGTTCGTGAGCTCTCGAGCTGCCGCGTGTGAAGCCTCGTTGCCGGCCAGCGGGGTTTCTGTGTGTGCGGTCGTCCATATAACGAAAGTGTCATTTTTGTTTGGAATTTTTTGCTCGTGATTCGTTAGGATTCGCAGCGCCTCTCGGGAGACCCGGCCGTTAGCATAGTTACGTATCCTCGCTTGCGAGTCCCTAATTACTACTTCGGCCTCGGTGGTGTCCACCGCGAGGGCGATGGCCACCTCCTCGGCCGTCTCGGTGAGTGGGGTTTGCACCGTAACGCTCGTCTTGCATATTCCTTCGCAGTTGACCACCGCGGCCACGTAGCCACACCTGCGCGCGTATCTGGCCGCGTCCACGAATACCGTTTCCTTGCAATTCGCGAATTTCGTCTGCAAGTCCTGCGCCCTCTTATTTCTTCTACCGGCGTGATGTTCCGGTTGCATTTGTTTGGGCAACGGCGGAACTACCATTCTTTCTCTCACCATCGCGGGTACGTCTGCTTTGTCACCCTGCTGCGTGTGATAGCCTACGCCTAGCTTTTCAAGGATGTACCTACCCGTTTTTGTCTTTGAAAGTCGTTCGTATTGTGCTATGTCATGCGCTTCCATTAATTCATCAAGCGTGTTGTGCAAACCTAGTTCTAAGAATTTCACCGTGCTTGTGTTATTGGGTAACCCTAAGGCTTGATTATAAACTTTCCTGATTAAACAATGTAATTTCGCTTTCTCGGCTACCTGCCACTTTAAGTAAGGTGCAACGTACGTGATTCTACTGAGGACGAAGGCTTGCACAAGCCTAATGGTCATGAAAGTGAGAAATTATGCATATCTCAGGGAACAGTATTAGG
The DNA here is from genome assembly GCF_013339695.2 of Rhipicephalus sanguineus. NCBI lineage: Eukaryota > Metazoa > Arthropoda > Arachnida > Ixodida > Ixodidae > Rhipicephalus > Rhipicephalus sanguineus. Next base: position 12,916,543 of record NC_051185.1, read on the forward strand.
GCGCACCTCAGGCAGGAATTCCAAAGCGAAGATATGTTCCAATTGTGCGAGAAATGAAAACAGTGGCAACCAGATATGTTTATATTAACGCAAGTCGACTATTGCGTGCCTGTCACGGAGGCCAGCGTGGAGACGGCAATCTCGGCGCTGAAGTTTGTTATAGCGAAAGCTGTTATGAGATCACAACAGCCGACTTTGGCGCCATGGTTGTCCGCCGCCGCCGGTGTCCGTAACCGCTATCGCGTGAAATAAGAAAATATGAAATGAGAAACAAATTCCTAGGATCGGATGGCATTTGAACCCACTAGTTGGTAGGAAATCGTAGTACAGTTACTTCCGCTCCTCTGAAGAACGTGTTTTACCACTGTCCCACTTTCTTAAGAGGAGCGCAAGTAGCTATACCACAAAGCCAATGTTTTTTAAGATTACGTAACTTCAAATTTTTGCATATAAAGACCGTTACGGAACATTTTTTTTTCTTTTTCGTTCTGGAACAGAAACGGAACGGAACTTTTGGCGGTGGAACGAAACTAAAACCGAAGCGAAAAACATTTCGTTCCGTCACCCTGCATGTGAGAATAGGAAATAGTCTGCTAGTGCCATGTCGGGGCTGTACAGGGGTTGAGGAATCGTCGCGATGTCATTTATCGTCAGGTATCGGCAGGCCAACGCAAAATGTGATGTGGTACCGTTGTTGAATCTCTGCATATTGCACATGCACCGGGTCACTCAACAGGGCTCCACTAAAAGCACGATCTAGCCTGAACAAACGCTCGCAGGCGACTGGCGCGTCTAGAAAGTCACCCCCCCCCCTCTCCAGAGTGTATGCACGGGGTGAGCGCGATGCGACGTACAGTCACGTCAGGGAAAAAATGTTCCTGATACTATTTATACACACCCTGTATATCATTTCATTTGGCGTTTGAAAACTCCGAGTCGACGTCGGCTGTTGAAGAAGCCTTTGACAACACTAGAAAGAGACCACTCGCAGTCGAAATCTAGATTACGCTGATTAACCAAGCGACACTATCCGGTATCTAAGGTCACCAGAAGCACTGTTTTAAGTACCAAAATGAAACAGAACATGCAGTACGTAATTCTTGGTCAATAATTTCATAACCATGTTTGATACAAACGTTACTGCTGCTTTAAGTACCAAAATGAAACAAAACATGCAGTACGTAATTCTTGGTCAATAATTTCATAACCATGTTTGATACAAACGTTACTGCTTTTCTACATTCATATAGGGCATCTTCAAATAGGAATGAGAGGGAACGTTTTTTACATCCTGTAGATATTTTAGTCATAACAATATGACAATTCCAAAATTACATGAATGATACAAAAAGGTAACAATCGAACTTGATTCAACGTTAGCGTAACAACAGACATAGTAAAAGCAAAATACGACCAAAAGGAATTGTTTTTCTTCTATTTAATGATTAGCGCAAGACAGACAGAATAGTGTCAGACAAATAAACACTATCGAAGCCATTTTTTTTTTGTGAATTGTGATGACAGCCTCTTTTCTCCTGTAACTGTTTACTAGGCATTCGCAAAATCCATGGCTCAAGGTCGTGCAGTTGCAAAAACATTAAAGTGGAGTCACCATCCTTCTTTTATTCATGCGCCTTCAAGGGCTTCTCGTAGTTGTAATGAGAGTGGCGCTGCTGTTATTGTAGAAGGGTAATCGATAAACGCAGGTGAACTACGCTTTTCATTGATGAGCCTTTAACGACGAACGCCAAGTAGGGAACAAACTTTCTTGAACGGCACCACGCTAGCCATGGACCTTGACTATATACCGCGCCGAAGTGAGCAACCACACGGCTGTCGTAGATTCGTCATTACCAATGAAACCGAAACAAACATCGTTCTGCTGACAGATGACCTTGCGCAAACCACTTCTGGTCATGTCTGGTCGTTATGACGCAATACGAATAAGATATCTGATATTTGAACAGTGACTCGCTCCGAAGGGAGGTTAAAGACGTGCTCTTGCTCAAGCGCGATTAAATGTCCTGCCAACAAAACTACTCAACTAACCGAGCTGTTCTCGACGACCAACTTTGGGCTGTGTAGCAGGCCCGCGAGGCGGCGGTGAGGCAAGGCCTCGACGTCCCCACGTGGGAGACCTAAGGCCCGGTCGGCGAAAGCTTTGAAGGGCTATGAATAATGTTGTTACCAACCAACCAAACCGAGCTGTTTGCGTTCGATTACGTTATCTGCTCCAATTGCGGGTAAAGTTATTGTAGTTAACTCAAATAAAGCCCTGCAACGATCTGCAATAACGTTTCTGAAGCAAGGGCTTTCAGGTGAGACAGCCGCTACAAACCATAGCCCACGACTTGCTGCTACTCGTCGGCGACGTGCCTAATCATTGTACAAAGCGCGCTTTCACAACTTCGGAGTCCGGCAGACTAAACACGAGATATATTAAGTTGGTCCGCAAGACAAACAAAGTCTTCGAAAAGCCTGCTTGGCAGGCCCCAGCAGGATCATTATTGAAAGCGAGCTAACCCGTTCTAATTTCTTGTGAGATGTTTACTAAGTAAGCTTTTGACTCCAGAAAATGGAGGCCAGTGTCCTACGTACAATAGTCAGTGTTGATGCGGCGTCTGGGTCCTATGCTTATTTGGAGTACCGTCCATCGAAGTGCAGTTCGATGGCGTAAGAAGCAAAGAAAACAAATTGAAGTGACTGGACCTTTTGTTGTCCCAACTTAACGTGAGTGTACGAAATGGGAAATGGTAATAACTACATGGACGTGTTGATGTAGCGCCCCAATATGAGTAATTAAGGCTTACTTCAAGACAGTTAGCGCTAGCCAGATAAGCATATATGTGAGCTGCATTTTCGAGAAGCTTGTGGTCAGTCTGGTTTCGATCGCTTAGGTGGTCGATACATCGGTTTGTTAATGGCAAATTGTGTTCACGTGCTAACGAATTCAAAGGGTATTGACCTTTGTCTATAGTTTTCAGCGTAGTAGGCTCGTTCAAGTGTGACGCTCTAGAGAAGACGCAAGCAGCGCTACTGACTTTACAAGATTCGATTAAAAATAGTCATTAGCCTGTTTTGAGGACCTTACTCATTTGCCGGACGAGACGGTTAATGTGCGCATGAGGTACTGACGAAACAGCGCTTGTTATCGATTAACCGGAGATAGAAGCAAGGCTGTAGAAACGAGTCATTTGTATGCTCACTGAACATTCGAGTCTACACTGTTACGCTACAACAGAGTTCACTGATCTTTCGAAGATAAGGGTTCTGAAATGTTCTAGAAAGAGAAAAGAAGTCTGCGAATTGAAGTTAAAACCGGCTGTGTTGATAATGGCTGCTTTGTATTAATCTCCGAAAGTTAAAAAACAATAACAAAATAACATTGAGCGTCTGCGCTCGCGTGTGCCTGGCTTTTTTATACGTGTGTTTTGTTCACATCGCCGACAGTATAAATAAAAGAGTGAAAAGAAACAAACCGCGTCATGCAGGCAGTGGGGTAGCTTTTCCGTCTACGACACAGGGCAAACCTCGACCATTACAGCTTTGCTGAAAAACGATTTTTCCGCTCTAAGGTGTTGAGATAGGATTTCCCTAGATAGATTTCCATCTTTGTAAACTTCCTTATCTCAGTCAACATCGAGGTATTCTGGCCTCGACGCTGACCCTGCACGCCGGGCACGTGCCCCTACCCCCTCCGATATTCCTTTCTACCAAGGGATACAGAGCCCAAAACTACCCCCATTGTCCTTGTCCAGCCCTCACAGATCAACAACGTGCCCTTCCCTCGCCGCCCCTCGGCCCCCGAAACAAATTTCTGGCTACCCCACTGCCTGCATGACGCGGTTTGTTTCTTTTCACTCTTTTATTTATACTGTCGGCGATGTGAACAAAACACACGTATAAAAAAGCCAGGCACACGCGAGCGCAGACGCTCAATGTTATTTTGTTATTGTATCCCTTGGTAGAAAGGAATATCGGAGGGGGTAGGGGCACGTGCCCGGCGTGCAGGGTCAGCGTCGAGGCCAGAATACCTCGATGTTGACTGAGATAAGGAAGTTTACAAAGATGGAAATCTATCTAGGGAAATCCTATCTCAACACCTTAGAGCGGAAAAATCGTTTTTCAGCAAAGCTGTAATGGTCGAGGTTTGCCCTGTGTCGTAGACGGAAAATTATCATGATCATCAACAGGCATGCGCTCAATGACCACCCAGCCATTCTGTACAGATACTTAACGAGAGGAGTTGCAACGTGCCCACCAGGTTTTGTGTGTCCCAGCGTTGCGCGACTTAGTGGAAGCTGCGCCATATTTTTTCTCGGGAACTGCAATGTCAATTTCGATAAGGCCTGTTACATTTAAAGAAAAAAATGTTAACTCGTCACGGTAATCAGCGTTTTAAAACAGGACAGAAGCAGAGAACACAAAGACAAAGAAAAACAAAGACAATCATAGCTTAATTTTAGGAGAGTTACAGCAAATAGCTAAACTGCAGTAAGCTATAGCACCAAGCTTGAAACTATGTAGTTCTGCATTAAAAGACGATATCATGGTTTTTAAAAGAGTACGTGATAACACGTCTAAGGAGGGCACAACTTAAACTGTACCCCTTGAACTATACGACTTAGAGAATATGTCATTATAAGCCCTCATGCGCATTTTAATGTGTTAATATCAGATATTTATACATACAATTTCTTTTTTTCTGTTCAGATGCGTCTAAAAATACATTTTACCCTCCATGGTGGTCTAGTGGTTAAGGTGCTCCACTGCTGACCCGCAAGTAGCGGAATCGAATCCCGACCGCAGCGGCCATTTTCGATGGAGGCCAAAATGCATGAGTCCTGTGTGCTTAGATTTAGGTGCACGTTATAGAGCCCCAGGTGGTCAGAATTTCCGGAGCCCCATGCGTCTCTCATAATCGTATCGTGGTTTTGCGACGTTAAACCCCAACAATTTTCAATTTTTAATAAATATACATTTTATAAATAACCATATTTGTGCAACGTAATGCAATTATAATTTGCATGTTTCTTTCTATTTTAACTAACCGAACACCGCAATCAATTTTATGTTAAGATTTAGGCCTGCGTTCTAATTTTTCCCGTAGTTGCTGGAATTTAACCTAAATAGAACAACATAGCAAATTTTAGTAAAATTCACCCAGTAGTTATCTAACAAAACTATTCTTTGTGAATTACTTGTATTTAAACAAGCAACAAGGAGTTATCGTGTAGAATGACACAAAAATTCTCACGTTTCTAATGAAAATAAGGGATTCAGGGATCGTCTTATACAGCATATAGCTGAACAGAAAATAGTGAAACATTGACTAACTGAATCAAATACTTGGCGTATTAAAGGAACTATTGTCCCTTTCTGCAAACATATATATATATATATATATATATATATATATATATATATATATATATATATATATATATATATATATATATATATATATATACAACGGTTAGATTTAGGTGCCCGTCAAAGAGCCCCAGGTGGTCGATATTTCCGTAGCCCTCCAATACGGCGTCTCTCATATTCATACGGTTGTTTTGGGACGTTAAACCCGAACAATTATTATTACCGGTTGCCCAGTGAGATAATTTTTTTTTATTTCAGACGTATGTAAATACATGAAATAACACCTTTTTCGGCCGACTGAAACACACCTAATCAGCGAAGACAAATACACCGAGTACGACAAACAAATAGGCAGCTTGGACATTGCAGTCTTAGTCTGCCATTCGCGGCAACCAGCCAAACTCTTGTCTCTAATTTCGAGCAAAGCTTGTTATTTCGATAGCGATTATATGGACCCTGTCGACGGGTTTCTGCTGTCACCGTCACCGTGCCATTCTGTATATATATCTATATATATATATATATATATATATATATATATATATATATATATATATATATATATATATATATATAGATAGATAAAGGAAAATAGGTTAGAAGATAATTTTTCTGAAGCGCGCGAACGGGGATTCGAACCTGCGACCTCACTGTAAAGTTGGTTTTTGTGGAGTTCCACGAGATCGGACCGAAAAGAAGTAGCTGCTAGCCTTTCTTCGTATGCCATTCCAACATTCTTCGCATAACATTTCGTACTGACACATTCATTGCCTCGCCCTAGTTGCTAAACTGTAGTTTTTATCTCTTCACGTGTGTTTTTTCTAATTTTTTTTCGCAGCAGTAAACGTATGACTCCACGTGGAGTGCAGACAGGCACCGCAGGTTGAAATTGATGAACGAGCCACAGCAGTTGGTGTACATCACACAGGCCACCCATAATCGTTTCCCAGAAGGAAGCGCCCGCGCCTGCGGTTTATCGATTGCATGTTAAAAAAAATGCCCACAAATTCAAGGAAACGTATCGCATGGCCGGCTACAAACGGTTCAAGAAAGTTCGCTGCGCGTGAACTAATGATCGAGTAAAAGGTGTGGTGGAACCGACATGTTTCTTAGAAGTCACGGGCGAATGAAAAAAAATAAAATGTAACACCGAGTTTGGAAGTGTTTGTTTCAATAATGGACGCTGGGGTGCATTAACTGGGAGCTTAACGGAACCGTACGGCGTTGGCGTACTCACCACTCTGTCATAAATGATATTAAGTTAAGTCATATATTTTTGTGAAGTCATATATTTTGTGTGAGTTGGAATGCCCACTGTAGCACATTTACGCCTGCGATGTCGCGTTAACATCATGATCATGCGACATTTCAGTGATATCCTGCTGCATGTATATCTTTACACAGTGTGTTATAGTGTTATGCTGCGTGGTATCGCGTTCTGTTATATGTGAACTGGAATAACACGTTTCGAGCTAGTTGGTTGTTCATACCGAGGCGAAAACGGCGCGTAGAGACGAGTACAAACAGACACAAGAAAAGGCACAGACACAGGCGCTGTACCAAGCTTAGAAGCTCTGGGGCAGATCGCTTTCTTTCAAAAGCAAACTTGGGACCCCGAGCTAGAACGTCATGCACCGCTTTTGGAACGGTGGCTCCACCAAGTGGGTGAACCTGGTTTCTCGTCGAGGGCGGTTTTTTCGGAACAAGCGAACGAAGTCATGGGAGGGTGAGTTGCCACAGATGCTCAGTTGTCCTATCCAGTAAGCGACCAAACTGACGGCATAACTCCCCCGAGTCTCTGTTAGGAGTCGAGGCTCCTGTGTCTATGTCTGTGCCTTTTCTTGTGTCTGTTCGTACTCGTCTCTTTCGCCCCTGTTTTATGTATTTTCTGCTTTTAAATAACACTTGTATTTTCTGCTTTTAAATAACACTTGTTTCGAATTATATAACCGAACTTACCCCATCACCCAATGCCTTCTTGAAGGCCTATAAGGTATCTGAAAAAAAAAATAAAACAAAAAATAAATAAAGGAGATATTATACCGCTGGCGTAAAAAAACTTACGTATTTTTTAGTCACTGAAATTAGACAGACTAGAGGCTATGGTGGTTCTATAACAGCAAATAGCCAGCAGTGGTCCGTATCGGTGATAGTTTGGCCATATTTGGCCAATGATATCCAGCACCAGCCTACATCAACATGCGGTACGCAGCGCTGCTGGTAACGCTGGTGGTATGGACGTAAGCGCATACCACCAGCGTACCTACCACGACAAGGTCGTGTATCCTCCTCCAGCCCATACTACTACTGATGCATCTTCATTGTTTGTACGAACTTCAAGAGACTGGAGTGACCTTGCCGCTTCAACTGTACTTCATGAGAAACTTATTCGTCTTAAACACATCGTCCATGACCTAACATTATGTTCAGACTTGGCAGTAATGGAATTAGGGTAATTAAATTAGCTCTTGCTTCAATGAGTAAGGTAGTGAATGACTTTCTGGGGCGGTAACTTAGCAAAGTATTTGTTTAATTCAAGCGAGTAATTTGAAGAAAATTACCTATAACTTTCACAATTACTTTAGACTAAAATATGTATATCCGCTTCCCTTGTAGCATAAAAATTAACTAAGAAAGGAAAGCAAATTAACAAAGACAAGTCAATCTTAGTGCCAAACCTCAAGCGTGGGATCTATGAGCTGTCAGTGTACATGTGCTAAAAATTAGTGTGCGCATGAGGTGGTGCGTGAGTTATGAAATTTTATTAAATTAACTTTACAGTAACTTCATTACTTTCCGAAGTAATGGCAATGCCATTAATTTAATTGTTGGGTTTTACGTTGCAAACCCACGATATAATTATGAGAGACGCCGTAATGGAGGGCTCCGGAAATTTTGACCATCTGGTGTTCTTTAACGTGCACCTAGATATAAGTACACGGGCCTCTAACACTTCGCCTACATAGAAATGCGGCCGCCGCGGCCGCTATTGCTCCATTACTTGGGCACTCTGGTTGCCGACTTCTTTTCAACTACATTCTGTCTTAAAAATTAAGTTTACCCGGCTCTTCTCTCACGTCACACGAAGCCCAGCCCCAATCAGGACCACAGTCGGCGCCCCCGAGCGGAAGTGTAAATGAACTTTTAGTCTGCTAGTGCGAACTCATCTTATGCAGAGATGAGTCTGCGTCTGATCAACGCATCGTCGGTGTGAACACGAGCTTCCGCGCATACCAGGCAGAAAGCCAAGTGTTCCCTTCTTAGAAAAAAATCTGCCGTCGTTAGCTGGAACACTCAAACTTCCGGAGAATCATAGGCAGCATTTCTGAACTGCGTTGGTCGTTTCTTATATTGTATAGCTATACTACTGGCCACTTCAAAGGACAACTTACGTTGTCTGGAATTTCACAATTACGCTGCTTACGGTGCTTAAGGGTGTGTGGTTGCAACGTTGAAAGCAGCGCAAAAGAAAACAAAAATTCACAGGGTCTCTTCTACATTCACCTAAGACGACTGGAAGGCGAAAACCATCTTTTTATTCTCAGTCAATGTATTGTTCTTGCCCCGCCACCCACCGAAAGCTTTCGGCACCTAACGTGGTTTCGCACTGCCTCCAGGATCGGAGGCACCTGACCTGGTTTTGCACTGCCTCCGTGATCGGCCCTCCTGTGACCAAGCGATGATGTTATATGATTACGTCATGATATGACGTTATGTGATGTTACGTCACAAATTTCGGCGATATGTGGCATCATGATGACGTCATCACGCGATGATTTTTTGCATCAGTCATGTTGACGCCGCCGACGCGGGACTCGGGTCAATTTTCGCGTTCGATTAGGCACCGAAGGCTGTCACCTTAAAAATTCAGAACCCTTCCGCTGCCGTGAAAATGGAAGCCAGCGGCTGCGACTGCATGTTCTGCGGCCGTGGGTGGCTTCACGTTATCTTCGCGCTCTTTCACTTTGATCTTAGCCAAAAGGCCGAGCCTCTCGGTCCCCACGTGGGAGCGGCCCGCGACACATTGATCTGTGTTTTGGAGGACCAAATAAAAGTTAATCCAATCCAATCCAATCGCGCTCTTTCACGCTTGTGTGCGCGTTGGGTCTCCTTCGATTGCCGCTCTTTTTCGACACGCGTACGTCCTATAGCGAGTGCAAAGGACAACTGCTGATAACAGCGATAACAGCGTTAGCGCGATCTCTACGTCACGTGACAAAGGGACACAACGATTGGTGGGGCGTATCGTCGCCGGGTAACGCGAGACTTGTGAAAGCAGCATCGGCGGTTGCGAGGGGGCGAGCGGCGCCTAAAATTGTTCTATGCGACGTTTTGTCCGTGGACGCGACCCACCAGAACCTAGCCATGTGCAGCTGTGCTGTAAAAAACAGAAAAGGATACGTGCGTACTGGGAACGACAAACGGACAACCCAAGCACCTTTTGGCCAAGCGACGTCATATGATGACGTCACCATGTGACGTCATAGTGACGTCAGAAATTTTGGTGACTTGTGACGTCGTGAGGATGTCATGTGATGATGTCATCACTAGATTTTTCTTGCATCACTTCGTGTTCATGCCGTCGATGCCGCCTTCGTCCGCGACTTTTCGCGTTTGATGAGGCATCTGATGATCGAGGCTTTCGCCTTAATAAATGATACTATAGAATATTTGTGGCGTTTTTTTTTTGACACAGGCAAATCAAGAAACCGAAACTGGGCTAAATTCCTTGAAAGCGCAAAGCAGGCCTAAGTATCTTTCACTTTATAAAACAATTTTAATCAAAATGGGGCAATTCCTGATTGTAAGACTCAAGAAGGCAGTTTCGAATAAAAAATGAGCAAAATTCTGGACCTGTTTGAATCAAACTGAGCCAGAACCATTAAACCAGCGCTGCGTCAACAATCGTGACCAACACAACTAACATGGCCGCATCCAATCTGTTTCATTTGTGTCCTAGTTGCTTTGCTAGTGTTCACGTTCCACAATTAGTTTTTCTAGGGCGAGTTGGCACTTACTGAAGGACATGATGTTGTAGGGCAAAACTCGAATATAAAGAGTAAGAGGCCGACTTTCCTACTTTGTTCTGCACCTTAGTGTTTCGAGTATTGAGCTAAAGTATCATGTTCTTCTTTCGCTCCAAGGCGGTATATTTGATACAGAAGACACGTGAAATGAAGATATTAGGCGCCGATCTATTCCTTGAAGAAGAAGTGATCTGAAACGGCGCAGCATATAACAAGCTAACAAGGAGAGCTGAAGCCTTTTTTGAGGTCTTCAGTAGATGCCAAGAACAAAAAATTGGCCACGTATCTGCGTGCTCCGCTGCAAATGCCGTGTAAAGACGATAGAGGAGGCGCTGCGTTAGAGTTACTGTATATGCTACCTTCAGAAAGGTAGAATATACAGTAACTCTACCCTGCGTGAGATATGGGCGCCATCTGGCAATACATCGGGAAACATGAGCTTGTGCAGAGGGTTTCCTTCCTCCGTGGCAGAGGGCGTTCGTCGGCGCGCATAGGCATTTTCAGCGCAGCTTAAGAAACTAGGGTCTTTAGAATTACGTATCTATGTATGTTCTATTAAAGGAACACACCACCTAATACTTACCTAGTGATGTTGTGCCTCAGATATGCGTAATATTTACTTTTTGATCGACAATGTTCACAAGTATGAACAGCCGTACCAGCTCAAGATGGGTGGGCGGTAAGCAAGTGGTTCAGCTTTGGCCGGGTCGCTGAATCGGGTGACAGACAGACAAACAGAAAGACAGACCAAAATTACTGCGTTTAAGTTCCCCAAGAAAGACTATCGTCTTTAATAAACGCTGCCGACAGTCTAGAATGGTGCGCCTTTTGCCAGAAAGGACCACTCGCTCTTCAAGTATAGTCATCGCCATTGCGGCCATACAACTAAGGACGGCACCGACGGAAGCATAAGGATGATGTTAATTGTATCGCAAAACATTCCTATACCGCACATTCGAATCGTTTTAGACTTATTTGACGAGGTAATTCAAGCCCAAATGAAATGTTACAATCTGTACGAGCCTAATACAAATTCTACTCCTGAATACCGACAATAGTGGGCTAATAGATTTAGCCGTGATATAGATGTGAGGTATTTTGGTGACATGAGCATCCTGGGGAAAAATTGTTAGAGCGGGCCCCACCGTATTGTCAGCAGCAAGAAGCTGCGTTTTCCTCAGTTTCACTTAAGGTGTACTTCGCTCTTTTAGAAAAAAAAAGCGCCACACTTCACGGCTTTCGGTGCCCCATATATTGGGCTGCTAACCTTGCTGTTTTGTATCTTGAACAACTAAACGAACAATCCTACGGTGGACGTATGCGCAAGGTCAATCTAAATAGGTCGCGAAAGTCGGAACGAAAAGTGGTCGGAAACCTATTGCGACAAACATCAACACCCGCGTGACGATTAAAGCGCTACTAGGTGAGGGGGGGACAAATAATGAAAACAAAAAATTAATTAAGCGTTTATTTTCATTAGTTTTAAATTTATTTGTCACGAATTAAATTAGTAGATTACTTTAATCAAACTTTAGTCTTGGGTATGTGGTTGAGTGGCCAGTTTTTTTCGTTTATTTTCAGAAACAGCGGGCACATGCAGGCAGTCTCGTAACATGGGCCAACGGTTTTGCGCATTTTGATAATTTTGAGATGCAAATGGCGTTGCTCGTTTTTGCGCAGTAGGTTTGTGCCTGTCGTCCGTAGATATTTCCTCGCATAACCGTTGTTTTCTAGTCGTGGTACTTGGCAGAACGTAATATAGCCCATCGCAGCCATCGGGAACCGTTTCAGTGACTGTGTTTTGCCAGCGCACGGCCGGCGTGCTGTCGCCCTTCGGGACGATGAGTCCGCCACGCTACGCGAAGAAACGCTGCGCTGTCTACGGATGCAAGAGCAACACGTGTGCAAGGTTTGTGTGTGTGATGTGGATTGTGTGGCCCGTGACGGGGCGAAGAGGGAACGACAGTTCTGCTCTGCTGTACGCCTTGGAGGGGAAGACGACGAAAAGGAAGCGCGAGCGGGGCGTGCGGTTTGAGGAGTTGGAGCACGACACGGTTGGAACGGCAGCCGCTGGTCGGCGGTTCGGGTCGCGACATCGCTTAACCAGGCGTCCGGCAGCCATGTGGACCTGGTGAGCCTGATTCCCGCTCTGTGCCCCTTGCTGACACGGTGACCGGCAGCCTAGTCTGTTCCTGGCCTGAAGTCCTGGGGCCCGAGTGGTGTCACGAGGTGGCCGCGGCTCATGTTGGCGACGGGCAGCTAACCTGCGCTGCAGTGGCCTGGTGATCTACCGGCCTGCAGTGCCATCATCACCACCACTACCACCTCGCCACGGTCAAGGTAGCGTGACTGTTGACTGACCAAGGAGTACCGGTTACGACCGACCTCGCCGCAGCGGCAGCAGTTCATAACGGCGAGTAGGACAGTTTGTGTGCGAGGCGCGTAGGACGTTTAGGATGTAAATAAGGAATGCTGTAGTGTGTTGTGTGTGAATCGTCAGAGTTGTCGGTTGTGTTAAAGTCTGTGTTGTATGTACAAAATCGCCTGACTGCCGGTTGAATTATTTCGGATCCTGGGCCCACATTACACCATCACAGTGTGCACGTTGAATTGTTATGCTACTTCTGATTTTTGTGTTATATATTTTGGGGTAATATCCTGTTCAACTGCAATATTTCGCCAATAAAATGCACCTTATTTATCAAATCTGTCTTTTTCGTCTTCCCGTTATCTTGCAGGCTTCCATTATGGAGCCGTCATAGTGATAAGAAAAAGAACATGCAGCTATAAAAAAAGTAAGAAGCGGCGCCCTGTCAAAAAATTTCATAATTTCGCGCCCATCGCGTTAAAACGTGACGTCATTTCCGCTTCCGGTCGTGACGTCATCTTTTTCTTTTTTTTAATTCTGTTTGTACCCTCCTCACATAGAGGGCGACTGTTGCAACAACTAGCCACCGGCTTGACACGTGGGCTTCTACGGAAGTTACGCTACCAGTTTACATATACCTTGGTATGCGTATGATTGCGGTTGGGTTGGTGCATTAGACGTTTCCTGACCTTATCGATTGACGTCATCACACAAAGAATTAAGAAAACATTTGTTTAACAGCCCAAGGTGGCGGCGCCCATGTGTGTTACGTAAAATCGTCTACAAGCTGCCATGATGGGCGAGAACCGGGCAGCAAGATAACTCGCAGCGTAGAGTTTAATACGTTGTGGCATACTGGCAATCACGCATACGACTTTGCGCGATCCTCTGCGGAGTGAGGGCGCAAAAATGTTTTAGCGACATTTGAAAAGAAAAGAAAGCGCGCCGTTCACGGCTTTGACGTCATGGCCTGCGACGCTTCCTTCGCGCTCTCAAGGTTGACCAGAGATGCCCGGTTGGTTCGAGGCGCTCTTTTCAGGGGGCAGCCTGGCCGTCAACCAATCGAGAATGTCTTTGAGAACTTCTTGGGCGACTCCGTCGGGCTCCTCTAGGAGGGTGTGGTATGCGCCATTGTACAACTGCGATGTGAATGGAATGAAGATACGATGTGATAAACATGGAGCAAAACTTTTGTGAATAGACTGAAGATACGATGTGATAAACATAGAGCAAAGCTTTGGTTTCAGCTAGGTGATCATACATACATCACATGTAAAGAGCTGTGGTTGCTACCCACAATTCCAGTTTACAATATTTATCGCTAACAGTAGTGACATGACTGAAAGACGGGTTATTGAAACTGTGTATATCAGTCAACAAGGCTCGAAGTGTATCAGCAAACCATCCATATGATTACTGGATAAAGAAGCGTCATTTTTGGTCAGCCATTTGCCCGTTGTAAAATACTATCTTACATAAGACTGTGAGCATGCACGTGTAAGAGCTTTTTATGTTTTAGTGATGGTGGGAGTGCGCATGTTTCGATGGTGTGGTTGCTTATGTGTGATTTTGTTCGGCAAGGAACAAGACGTGCTGATATTTGGCACCCATCCTGTCCACCGTGTTCTTCGTCCTCGTCCGCTTCGCGCCTACGTGTTTCCATAAGTGATGAACATGACCGAGGCGTTTGACAAACAGCCGCAATACTAGTGCTGAAATGACGTTGAAAGCCATATAACTGTGCCGGAGAATACGTTATTTACCGCGACCACTATCAATCAGCTGCCCGCCGTGGGGGCGCAGTGGTTACGATGCTCGGATGCTGACCCGAAGGTCACGGGTTCGATCACCGCCGCGGCGGTCGCCTATCCCGAGGACTCAAAAATGCTAAGAAGCCCGTGTCAACACCTAGGTGAATGAGGCTAGCAGATTGCTCACTTTGAGGCTCTTGTCTCTGCTTGCGGCCTTTTCGAAGAACTGCTTCGATGCTTCAGGGTCACAGACCACATCGCCTGTTCCGTGCTGCAGAAGAAAGGGCAGTTCTACGGCACTCGATCGAGCTTGAGCTTCCTGTAAGATATCAAAGACGGAAATCACATAAACGAAAGCATGCAAAATATAATATTGTGTGTTGCAACAGCATTGGCTCTTTCGTAAACATTTTACATTGTAATCGAATTTTCACCATGAATTTTTCCCTAGCTTATGTACTGTCGTCTACTAATGTACTGTATTTCTCTGCCCACTCCAATAGGTGTCCGAACACGTGGGGTGAGGGAGGAAAGAGGGAAGAAAAGGCAGCCGGCCCCCCTTATCATCTAAGGGGGCTCCAAGTCTGCCCATACGCTTGCTCAATCGTACCCATCCCGTCATTGTCTGAAGGGCAGTGTTATACCACGCAGATTTTTGACGATAATGGCGCTATGTTGGATTCCAAGAACTGCTCCCTTCCCCCATTTACTACCGGAAAGCCGTAGACCAAAGGCAGAGCAATTTGAGAAGCACGTCATCGCTTCATTTTCATATTTGCATTCATTGCAAAGCTTGTTTTTTTTAAATAGCACTTGCTGTCGGGCTAGTTGGTGCATAGGTGAACTTCAATTGATGGCGCAAATGTTAAGAGAGGAAGGAAGAGGACATATAAGACACGGACAAGCGCACACTCGCAACTAAATTTCATTCTTCCGAAAGCTTAGCTTAAGAACCCTCAAGCATGCGCACAATACCACAAAAGCAAAATCAGTCTCTGAAATCACCACTTGATTAAAACCTATCCACCAAAACCTATACTGAATTTTATAATGCGCAGTGCGTAATATTATTATGGCTTTCGCCTTAATAATAATATGAATTGCGCATGCGTATGCCAAGGTGTCCCACGACCGACGGGTTCCTCACCTCTATCGCGTCCACCATGGCGACCACCCATCGAAGGCGGACGGTTCCGATGTAGTTGAGCGGGTCGTTGTTCATCCGGGCCACGACGGCGATGTCTCTGCAGGAGCAATCGGCGTTCGCCGTCACCGTCGGGAGGCAAGGCATGATGCAGACCAGCAGGCGAGCCAAGCATGTCTGCAAGTGAAAGTGTTCAGACAGAACTCGGGTTGTTGTCTATGCATTATTCGCGGTAGCATATTCGTTGAATTGAGACAGTAGGAGGACAACGCTGCTCTTGCAACAACGGACATCCCAGATTGGCTGACATTAGTGGACATACGGTAACACTGGTGGACATTTGGTAGCATTGGTTAACGGGTCCATCAACGACTCCGAGTTCAAAGACGAGACAGTGGTTTCTTTCACGCCTTCACTGCCTTTCCCACAGGCGCTGTCTTCGCCTCGCCAATTATTTCTTCACAAAACACATGGACAATGTCAACACTAAGCGTTGAGCCTATCAGTATTTATCGCACGTCGGCTACACGTGGTTATTTCCGTTTGCGCAGTCGAAAACGCACGAAACGAAGTGAGATCAGTTTACCGCGCACAACAGTCATGCGAGACAAGACAGAACGGACGTGTGACTGCATGGCGAAGCAGTGTAGGAGCCAATTCACAGCTTATACTTCTCGTATATGGACCAATCTAGACTTTATTTCCTCGTGACGTCACGTGAACAGACTGCTGGCGTCACGAATTGTGCCGAAAAGACGGGAAGCGCCGGGAGACAATAACACGCTTATTCTTTGTATTTTCAGATGCTGTTTAGGGTCCCTTTAAGACAGATTCCAGCCCGAGAAAAGACAGCTGATACTCAGACCTGTCTGTTTTAGTTTTTCTTCATCCGTCGAATCCCGTTCTGCTAAGGTTTGTCGAAGCCTTTGAGAGAAAAAAAAAAAAACGATTGCTTTTCCAGACAAGTGCCTCAAGGCACCCCGATTTGTACCCGTTCTTATGTCCACCTGAATGTTAGTGGTGTTTCAGCGCGATTTTTAAGATTCTTTATCAACTAGAATGACCTCAGCCCTGAGGCTTCTATTGTTGGGTCTCTCTCAAAAATTCAATGGCACCGTCTTCATACGACCCCCTTGTCTTGTGTCGATGCGTCTGGTTTTCATTTGCCGGATAATTGTGCCAGTTATCTTTCTTTTTAAGTTAGAAGAAGGCGCCTTACGTCAAGCATACCTAAAAATCTAGTTTCTAAAATTTGGAGTGTCACATATGCGCTTCATATGGTTAGTATTTGATAATGGTTATGTAAGCTGAACACTGCGCCCAAGAAGTCAGCTTTATTTGAAGTGTGATTGTATCGCATGGAATGCGACTGGTCAAATGCATGACCACTGGCTGACATATTAGTCGGTTAAATCTTATTTAAATTAGTCTTAAGAAGCGCTGTCCACGGCTACGGCCTATAAGCATACGCAGGGGGCATAAGTGATATGGTGTATTTCATGGTAAGCCAGAACAAGGAGGCGGTGAGGGCGACGATTTCAGCTGCGTAACTTATTTGAAGGTATATAATAGCTATGTTCAATTTATTATAGCTGTATTTCAGCGCGAATAAAAGACAACCAAATATAACAAATGAGAAAGCACCGAATATCTCGTCTTGATAGTTCTGTATCGTAAGTAAAATGTGTCAGCACACCGCTTATAACAGTGCGCGAAGAACTGCTGTATTCGACAGGTGGCACGCTTTTTTTTTTTTTAGGATTCGACCTGCGATGGCATACTTATTCCTTACATGGGGAATTAGCGTCGCAAGTATTTCATCAATGTGAAATTATAAATTTAAAACTAACTATTTCAGTGCAACAGTTTCGTTCGCAATAAGCACAGCAAGCCACTTTGTGGCGTAACCCTTCGCGCGTTTGAGTTGTCAATTTCCCAAAGCGTTAGCAATCGCGGTAGCTTAGCACGTAAGGCGTCGCACTTGTAAGCTCGCCGGCGTGGTTTCGATTTCCAACCACGGCGACCGTACTTCGATAGGCCTGACTGGCTGCCCAGGCGGCGCTGCGAAAACGGTGCTAAAAAGCGCCCCCTACGACAAGTTCTTTGGTTTCGAGTAGTCAGACACGCGGCCGCATGCAGCACTAAGCTCAGATGCGCAATGGAGCCGCCGCTGTCGGTTGTGCTGCGCTTTGGATCTCGGCCAGTTTCTGGCGTGGCTGAGTTCTTCAGGCCAAGCAATCTGCGTAAACGCAAGAAGCTCGTCAACGTCAAGTATGTTTACGACGTGCAGGAGATTGAAGGAACCACTTCGGCGCGCTGCAACTCGCGAGTGCAGCGAATCTCATACGACGTTGAACTCGAGTTAAGTTTTACGAGGCATGCTCGCGCGATTAACGACAGTGCATAAACGAATAGATTGCTGTTAAGAAAGCCGACATGATTTGCATTACACGACGAAACGGAATCAAGAAAGGTGCAGTGACGAAGGCTAGCCGTCGGCGGCCCGAATGGGCGCATTCGCGTCGTGTGCCGTTTTCTGCCGCATTCAGTCGCAAACACACTTTTTCCCCATGCACGGTCGTAATTCTCAACATTTGCTTCTAGGGAATTCGTCAAATTCTGCCAGCGTGCGGTGGCGGTCGAGAAGCGACAGCGCGCAATGTTTACAGCCGGCCGCTGGAAGCAGCCGGCTGTAAGCTGCCGGAAAAATCGTAGGCACATACGCAGGGTGACTCATGGCATCGTTTTTCTCGTTTCGCACGAAATGCCAGCTGCATATCCTCGTGATCGCCGTCGGCAGCCACGGCGTGCCGTCTGGACTGCACCCAGGGAATATATACATATATAAATGCGTGCACGCGCGTACGAAAAGTAATTGGCACGTTACGTTGCAAACCACGTTTTGCTCGCGTACTCACTTCACGCGTCGGACGGCACGTATCCAGCGGTTCCGTCGCTCCACTTCGTACGGCTTTCAGGGGAACCAGTAAAACCGCACATTAGGATCCTTACCCCCATGTTCGAGGCAATTAACCACGCAACAATAACGGCGGCGACCGCGCTTAGGGACCGCGCGCTGCTCAGAGCCGTCGCCCAGACCACCTGCTTTCGGCACGGTTTGTTGAAGCAGTGATCGCTCGTCAAACATGTCAGACTCTGCAGGCATAGCGGACAAGTTCCTGCGTACGTTTTAAGCACTTTTTCAGCCTGAAAACTAGGCGCAAAATTAAGTAAAACGCTTAAAGCAACTGAGAACTGCGTAACTCGCCGGTCGGCGTCCATTTTTGACTACCCAAGCAACTTCGGCGCACGCCACCAGGCTCCGCCACAGTACTCAAAACTCCAGCGCGTCAGCCCTATGGGGGCTAAATGTAAAGAACGTCCATGTGCTTAGATTATATGGACGTTAAGGAACCGCAAGTGGTCTAATTATCCGGAGTCCCCAGTACGCTGTCGTGAATAATATCGTGATTTGAACACTTAATGTGCCAGGAAGTATTCCTAATCTCCGAAAGTGACAGTTTTGACGCTTAATATCTCGCGCTTGCTTGCATACGGCGGCCAATCTCGCTTGCAGTGACTTCGTGAACTAATGCAAAAAAAAAAAAATGCTTACAAGAGTGGCGGCTAGGGCTAACTGGAAGGTCATGAAAAAAAAATAGCGAAAGCTATTGCTATTGTCCCCAGCTGTTGCTTCCTCCCCAGCTTGCGGTATTGCTCTTGTCACGGCACAAATAATGTGACAGAGGTGGCTTCCAAACTTCTCTGTATCGCAGTCAACAGTGAAACGTTCATGTTTGGGGTTCAGTTTCTGCTTACCGTGAACCGCGTGTAATACGGGTGCTTTATGCCAAGTAGGGGTGACATCACAACCATGCCAGCGAAACCGCCGGGCCTGCGCAGTGCCACCAGGATGACCAGCAGACCACCCTGTTCAACAGAAGACAACGTAGGGTAAACACAAGACGTGGCCCCAGTAAAAATGTCGAGTTATATTGCAACGCGCGCTCGGTTACATGTTACCGTTACACGTGTTACCAAAGCTCGGTGCAGGCCGCGCCGCAATGTGGGGGAAACTTCCCAGTTGTTGTGCAATGTGCTCAGCCCCGCCACGGTGGTCTAGTGGTTATGGCGCTCGACTGCTGACCCGAAGGTCGCGGGATCGAATCCCGGCCGCGGCGGCTGCATTTTCGATGGAGGCGAAAATGTTTGAGGCCCGTGTACTTAGATTTAGGTGCGCGTTAAAGAACCCCAGGTGGTCGAAATTTCCGGAGCCCTCCACTACGGCGTCTCTCATAATCATATCATGGTTTCGGGATGTTAAACCCCAGATATTATATTACAATGTGCTCATAACATTGCGCACACACCGCCAGCAGTTCAGTTTCTTCTCGAACTAAGGCTAGCACCAGCGATAACACTGGAAGGTTTGACTAGGCGTGTGTAAAAGCCGACGCGTTGCGAGGCGTGTGTAAAGCCCCCTCCCCCCTTCTATCCCCCCTTCCACCCTTCTGACTACGCCAGTGTAGAGTACAGAGAGTAAACAGGCCTTCATTCTCAAGCAAGAACACGATTGCCGCGTGGCAAAGGCGGCATATCAGTGTTGGAATCTGTTGTCTCGTTATAAACGGTAAGCGCATGAGTTGATGTACAACGACCCCGAACGCCGGGGACCCTGTTCAAGGACGAGCGGAGGAAACCTCGCGGTATTGCCTGAAAAGAACGCCTGTCCTTCGAGGTGGTCTACACGTACCCTATTCCTGTAGTCGCGGACAACTTTTATTCGCAGTGAAGCGAAGGCTGCAGAGCGAAACCACGCGAATGCTACCGTCAATGAATGTAGTCCGTAACAGTGTCCTTGCTTTCTACGTGAGAATTAGGATTAAAAAAAGAACTCCTTTATTTTCCACAGGAAGCTCTTTGAGAGAGGACCAGGGTGTAAGGTATCTTACACCGTGGACAGGACGTAGCACCCGGCGGTGTGATAGTTATACTTGATTTAATTCACACGTTGTCCTTTCACATTTTTGCACGTGTGAGAAAGTCGCGCCTTTTACGAGCACCTCAAACGCCTAAGGGCGTTTGCTTCTTCGGTTGAGCATGAGTTGAGCAATGAGCACTGGTGAACTGGCGCGTGGCCGACGTTAGGCCGACGGCACTGTCAGCGCCGCGTAACGGTCGTCGACGAAAACATCGCGCATGCGCATCATGCGTTCTACGAAATAATCTTTCCACTGCGCGCACACAAGCGTATCCACAACGAGCGTATACGTGACATGGTGCGCGCGGTGGAAAGAGTGTATCGCAGAGCACATGCTGCGCATGAGCAATGTTTCCAAGGATTGCTGTTACGCGGCGCTGACAGTGCCGTCGGTCACGCGCTCGCGTGTTCACCCTAAGAGTGCTCATCGCTGCACATCTCATTATGGCTCTTCCGCCGACTAGCCTCAGAAACTTGCGACGAACTTTACCCACCAATAGTCGCCTAAGCAGAGAAATCTAATGCTACGCGAAGCCTATACCGCACAGTCATCACTTTCCACAGAGGTACGAAACGCGCTCTGAGCCTAACTACTTCGCGTAGGAGCGGTACATGTGTAGATGCCCCGCCCCGTAGCTTTTCCTTCATTGCCAAGAAAAGTCCCGTGTCAATCTTTTCTTGTGTGCCGTTTCATTCGAGCCCCCGTTTCATTATGAACCAACACCAACTCGCCCAATTCTTTATTATAAGAAATGTTGTCCGCGAGTATAGAAGATAGCGGTAGGACGGTGAGTACAAGATCACATGTTTGGTTGCTAAATAGTTCTTAATTTTGCATGAGCGCTCAGTTCTTGTTTCTTAGCTAGGTTTTTAGCTGCGGAGAGTTTAAGGGACAGCCCTGTCGTCGTCTCATGTCTCGCGTTGTGGTCACGGAGGTCCCACGTTTGATACACATAATCCGAGCAGGCTGCATCTTTGGAATACCAGCGCCAGAAGAGAGCAGATAAATAGAAGGGCAAACACAGGCGAATCAATGCTTCCCAGTTCGTACAGCTTTCACTCGGGGTGGAATTGGCTTCGATTTTTGTAGCGTTAGCTACACTGGCCTAGCCGAGCCAGTTTCGCGCGCCTCCTGAAGAGCCGTGCTGCGCATGCGCGAGGATCAAGGATGTCACACAGCTGGCGCACCAGAGCCGGCACCTCCCGCGCACTCCGCCGCCGCCGGTCTGCGCATTCGAGAGGAGTGACGTCGTAGCCGTGGCAGACGTACTGGCGCCGCCATGCGCGCAGCTATTCGCCTTCGCTATGCAGTCGCCGTCTGACACTGCGCTGGAGCCGCTTGATAGTGCCTCTGACTGGCTTTTGCCAGTGTGGTATAGCGATGGAGAAGAAGAGCGCAAATGCTGCACAACGGCGCAGAAAAAGGTGAGAAGCTTAACTCATCGAATCCCGAAGTAGTTGCCTGGCAAAATAAATATACATGTGCCAATAATACGTATACCATGTGTGGGTCATTGGAGCAGCAGTAAGCATGATAATCAAGCTTAATCCTAGACAACCAGGAAAGCTAAGAATAATTAGCTGAACCTTTGCTAATGCTACGTTATCCTGGCATAGCCGAGCTAAGCCACTGCATTTTTTCGTTTTTTCTATTGCTTAAATTGATAAACGCTGCTCGTACCATGACATACGCACAGCAGACACCAACTGTGCAATTTGACCATCGAGATGGAGTAATAATTTGCCTGAGCAGGGTCTTTCTCACAATGGGTTTGAAGTAACCCCACCATCAAGGCTTCTGTTTCCTAGGCTTCTGTTTCCTCGTACATATCCCCACCATGGAGTGTCCGAAGAGGTAGACCGGTTTGCCGGGAAACTTTGCCTGCTCCATGTCGATGTGCGTGAGAATATCGTCCACGTAGATGTCGAACGTCCTGATCATGGCCCTGGGTCCCTCGCTTCTGCCGTGACCGACTGCAAAGACGGTATCATCCGAATCAGCCATATCGCCCCAACGCCTTTATCATACTCTTAGCAATAGCCCTCAAAATATTTGTAGTATATTATTCGCACATCTGACCTAATTGTTGGATCGACAGGTTGTGATTACGCACAGGTAACGGCATCATTTTTCAAATACTTGACACAGTGCTGACGAAGACACATCTTCAGACATCGGCCCCCTGCATCACATAATATAAGGCCAAGATACCCAAGAACAAGACTTGCGTGTTTTTTTAATGCCTTGATGTAAGCATTATAACTTCGCGTCGATGCACAAGCACTTCTGTATCATCGCGAAATCCGAGAAACCGAACTTCAATCTACCTCTTCTATGCGATAATCAATCTATGTTACGAGTTCGATAGGAACAAAACAGGTAATGTTTTGGGATAAATTCAATAAATGATATGACTTAAACAAGAAATCGGGAGTGGTCACTGATCGAAAACTAAATAGGTGTTTCCTATCATACACACTCAAGCAGAAAAAGAAAAAAAGAGCATGCGTTACTTTTTTTTTCTTAAAATCTATTGCTCGTGACTACCCGTGTATGTATAGCAAAAGCGGCCCATTGCAAGCAGGTTTTTTTTTTTTTTCACTATGCACAACGCCACTTGCCATGGTCGTGAGAAAACACATAGAAGCCCCGAGGAGCCAGGGCCTTCGCCAGGATCATGTAACCGTCGTCTTGTGAGTAGTCACCGTAGCCGTGCGCCATAAAGAGTAGTGCCCTGTAACAACAAAAGAAAAACGCTCGTGTTTTAGCAATTTTTTATTTTTCAACGATTTATCAATTGGCCAAGCATTCCGTCCTTCTAGAATAATGGCCAACTTACGATTAGGAAACACCGATTAGGAAACTATTTAATCAACACTGTCTGTAAGTCTGGCCAGATATCTATGAGCAATATGTAGCAATACAACTGGGGAACGTGCAATCATGCCTGGGCTCCGCTTCGGTTCTCCAGGTCGTGCAGACGATGTTGTGTCCGTCTTCATTCAGGAACGAGGTGCTATCGTCGACGCGAACGCTGCCTGTTGACATCTTTGGTAGATGAGTTCGGTCGGTGGATTCCTGGGCAGCTACAGATGCAATTCACCTCTTCTTCTTTGTCGTCTCTGTCTTGCTTTTTCGTTTACGTTAGACAGAAGGAGAGAGGGGACATAGAAAAAATTAAGGAAACCTTGCTCTATCGGGAAAATGGGGGCAATTTCTTTTCCTTTCTTTCTTTCTTTCTTTCTTTCTTTCTTTCTTTCTTTCTTTCTTTCTTTCTTTCTTTCTTTCTTTCTCTTTCTTTCTTTCTTTCTTTCTTTCTTTCTTTCTTTCTTTCTTTCTTTCTTTCTTTCTTTCTTTCTTTCTTTCTTTCTTTCTTTCTTTCTTTCTTTCTCATAACTGTTTCCTTCCTCCATGCCGGGAAATGGAGCTTCATACACGTGCTTAGTAGCGCAGCACCGCAGTTGCCAGTATCAGCAACGACGGTCATGCGTTCATATCCAGGTCACAATGAAATGCGGAAACGTGAAATTGCAAGGCAACTCGATAAAAAATCAGATTACCAAATCAGCATTTGCCGATTTCCGACAAGCTTATGAACGAGAGAGCGTCAGTGATTCGAAAACAGCGCATGCAAATACGCATGTTACTAGCGCACCTTCAAGGACAGCATTTCTGTACGCCCGACTCTTAGTTATAAAAGCTTCGATTAAAAGGCAGAGAGGTAAACCAAAAGTATTTTCCGCTGGCTGCCCTGCACAAGCGGAAGGGGTCATGTTGGACATTTTGTTGCCAAACTTGTTTCAGTCCATACAAAACAGTGCGGCACGATGAAATCGTCGCTTGGTCTTACTGCTCTTGTGACTCAACATTAACCATTGGAAAGAAAGAAGAGAATCACGACTGTCACTATTTATCATTATCATTTTTATCTGACAGGTTTCTGTAGTCTGGGGTGCTTTTCTGGATACTGTCGAATTCCACCATATTGTCAAATTTTGTAATGACGGCATTTTAAGCCAATCATAGAGGCCGTAGCAGCCCTCTGGTCCAATCAGAGTTGACCAATGGCGGAATTCGACAACATGGCAGATTTTGACAATGTCCAGAATCAGTACCGTCGTGGTATAGTGCGGTATAAGTGGTGCCACGTGTATTGCCTCCTCCAAGACGCGACTACACAAATTTGTCGAATCATCCAGAAGATTACGCTGCTAGGGCTACTGACCACAGGAAACCATTTTTTTGCAATCTTTTATCTGTTTCTCTTTGAATGAACATCCATTATGCTACACTTATTTGCATCGCATTTCGTCCCTAGAAGACAAAACAAAACAATCGTCAGAAAAGAGGCGCGTACTCTCGCCTGCAGTATCCGTTTGCAAACCAGTTTGCAGGCAAGCCATTTATCAATGCTGGCGACAGGTCGAACCCCGGAAAAACGACAGCTGCCGGTCCAGCCGAGACTGAACTGAACTTCGTGGTTCTCCAGCTGGTTAACATACATCCGTATAAAAATAAATATATGGACATCCAGTTTTTCACCGAGCGTGCGTCTGTCGTCTCCTCTTCTTGTGCACGCTTCCAGGAAGCTGGGTTACTTCGTTTCTTTAAGTATTTACCAACAGACCCAGCAACAGATTATTCTGCTATCTAGTTTTTGTAGAGATTCCTAGACGGAGGAAGAGGGACGGTCAGCCTAGAACAAATAGAAGAACGTATGCGTATGCACGAAAGGGATGGACGCTGAGTGAGTGATAGTTTATTTGAACAGATGGCTCTTTGGCCTGCTAGGACGGAGGCTGTCGCTTTTCTTTTGCGTTTCACAGCACATACCAGTACCTAAAGAAGACAAATGGGACACCCCGCTGACAAGTCCAAGTCGCGACTACTAGTTGCAGCGGTGAACAGGTTTGGGTTATCAGCACAATGTTGCAGCTACCTGAAACAAGGCAACATCTCACTTTTGGGCACCAAGATCTCGTGTGCCACTTCTGGACCACAATAAAGTTCACTCACTCACTCACTCACTCACTCACTCACTCACTCACTCACTCACTCACTCACTCACTCACTCACTCACTCACTCACTCACTCACTCACTCACTCACTCACTCACTCACTCACTCACTCACTCACTCACTCACTCACTCACTCACTCACTCACTCACTCACTCACTCACTCACTCACTCACTCACTCACTCACTCACTCACTCACTCACTCACTCACTCACTCACTCACTCACTCACTCACTCACTGGTCTCCAAAATAATGTTTATGCACTTACACTTTTTCACTCTCTCTCATTTAGCCCGTTTATCCTTTCCTCACTGCGGGGTAGCCAACCGGACCCACCCTGCCTTTCCGTACTTCTGCCCCGCCACGGTGATCTAGTGGTTATGGCGCTCGACTGCTGACCCGAAGGTCGCGGGATCGAATCCCGGCCACGGCGGCTGCATTTTCGATGGAGGCGAAAATGTTTGAGGCCCGTGTACTTAGATTTAGGTGCACGTTAAAGAACACCAGGTGGTCGAAATTTCCGGAGCCCTCCACTACGGCGTCTCTCATAATCATATCGTGGTTTTGGGACGTTAAACCCCAGATATTATTATTTCCGTACTTCTCTCTCTCTCTCTATCTTTTACTCTGAGCGCTAGCTTCTTCCAGTAATGAGTATAAACATGCTTTTTGCAAAATGCACACGCTGATGGATGTTGCACGAGACCTCAATCATCATTATCGTAATTTTTTTTCCGAGCACGCGCGAGAGAAGTAGAGACGTTCGCCACGCAATCTTGGCCGCACGAGGCGAAAGAATCGAGGACATCGGCCTGCTACAAGCGACGTCAAAAGGTAAGGTAGAACCCGTATTCTTAGCAAGGGCTGACTTCTGGCCTTGTTGGTACGACATATCTGAAGTGTTTAGCGCAGAATTATGAAGATGTGGTAAGCATTATGTAGGACAGACGGGGCGTTGTCTTAATGACAGGCTCAGGGAGCACTGCAACACTGTCAGGAAAGGCAGCGATGGCTGGTTAGCCACACACTGCTGCGTGTGTGGTTGCGTTCCGCTTTTTGATAAATGTTTCATTGTCCGTAGGCACCTTGACGAAACAACTCGTTTAATCATCGAATCGGCAACTATTCATAGGCTTGGCGAAGATTGTGTTAGCACCCCGTCACTATCGCTAACAAAGAACTGGTGTTCCTCGACAGTGCTGTACCTGCGCATGCGTGATTTTTTCTCAAGTGTATAAATATGTGTGATCCGGATTCAAATAAATCATTTGCTGAAAGTTAGCGCCTGTGTACGTGTTCTCCCTTCTTGTCCCGTCTTCATAACTCTGCGCTAAACACTTCAGACCCGTATTCTTGTTGCGAACGGGTGCTAAGTTGCTTGTTTCGGTGAGACCCCATATAAATCTGAAAATCTAGAGCGACGCTACCCCTACTTCAATTCCTTTTGAGGGCACTGGCTGCTGCGATGTTTCAATAGGGTTCAGGTCTCTGCTGGCTGCTGCATCGTACGATGGATCAGGAAGAGTCCAGGCTTCAGCCATTCTCATAGTGCCAGGATGGTATCTACCTGGTTCCGTTCTACACAGTGGTTTCGTTAGAACATGTGTGCAGCTCACTTCAT
Organism: Rhipicephalus sanguineus; assembly: GCF_013339695.2. Taxonomy (NCBI): domain Eukaryota; kingdom Metazoa; phylum Arthropoda; class Arachnida; order Ixodida; family Ixodidae; genus Rhipicephalus; species Rhipicephalus sanguineus. The sequence continues at coordinate 12,943,827 of NC_051185.1, forward strand.
AAACGAAAATAGGCAGCGTCTAGTAGCGGGGTTGACCACCGAGTAGTTCGGTGAATATTTCGCCTAGAAACGCGAGTCATATAAGAAAATATCTGGGGTTTAACGTCTGGTTTTCATTTGCCGGATAAGTGGGCCCGTTATCTTTTTTTTAAATTATAATAATATCTGCGGTTCAACGTCCCAAAACCACGATATGATTATGAGAGACGCCGTAGGGGAGGGCTCCGGAAATTTCGACCACTTGGGGTTCTTTAACGTGCACCTAAATCTAAGTACACGAGCCTCAAACATTATCGCCTCCATCGAAAATTCAGCCGCCGCGGCCGGGATTCGATCCCGCGACCTTCGGATCAGCAGTGGAGCGCCATAACCCCTAGACCACCGTGGCGGGGCAGTCATATAAGAAAAGGCGATGTCAGCGTAAAAGAAAAGCTTTAAACAAGCGGACAGCAAGCGTTCGAAGAAGGACTAGTAATGTGCATCGGTTCGAAGTCACGCCATGATCGCTGGTCTGTCATATGTGCGATTAATATTCTTTTCATGCGAAGGCCATGTACCGGTATAGAAAGAATAACGATTCGAACCCATGGTCTACCAACTCTGTTGGAGCTCAAACCCCAGACTTTCCGAGCACGTAGGGTGTCGAACCCTCTACCTCTGAAATATACAGTGACTCGAGCACTGGAACTGCCGAATGTGTTGAACCCGTGACCTCCGAGGTATATAGGAACACAAATTCATCACGTGCAGGGTATCGAACCCTCGACCTCGGAAGTGTATGGGGTCTCAAACACTGAACCTTTCAAATGTGTACGGTATCGAACGCTGGACCTTGAAGCCAATGAAGATTCGAACCCATTATATTCCCAGCATGTAGGGTGCTGAACCCTCCAGCTCAGAAGTATATCGGGAGTCGAATCCTGAACCTTTCAGGCACGTAGAGTATCAAACCCTCGACCTCCGAACTGCACAGGAATTCGAGCCCCGAGCCTTCTAAGCATGTCAGATATCGTTTAGTCAATACAAGAATTAACAAAAGCAAAAGAGCATACCCAGCATCTTAATGTAAAGGTAGGGGCAATAGCTATCATAACTTGTAAACGCTATATAGCTTTTTATAGCTTTGGGACGCTTACAGTACTCTCTGCATGACTTTTTGAAATGGGAAACGCACGTTATTCCGACATTCTTTCATATTTCATGCGTTTGTCAAGTAGAAAGCACAGCCCGGTGGAACGCCATGCTCGATCCGTTCCCGAGACAAGCGAGCATAGCCAATATATGAGGTGTTGGCATAGCGTGGACGTTCGTCCAAAGTTTTGTAGCCAAGCTAACTGCACGTCAGCCGCGTCTACTCGCACATCCAGCGGACGCGCTTGCGAAAAATCATCTAGCTACTCATGTTTTCTGCCCCTGCCCAGTGAAAGCAAGCTTCTTTCAACATTCCTTTTAACATACCTTTAAAAGTATGTTTTCCAGCGTGACAACGTAGAGAAGTCAAGGTCAGTGCTTCTTTGTGGATGGCCCCGCCACGGTGGTCTAGTGGTTATGGCACTCGACTGCTGACCCGAAGGTCGCGGGATCGAATCCCGGCCGCGGCGGCTGCATTTTCGATGGAGGCGAAAATGCTTGAGGCCCGTGTACTTAGATTTAGGTGCACGTCAAAGAACCCCAGGTGGTCGAAATTTCCGGAGCCCTCCACTACGGCGTCTCTCATAATCATATCTTGGTTTTGGGACGTTAAACCTCAGATATTATTATTATTATTATTATTCTTTGTGGATGGAACTTGTACAGAGTTATTCGGTCATCATCAAGCGTAGAGATTGAATTTCTGGGCAAGTGTCATATTGGTGGTCCTCCAACTACGTGTTTGTGTTCTGTAGGTATGCCTCCACACATCTTAACAAAAATATAAAGTTGGACATAAAGGTTTACAGTTAGCAAAGTTAAACTCTCAAGTTTCCGTGAGGCCTGGGCTCATTTCCTCACATTTTAGTTCCGAATGCGTTGTACCTTTTGTCACTTACACAGTTATCCGTTCAATTAACAGCGTCATATACTTTACCTGTGCACAAATTCCCATTGGTGTCCCTTGTGAACTTCTGCAGATGATCGCACGTGGTTACAGAAAACAAGAATATAGCGTGCAGTAATTTCGCGTGGTGACGCCGTTTTCGTACTTATCTCCCATGCTTCCCGCCTGTATTTATGCGCGCACGGTTGGTAAACAAATGCAGGACACTTGATAGAGCCTGGAGGACTTACCTAATATGGCCGACCAGCAGTCCTGGTACGAGGCTCTGTCGCGGCTAGACTTCGAGCGCGACTGCTCGGCGGGCCCGACAACGGTGGACAACTGCTGGCTATGCGACAAGCTAGCGGACTGGAACACCGTTCTCGCTCCGCTGCGGCTTCAGGTCGTCGAGGAGATACCCGGGTACCTGTGTCTCCGCACGCGACAGGGAAACAAGAAACCTAAGGTCATGAACAGCGCGTACAACCCGGCCTACTTCATTGCTTGGCTGCCCAGAAAACATCGGTGCATAGTTGCCGTGAAGTTCGGTCAGGGCGAAATGGATCTTGACCGATCAACCGTGCCCCCGTCATTGTTCGACTACACCCCAGAAATTCGCCAAGTAACCATAGGAGGCATTGGCGCGTTCGACTGCAGTTCCCTCATGGACTCCTTGGGTGGCGTCGCGAATCTCGAGGCCCTGGTCTTGGACGAAGCCACGGTGGGCGACCCGTTGTCCGTGGCTCTCGGAGGGCTGCTGGTGGCGAACTACGATACTGTAAGAACAGTCAGCGTGAGCAGGAGTTTCGTACCGGGCGGTGCGTCCAACACCCTCACCGAAGCCATTTCGAGGTGCTTGAACCTGAAGGAACTAACGTACAACGCCCACCTGGACTTTCAGGGACTGAAATACTTGAAAAATCTGATTCACTCGGCCGACAGTCTGGAAAAACTGTGTCTCAGGGAAGCGCTGAACACCGTAGTCGATCCCGTCGATGACCGACAAAACGAAGAGCTCTTAGCCACTGTCGCTGAACTGGCGCAGAGGAGTGCGTCCTCGCTCGACTTTTGTTACCACGCCTACACGCACGTATTCACGAGCGCACTGCGGGGACTCGAAGCGAGCACGGTGCTGAGACACCTGGAGATTAGCAAATGCGACTGCGTGACGGGCCCCACTGTCGGGCCGCTGCTCAAGTGCGCACTGTCTTCCTACGCGGGACTGCAGTCCCTCACTTTCAGGGCCTGCGAGTTTGACGCTACGGCTGCCGAACTCCTGGCCGGCGCTCTCGAAGAGAACACGACGCTGAGGCAGTTGCTGGTGTTCGACGTCATCATAAGCTTCCCGCAAATGCAAACTCTCCTGGGAGCTCTTGAGAAGAACAAGACGTTGCAGTTGCTGCAAGTCGACTTCCTGGCTGCCTCGGAAGAACAGAGGTGAGAAAAAAAGAAACGTTTTAAACGAAATGGGCTGGACGTTAAGTGTGCCGCAGAGTTTGTGTAACGTGCTCCGGCAAAAGTCACTGCTCAAGCTTCTGTTTTACATAACTGTGACGCGCAGGAATGAAGTATTGTTTAGCGTGCAGAAAACGTCGAATTAACTATGCTGAAGAAATGTATGCCTCAGATGACGTGACGAGACGTCATTGTCGATGAACAATATAATAATAGTCCATTTCGCTATCATATCTGTTCGTAAGTTATAAACCTTGGGGGAAAAAAGTAACGTTGAGTGCTACCCCGCGTGCCCATGTGTTCAATCTGAAAGCAGAGGTCACACAAGCTGCGTTTACAAAAAAAAAAAAAAGAACTCCGTCGCTCTAGCATTACATGTGCTACCACGTGTATTATGACGGAAGGTGCGTTAGAAAGTATGTAATAGCACGTGAAGCATGGTATCTTCCAGGGGCGTAGCCAAGGGGGGGGTTGGGGGGGTTCAAACCCCCCCCGAAATTTTTCAGTTTTGCTTGCGTATATATACACGCACACATACAAACGCACGCACGAACATACATAAAGTATGGTTGAACCCCCCCCCCCCCGAAAAAAATTTCTGGCTACGCCCCTGGTATCTTCCTGACACGGCGGGAAAGATGATAATATCTAGGGTTTTGCTTGCAAAAACCACGTATAAACTAACGCTTCCGATATTTTGATTTTGATATATAACGTACAGGGGGATGAAATATTAATGAGAACAGACAATAATGCCAAGGAATATTACTTTCCTTGGCATTATTGTCTGTTAGCTTCACATGGTAGAGGTTCACATGGCGTCCGGGACTGGGTACTCTGCGAGGACGAAAAGCTCCACGTGCAGCTTCATTCAGGGGGGATTGAAAGAAACGCGAACGGCGCAGCGCGCTGTTTTCATCACGCTCTGACCTTGTGGCAATAAAAAGATGATAGATGGCTCTTGATTGTATCATGGATGACTCTAGTGACTCTTTAACATCATCCAGGCTACAACGGCTTGGAAATAAGTGCCAAACAGCCAAAATTGTAGACGCCGCGTGTTCGCGTTTCTTTCCATCCCCACTGTACGTCTGCACTCTTGTGATCACGCGCGCGAAGTAATAATAATAATATCTGGGGTTTAACGTCCCAAAACCATCGCGCGCGAAGTAATTGCTGCCTGCTATGGAAGCAGCTGCTATATGCTATATGGGAGAGCATGTCTTGGCGTACCTTGCTAAGCAGTCGCAACGTTTCAGATGTCTCATACATCAGCATTCATCGCCTTATTCTTGTCGTCCTAAGAGTGGGAAATAATGTACATGCCGAGTTATATCAGCATAAGAAATTGCATGTATGGTACGAGCCCAAATGCTCTCTCAAACACAACCTGAGTTGCTTCTGACTCATTTATTATACTTCATTCTTGCAATCAGGTGGGTTATGTCCGAACAGATGTGCCGAAACGACCTCTACACGCGCGTGCAACTGCCGTGGACGAACTCGGATGCCCGTTACCTGAGCGCCGTGCTGGGTGAACCGTGGCTTTGTCCCTGCCACCTGCAGCTGAACGCGGGTCGGCTAAGCGACTTCCACTTCGCGATGCTGTGCAAGGCGCTGTCGCGTCGCTGCTTTGTCCGAAGCCTAACGGTCAGTCTCTGGCAGGCCGGGCCCGGACAGGTCGACAGCCTTCGAGACGCCCTTAGGAAGAACACGTCGATCGTCGAGCTCAAGCTACACGACTGCGAGAGCTCCGGAGCTGCGGTCAGGGCTTCCATCGGCCTGGACGTTAATCGCAAAGTGGCGCAGTTGGTCGTAATCTGCAGCGACGCCATGGAGCCGTCTTCGGCCGTCCAGTTCGCGTCCGTGCTGGCCGCGAACCAGTTTCTGTGCGAGGTGGAGCTGATGTGCTCGCGTGAGGTGAACGCTGAGTGCATGACCGCCATGTCCCGCGGTCTCCTTCAGAACAATACCATCTTGTCGTTCGCGGTTCGGTCTAGGTGCATCGCCGAGTGCTCGACTCGAGACATGGAGGTCGCCGTACAGAGGAACGTGACACGCCTTCATCGGGCCGTGCGCTTCGTCCTTAAGAGGGACCTCACGAAGCCGTTCGCCGAGGCGTTCGAGATGTGCGAGAACAAGGAGTCGCTCGTCCAACGCATCATGCTCACGTCGGGCATGAGCGAAGCCGAGGCGACCGCTGCCGTGACGTCGGCGCGGCGCTTCATCTTGAGGAACTACTTCACGATCAACAATGTGGTCCATCACGTCGTCGAATGTTGGCCGGGAGAAGGCACGCAAATCGACGCGCTCAACTACGACTGCTGGCTGGCTATTTCGGAGCACTTGAAAGTATCCGATGTTCTTTATGCAGGATCTTGTTAAAATTAAGGAACACCAAGAGGCAGTGCGGTTGGCCGGAGTGTGGCCCTCCATTCTGACGACCCTGCACTAGCAGTCACTGCATCGAGAGTGCGTTTTCCTGTAGTAGTTGCTAACGTCTGAGATTTAATAAAGTGTTTGTACTATTGCTAAGGCGGATTTGATTGGACCTTGTTTCGCATGAAAGAGAAGCTGTCACATGGTGCCGCCTCTGCAATACTCGAAATGTGCTCTCCCACTGAATTATGACCTACTACCATTGTTTCTCTACCATAAGGGCTAGCGGCTATAAATAAACGTAGCACTTAATGCTTTCTTAGAGTCGCGCCATGTCATGCGCTGAAGCCATGGCCATCGTAGACAGTTGCGACTAGCAGCAGCACACTGATTAACTGACCACTAAAATGCGTGGCATATTTTAGACTGTTTATTGAAATGTACTCCAGCATTCACTTGCATTACTACCATCTGTTAGGTTAATTCAAATATATAAGCATTTTTATAACTCCGTTTACAGGCTGCACAATGAGGCCCCTTACTACGAATTTGCATGTATTAAGTGTGTAGGTTCACATAAGCGATTAACAATTATAAATATGCTGGCTTAGACGTTATCGCACGTTATTAGGTTCATGACAACGCTAACAGCCAAATCCTATTTGACAACAAGCTGATTATTGTCCTTACCGTAACTGTAAGATTATGATGGGTACCAGTGTGAATATGAAGGACTGGATACGCGAGTCGGATCTTTTTCCACATTCTCTCATGTAGCCATGCTGACGCTGACACCGCGGTTGAAGTAAATAATTTATTAAACAATAGGCGTCAAAGAAAGCTTATCAGGTTATTATCGGAGAAGAAGAAAACTAAAAGCGAAGTGAATACGACAGGGAGCTTCGCTGCTGCTGTCATGTCGTGCGTAATGAATTCATAGAAACTCAACCCTTCGTATAAGCGCAGTACCTTAATTTGTTTTAGGCAAACGTAATCTGCCCTCAACAACCGAACAAATAACGCCTTATTCCTATAAGATGGCTTCTTAAGGCCCCCGGTGCTGCCTCTGTACTCTCTCGGGGACTACTGCGGGCCGAAGCGCTTCCAACGGCTGGAATGCAGTTTGCGAAGTGCTCGCTTTTGACGTTAACGACAGCGAGGCCCAGGAGAACACCGATGACGTGTCCGACCGATGAACCAGCAGGCATGATCCAGGAGAAGAACGCCAGGCTGAGCATTACCTCAACCCAGAAGGGCACAGGCACGGAAAACAGTGCCAACGGGACGCGACGAGCGTTGTATCTGTCGTGGTGGACGATCGCAAGGGCCATCAAGACGCCTACTACACCGCAGCCGCAGCACGAGGAATGCGCGACCGGTGACGGCTGATCGGTTCTGAGGGCGATGGTGTGCATCCGGGTAGCCCACCCCACGACGTCCAGCATCAAGTTCACGCCGAACAGTAGACCGACGACAGTGCGCAGGAAGCTGCAACACAATTAACGCGTAAGACTCTTTCGACTAGGAAGTTATTTGCTGATTTCAAGTCCTATGATGTAGCGACATGTGTAACGATGCGTCAAGTTCCTTTCTGCGGAAAGAAGAAGAAAACTACATTTCTCTCAGTGTAGTTCCGCTCAACGTGAAAGCTGTAGAAAGTGCGAAGCGGTGATTCGCCTGCCTTTCGGCGACGCTGGCGTTCCAAACGTACAGCCAGCTCTGCGTCCATGGCGGGAAAGCAACCCTTCATTTGCAATGTAGTGGCACTCTCTGCTCTCCTCCTTTCTCTCCTCTTCACCCTGACATCACTCCTCCCCCTAACTACCCTTTCCCAAACTCTTGCTATACTATACAGTAAAACTTCGGTGATACGATCACGGCTCGTACGAATTTCGGGGTGATACGAATTTTTCTGTGGTCCCGGCCAAGGCCCATTAGCCTGTAATGTATTGGAGCACGGTTATTGCGAACCGATTTGCATCCCGCGACGTTTGATACGAACGTACGCTAGCGCACAGGTATGAACAGGTGCTGCCCGCGCTGTCGCGGAAGACGCGGCAGTCACGCACGGGCGAGTTGTTGCGTCCGAGATAGTGCGCGCGAATCATGGGGGCCTTTAGGCGCCTTCACGTTCAGATTACAGATGACGTTGACGTCGCGCTTTTTTTTTTTTTCCGACGTGTTGATGCGTGCTCCTGTGCTCGAGGCAGCAGCGTCTTTGTACTGTGTTAACACGTGCCTGCGACGTCGATGCAAGCCATGTCCCCGCGATCAGACGTTCCATGAAACAAGACTGAAACTTGGGCTGCGGATCCGTCATGAAGTCCCATTAAAGGTGGACGAAGACCCCAAGAGACGAAGCGGACAGTCTTGGCGAAAGAGCTTGGCGTCTATCTATCGTGTGCAAAGCGCTTCTTAAGCCACTTTCGCAGCACTACTTTAGTGTCATGCAGAAAAGCATAACAAGATTAGGAAGGGGCTACTGGCGGTCACGGGGCACAGCACAGCTGGTTCATTAATTACACACGCGCGCATGCACCGTATATTTACGAGTACAAGTATGATCGTTGATGTATAAAAATTTTACTGGCAATCATTCAGAGCTGTTCATGACGTCGCTGCGGTCCCGAGAAACACTGAATCAAAACGTATGCCAACTTTCTTTTATCGCATACTAATTTTCCATGTTTTCTGGTGATAGGAATTTCGGATGATACGAATATTTTTGGTAACCCCGCGAGATTCGTATCACCGAGGTTTTACTGTACTATACTGTGCTTCACTGCTTCCCCTCCTCCTGTCCCTCATTTCCCTCCTCCTCATCATCACCTCCCTTTCCCATATTCTCGTTATACTATACAATGCGCGGCTATGCTGTGCTTTACCCTTCTCCTTCTCCATTCCCTCCTCACCCTCACATCTCTCCTCCTTACCTTCACACTCTTTCCCGCCACCTTGCTACACTGTACTACACAAGGCTTTCTTGAAAAATAAACAGCGCACAAAGGAAACGAAGGCAAGAAAGAGAGGAAAGACACTGAGCACCACGTGTCTTCCCCCTCTTTCTTGTCTTCGTTTTCTTTGTGCGCTCTCATTATTTCTAAACAAAAAAACGAATAAGGACAAATTTGCCCAGCTTGTCATTTTGTTACTACACATGGCTCTGCTATGTTATACCCCCTCCCCTTCTTACCCTCACTTCCCATCCCCACCTCTTGATGTACTATACTATACATGAATATTGTTCACCCTTTATCCTCCTATTTTTCATGCTTCTCACCCTTATATCGCTCCCCTGTATCCTAACTTCTCTTTCCCACCCCCTTGCTACACTATACAGTACATGGCCATGCTATGCTAGGTGCAGCGCTTCATGCATGCCATGTTATGCTGGGCGCGGGTTACAGCCTGGCGCTTAGCGTTACGCCAAGCTACGACACGAGGCATGAGACGACGACAGCCCGGGTCCCAAACGTGCTCCGCTCTTAGAAAATGCATGGCGTGCTGCTCATGACCTGCTCTTGTACCTAACGCATGTTTCACTAGCACCCAGACATTTTTCAGCCCGGGTTTCAACCGCGGTACCAGCAGGTCGAGCACCACACAAGCATTGCCAAATCGCCACGCAATTTGATCCACAGTAATTGTGAAAAGATATAGGGTTTTCTTTGGTGATAGCAGTGCCTGCTTTTTATTGCCTGTTTTGTTCAGTAACATTCCTCTTAGGTGGTATTTCTTCTCGGGAAGGGTTATAGAGTAAAACTATTTCTTTTTTTAAGGTTTCATGCCCACAGCTTTAGGAGGGCTATATAAGTAAGTTTCCGCAGAGACACATTTTGTCATGCAGGCCGTTGCTTCAAATTTTTTTTTACAAAGGCCGTGCTATGGCTGAGAAACACTTCCAAATATTTGTTGTCATACGTCAGTGCAAAGCAGATAGAGGACGCAAGACGTACTTAATGAAATTATATTACCTGTGACTAAGATGACACCTCTTTACTGAAGTGAACTGTGTACTGTCGGGCGTGGGAGCTTATCATAACAGTTAAACATTCAGATTCAGCCCTGAGGTATTGCCTTATTGATAAGTAAGAGGATGAAAAAAAATTGAGTCTTATAGCGCGAAAAAAATATTAGAACCTGAACGTCAATTTTGCTTTAGCTTTTACTGCTCAGATTCCACAGTGAAGTGACCAAACGTGTAGTGTCCATGGGAACATACTTTTTTTTGTAGCCCCTTTGTTTTGACGTCTTTAGGCAAAGTGAATAAAATTTGGGATTAAGAGCGACACTGGCACTATTTCACTTTCTAAGACCAAAAAGAGCCAGTTGGCCTTTTTTTTGCAAATCCTTACTCGCCACGTATATGACTTTCTCTAAAGCAACACGTGACCTCTCCTTGAAGATCATCACACTCTCGTAGGAATGTCGTGGGACGCAAAAGAAAGCTAACGTGTCTCTTTAAAGAGACTCGTATACATTGGTCGGCCAGATAAGTGGAGCTCACTCAGACTCGCTCAAGAACTATATTTTGTGCTTAGGGATCACTAGGACTCCGGCTCACAAAAATTTTTCTTCAACCGGACTCACTCGGACTCAAACTCAAAGAAATATTAATCATCCAGACTCACTCAGACTCAGACTCGCAGCTCAATTTGAGAGTGAGTGAGTCTGAGTGAGACGACTGATGAGTGTGTTTGTCCTCATCACTCATCCCCATACACTCATCATGGGAATGAGTGTATGACCTATGGTCATATACATGGAAAGTCAGGACTCACTACGCTTATTTTTTTTTTTTACTTAGAGTGCATAAAGCGTACCTCAGATGGCCAAGGTCCTGTTCCAGCTCCCGGCCCACTTTCCACAGGTAATTGATCACGCATTGAACCTGGAAGATATTCGGTAAGTAGAGAGCGGGCAGAATGGGCGGTTGCCAGACTGGGTCCTGGAAAGTCAACGTCGGCTGCGCCGTGTGCGAGTGGTTCAAGTACGGTCCGCACATGTGGGCCACAATGATGGACACACAGAGGAGAAACGTAACGGGTGCATTCGGAATGACGTAGAGGTTCACGTGGCGTGCGGGACTGGGTGCTCTGCGAGGACGAAGAGCTCCACGTAAGCAAATGCTCCTGAAAATGTAGCCATTGCGCACCATCATCAGCCTGACTGCGCCCATTGCAGGGCAAAGGCATCTCCCATGTTTCACAAATCAACCCTGTCCTGTGCTTGCTGCTGCCACGTTATCCCCGCAAACTTAGTCTCATCTGCCCACCTATCTTTCTGCCTCCACCTCGCGCGCTTGCTTTCGCTTGGAATACAGTCTGTTACTATTAATGACCAGCGTTTATCTTGCCTATGCGCTACAAGCCCATTTCTTCTTCTTCATTCCGGCTAAGATGTCCTTAACAATTACAGCTATCATTCTCCTTTTCATGGCTCGCAGCGTCTTCCCCGATTTACGATGAACCCTCTTCGCAAGCCTCCAGCTTATCCTCCAGTTTATGCTCCATAGATAAGTAAGTAATCGTCGTGGCAGGCACCTCCTCGCTATCCAAGGTAACTCGAGGAACATTATCTCTTTTATGGTAGAGGGTTTTACGTCCCAACAAACCGAACACCGACATGATTTTGAGAAACGTCGAAGTGGAGGGCCCGGAAATTTTCGACTACCTGGGGTTTTTTACAATGCACCTAGATCACACGGGTATCTAGCATTTCGCCTCCATCGAAATGCGGCCCCCGCGCCGCCGGGATTCGTTCCCGTGACCTTCGGGTCAGCAGGCTCGGCGAATATTGCGTCTAGCGCTATCACTTCTTACAGACAGGCGTGCTAAGGAAACCAGATGCCTAGCCAGGGTCACACTTTTCAAATGTGTTGTAAGTACAATTAGTAGAACAGTACAAAATTGACTAAGCTGGCGACGTTGTATGACATAAATGAAGTGGCAGATGCCAGTTTAGGCTAATGAAATACCAGTCGTGTTGAGTATTATCCATGCTTCCCGATTTTCTTATTTTCTTCGCAAATGTCTCGTGAACGACTTGTCTCAGTAGAATACAGGCATCGCTAATAAACAAAGCGGCACTATGCATGTGAGTCTAAGTTTGTGAAGTGCTGTAGCACGTTTCCGAGCTAATGCCTTATGTGTACTACAGATAAAATGAGTGTCGCAATACATTCACTGTAAATAGTTGCAAAAACATGCGTATGCATGGCAGTGTTTTGTGCACAAGTGATTTCACTGTTATGCGCACTGCTGTCATCGATAAATCTCAGGACTTGGGTTCAACGCGTCGTTTGTCAAGCCTGCGTATTATCTTACAGGGCCCCTCACCAGCCTCAGAAATCCCAAAAAAAGAAAGAAAAAACGAGCGCGTTATCATATCCTGGCGTTCCTGGTCTTTCTGGCGCACTACGCGACGCATGACTGATTCACGTGACGTCATTACGGTACCTGCTCTCGATTGGTTCATATGCGCAAAATATCAGCAGTGAATTGTATCCTACACTGCTTTGCCATGTAGCCGCCCACCCGTTTTTCCTTGCCTCGCATGGCTATCGTGCGCGATCGACTGATTTCACTTCATTTTGTGTGTTTCCGACTGCGCAAGCGGGGATAACGACGTGTAGCCGACAAGCGCGAAATCCTGATAGGCTCAACACTTAATGCTGACATTGCACACGTACTTTTAAGAAATAAGTGACGCGTAGGAGATATCGCCTGTAGGAAGGGTAGTGAAGGTGAGAAAGCAACCGCTTCCTCGTCTTTGAACACGGCATGGTTAGGGGCCCTTTAAAGAGCGGCCATGTTTGTTACTAAGGGTAATCCTGAGATTATTTTGTTGAAATCACGCGACCTGGAAAGCTGAAACAGAAACAACTGGATGTGGGACTGTTCCTGTTCGTATCCGGATGCGATATTACGCAAGTGTATTTACCGTGCTGTGGCCGGCTTATTTATATATTGAAAATGGTACACTTTCTACAGAATTGACATTTCTTCTGGTTTAGTGGAAAGCACTGTGTAGTTAAATCAGTTAAGTAATCATCTTGGATCGCAAACCATGCTGCAGAAGGCAATGGGCTGGAAGAATTGGATCATAAGTTGCTAAGAAAGTCCGTTCAGGCTCTAACCTTTTGGCATTGACTCCATTTAACATGAGTGCTAGGTTGACATTTATCGTGCATGGCGTCATCACTGTGCATTATTATGTCGTGCTTGTCGAAAAACAGAAGCAATGTGGAGTGCCCATGTGCACTTCTCATACTAAATCAGTCATCTCGTCACGCCCTGGAAGGCTGCAAATGGTTCTCTGAAATTACATCCATGAGCTCTCACACGCATGTAGCACGACCACCACCTGCTGGTTGCACTCGCGCTTAGTATTGTGCGTACGAAAAATTATACGCAGCTTCAATTAATTTAATGTTGCGAAGTCTGATTAAGCAGCGGAGCATGCGGCATCAGCGCGCCCTTTCCTCTACCATGCTCAAGTCACTGCACTAGGCTTCCCTCTCACCCCTTTAGCTTCACCCATGCTCTCCCTCTCGTCAGGCTTTTCTCTCGCAGCTGGGCTAGAACGTGCGAACAACGGATCCCCACGGATATACCTCGGCCTTAATCAGCTACGTTGTTCACGATCAACTGACTAGCGCCTATAACTCGTTTTGATGAGTCCGCTGTATCGCATCCTCACCTTTTGGCGTCTCGTCAAAAGTTTCTGCGTAAAGTACGCTGTCAGCGAACGCAATCTCACCTTACGAAACACCTTCCCAGTCTAGTCTTGGCCAGGAGTCCGCCAACCAAGAGTCCGCTTGCCATGGGCAGCAAATTGTCCGCAGAAACACCATACAATACGAACAACTCGCCCAGCAGCACCCAAAGTGATGTGTACTCGAACTCGTAGCTACCGTAGCGGATCTTCGATCCACCGTAGTGCGTCCTGGTGAGTATATCGGCGGCTACAGTGACGCCAGCGAAGGTGTGAGCGCACGATGCTGCCAAGTGCGGCTCTAAGGTGTGTTCGTAGATGGTCAGGACGAGCGAGGTGTGCACCAATCCCACCAAACATACGAGCGCCGCGAAGACGACGCCGAAGTACGCAGATCCAAGGGCTGCTTCTAGGACGAGGCCACTGACAAGGAAGGACGTCAGGTTGGACAAGAGGTGTATGACGTTTTTATGGTGGAAGGCGGCGAACAGCGCCCGTTCCCAGAGCCCCTCTTCGACGACGGTGGATATACTGGCGCATCGTTCGGGATAGTACTTGTGAAGAAAGTTCCAGTGCGCCCGCATCTGAAGCATCGTGACGAAGAGCGTGAAATAAGGGACGCGGGGTTCATCGAACGTTTCGCCGGATTGGGATACTTCAGGAGAGGCGCTCTCTGGGAAGTCCAGCACGGGCGACGGCGAAGTAGTTACGGGACTCGATGGTGGGTCTTCGATGGCTTGAGGCGACCCTATCATCCGATCGAGCCTTCGTGGAGACAGGCTCCATGGAACAAGCAGTGTGCGCGATTCCACCAGTACCGGGTCTTCACCGTCCTCTAGCTTCGAAGGAAGTGTTCCGCTGCCCTGTTTAGGAATGCTTGCGAACGTAGTGGACACGACGTTTTCAGCGCTGTTGAAGTTGTTATACTGCGGAGCATTGCGGAGGACTGGCCTATTCGTGAAGTTTAGAGAGGAGAGCAAGTTTGACAGAGAGAACGAAGACCACGACGTCGGGTCCTGCGTTTCCTGTGACGGTGACGTCGCAGATGTTTCTTGTCCGGCGCTCGGCAAACCAGCGAAGGAATCGGCGAATTGCAGCTCCGGTGTGGAGTTCTGCTGCGTTCTGCTTGGCGAGTACTGCAGGGTCAGTGACCTGTATAAGGTAGGCGCGGGGTCCAACGTCTGAGATGCCTCGCTCACGACATTCGGAAGCGGTCCTGGCAACACGGACGACGGCATCGCGGATTCGAATATCTGTTGTCTGGGCAAGGATGAGCCAGACGTCAGTGGTACTGAGGCTATCGACACTTCAGATACTCCGCTTCCAACTTGCTCTTGGCTGGCTGCGTCTGCTGTATTCGGCTGCGTCGCAACCGTTGTAGAAACATGGACGCCCGCCGAAGGGTGAGGCTCTGGAGCAGAATTAGAAGATACCGCATCGACGGACGAGGACTCGGCGTCTTGCTTTCCTTTGCGTTCAGCCTGGTCTTCCTTCGTGATCTCTTCTTTTGGAATCATGCTGATCCTTACTTAGCCGAAACTTGAGCTTGGACCAGGAAGTCGAAAC
Organism: Rhipicephalus sanguineus; assembly: GCF_013339695.2. NCBI lineage: Eukaryota > Metazoa > Arthropoda > Arachnida > Ixodida > Ixodidae > Rhipicephalus > Rhipicephalus sanguineus. The sequence goes on from NC_051185.1 coordinate 12,958,960, forward strand.
GGCGCTTACCTCTCGTTGTTTCCTCTCACTCTGGCGCTCACTTTCCCGTTCAGTTCATAGCGTGTAATTTTTGTTAAGACGATCGTTCTGACTGTTATGATTCATCGAATGATGCCGCTTGTTGCCCTGTCTCAGCCACGGTTCGCCAAGCCTCGTTTTCGTTCGCCTCGTCAACCATGCCTCACAGCCACTGCGCAGTAGCGCCGAAAAAGTTGAAATTCTGCATGACTGGCTCACACCCACATTGGGGGCTTGGCCAAGAAATGAAGTCTAACAAAAATAGACAAAGATGAATTTTATGATTTCTGAAAAAAATTACGTTAGTCGATATAAATTAATGATGGTAACGTAAGAACTGAGATCAAAGCCGTCTTGATTAAAATAAAAAAAATTGGAGGACACTTGAGCTTCGCCTTCAACAGCAGAACGCGACAGTGTAATCGGGCCCTGTGCGCATCGCCTTATCATCTGCTAGCCTTGCTTCGGTTCTCGGTGCATGCTTCAACCGTGCCGTAAGGAAACGAGCGACTGTGCGCGTAACATTGGCCGTTTCAAACTATACTAGAATGCCTCCTGCAAGTACAGTTGTTAAGTGCCCACTACTCTACAATTCTTCCTTTTGCGAATCAGCGAAGGACCCACTACGCGTCCGCAGGGCAACACGCGAACGTACGCGGCTGGTCACTTTGTTGATGCTTTGGCATCTGATAATGATTAAATATGTCTGGTTGGTTTGTAATGGGTGGGCCTTTAAAACACCCACTCGCTGCACAATTCACATGTTTTGACGCCTGGCGCGATTCTACGCTTCTGCCACGCGATATTGCATGGGCTCGGGCGGCTCCTGCGTCTTTTTTATTTCGTGTTATCCTTTCACCGGGTTGTCGCTGCCATATGCTGCAGTGGGTATGAGCCAAGGCCTTCGGAGAGATCACCATCATCATCGTCATCACTGCCCTGCGTCGGTTGAGCAGCGTTTCTTGCAACGGGAAGTAATCGCGACTCCCTCGAACACTGCCGGCATGGAGAGGACCAAGTGGACAACGTTCGGCGAAAGCTCAATGTCGATGGACTCGTCTTTGAACAGGGGACAGTCGCAGACGGAATCGTCTGAAACATCGTATGAAACAGAGAACCGAGAATCCGCTTTTGGGCCATCCGAGTACGAGCCTATGCCGCCCGCGACAGTGGACCGAGGAACAAATACTGGACCCGATACCGCGCCAGCTATGACGTACGGATCGATGCCACCTGGAGCACTAGACCAGAGAGCGAGCTCCGCGGTGCCCGCCGCGCCAGCATCGTACGAGCAGCCAGCGTATGGGGCAACCGCAGCTACCCTTGGCCGAGCTACGGCTCTCACGGTGGGCCCATGATCAGTCCCAGTTGAAAAATGCAACAGAATTCAATTTCCCATTCTTAAACCTTCCGGTATTCCGCAGAAGTGACTTGCAGTGCTGCGTGTCCATGCGCTTCGATTTGTCGATTAATTCACCCTCGCGCTGCCAATCGCTAGCCTCCTGGTTAGCTCAATTGGTAGAGCGACCGCCCCGGAAAGGCGCTGGTCCCGGGATCAATCTCCGGACAAGGATGATTTTTTAGGGGCGAAGCTCCTTATAGCATCGCCTGGTCGGTCGTCGCTCCATCCGGCGTTCCCCCGACGTCGCGTCTCCCGTATCATTCAATAGATGGCGCTGTCCCAAAGAGATGCATGCAAACTGCAGTTGGGTGACGATATACTAGATGACGCTGTCCCATAGAGATGTGTGCAATATGTGTGCAAAAAAATAAATAAAAAAGAAAAAAAAGGAAAAAAAGAGAAAACAGGAAAGAAAAAAAAAGCAGCGGCACCCTGCACGCTAGATGGCGTGCGGTAATCAAAGCGGCGTATCGCTTTGATTACTGCTGGGCGAAACCACTGAACATTTCACGGTGTAACCATGATTGCTTCAGGAGCTTCGCCCAAGCTCTTCATCATTCACCCGTGGATATGCTGTAACTTTTCTGGCAACTAAAAATTGCTTTCTCATCATAGATGAAACACCACAACTCTAATAAGACATAAAGAAGGCACAAGACAGAGCCTGTGCCTTCTTTGTGTCTTGTTACGTTTGTGCAGTTTTATATATTTATTAACTATGCATCATCAACTAGCCTGCCAGCAAATGTTACTGAATTTCCGAGAAATCTGTATCGATGTCCTGGTGGCTTCTTGCTACAAAACGGGTAGTTGTCAATTTTCCTTTAACCCTTCGCCACCTTGCAGGATTCCGTGGAACCGATTTGCAATGCAACATAAATAGAAAACAGAAAATTATTATAGCTTGTCGTATTTTAGGACATGACATGCTGTTGTTACCCTGCCATTCGCGTCTGTTGCAAAGCTTTGTGGGGTATCTGTCGTTGCATCAAATTCCTGTAGCGCTACAACATATTTTTCGCGTTACTCCGGGGACGTTTCTCTTGCAGCTATTAGGTGCCGGCTGTGACAACAGAGTAAAGTGCGTTGGGAGGCTAGTTGGTATGACACTAGAACGGTAAGGAACTGCGCGATTGACGGAACACAAGAAGAAGTAGTACACAGGACAAGCGCCGTACTGTGTACTACTTCGCTTGTCCTGTGTAATACTTCTTCTTGTGTTCCGTCAATCGCGCAGTTCCTCACCGTTCTAATGTGGCAACAGATTTTTCTACGGAACTACAAACATTTGTTATAGTACCTCAGCTCCCTGTTGTAACAATACACACGTGAACGAATTCACTTCTGTTGTCACGAAAAAAAATAAATCTGTAGCACAACAGTGTGTCGTTGCATCAGGAGACTATTGTAACTACAGAGGAATTTCGTTATAACAACAGCTATTTCTGTAGTCTTGATTGCAAGTTCTGTTGTCATTTCCAACTGGATACGCCAGTTTCAGCATCCGCATGTAGACCACGCGTTCAAGCTCGAGTCAAGCGTCGGGGCACACTATTTGATGCATACCGTTTCGTGCGTAGCACTACGCAATATAGTGTGCTCGAGAAACCATGACAAGCGTATGCTTACAGTTCAAACGAAGTATTCAGAGGATACAGAGTCTAACGGTTTGGAGTATTCATAATTAGTTCAAAGTACGCTGTTTCTACTACGTTTGTACCTTACTTTTCCTTTGATTAGAATTTGCTTTTATTCCCTCGTAGAGTATTAGTACTATTTGCTCGCCTAATAGTCAACTAGCTTAAGCTGGTTAATGAATCATCAAGATATTTTTTACGGCTGTTTCATCCTTTATCGGAATTGATGTTGAAGGTTCCTGTGCACTCTATCTTTCCCAGTATGCACGTTTAGCTTTCTACGTGATGATACAGTAAAATGATTTGATTTCGTGATTAGTTTTTTAACCGATGCACTGACGCAAGGCGGCCGTCTTTCATGCATGACTGTTGTTGAATGAACACGTCCGGATACGATTAGTCTGCCGCATGTTCAGAAGAACCAATTGTTACAAGGAGGAGTGAAGAAACAGATACATCTTTAATGCCCGAACAATTCCTTGGTAACAATCAGTCTAACCACACAGTTTCTACGAATAGTGCCTTCCTCAGTAAATGCTACCGAGGAAAACTCGCACAGGCTCCGAAGCATGCCTACCTGTAAATGCGATTAAGCATTTTGCTCTAGCTGGCACGACGGGATTCCGGTGGGTGGCGTAGGCCAGTGACGTCACCTACAAGCTGCTGTTTTCACGACCGTTTGTGTACCAGCTGTCGGTGCAGCTACGCTCGTCGCTAGCGACTTCACGTGCAAGCAGTTGCGCGCGCGAGTAAAATCAGTGCGGCGCGTACGTGCACCATATAATATAAATAGAAAAGTTTAAAAAATGTTCTAACGACGACATTTAACTTCTTTGCTTCTATTGTCGGTGACAAACTAAGAATAGAAAGTAAAATGTACAGTCTCAACGCAAAAAGATTAGCGCAAGTGACCGGTTGCCGGAGCGGCAAGATTGCGACACGCGGCGCTGTTTTTCCCGAGCACGCCGATACCGAGAGTGACAAGCACATTCCATTTTACAAAGCAGGGGTGGCCGGCAGAAAGCACTCCAACCAACAACTTTTTCAGGGTAACTGCGATAAAGGTACGGCTGCTCGCAACTCCAGCGAAAAAAAAAAAAAAAGAAGAAGAAATCATGTGCATAGCCACATCTGCCGATAAGCAATGAACAAGCGTTTCTTTAAGATATGGGCTTTCAGATGGGCCAACAGCAAGATGGGCTACTTTCCACCGGTCCGCCGGCCACCCCTGCTTTGGAAAATTGAATGTGCTTGGCAATCTCGCTATCGGCATGCTCGTGAGCAACGGCCCCGCGTGTAACGATTTTGCGGCTCCGGTCACCGGTCGCTTGTGCTAATCTTTTTCCGTCGCGACCGTACAACTGTAACACAGGCGTCCACTGTTAAAGGGAACATCGGAGCGTGTGGCGGCAGCTCGGCGCCACCGCCAGCCAGTGGCTGCAACGAGTTTTGCGCAGGCGCAGTGCGCGCTGTGAGTCGTGTTCTTTCGTCGTCTGCTGCCGTCTGCTTCCGCGCTGCGAATCGTCGCGAAGCGAACCGTTGGCGCGACGAAAGAGTACCAGGCACGGTGCTCACTGCGTCTGCGCGAATCACGTTGCAGCCGCTGACCGGCGGTGGCGCCTAGCTGCCGCCACGCGCTCCGATGTTCCCTTTAACAGTGGATCCCTGTGTACATTTGGAAAATGCGCGTCTAGTTACGCCCAATCTTTTCTTTGACAAAGGTTAAAAAGAACCAATCGAAAATGCGGCATTAAGTCGTTTGCTGAGACGAGAGGCGAGGCACCGCTGCACCGAAAGCCGCTATCCGGATTTTCTGGTCGTGCTTGTTTCGTCGAAAATAAGACTTTCGTATTGTTGTTCGCTCGCACCTAAGCGTCACTCTCGCCAGTCGCCCTTCGATTGTGCTGCTTTTGGAATACACCGAAGCGGCAGGCGCTCGGAGTGCTTATCGCGTACCATCGTTTCGGCTGCGGCAGTTGCAACGCGGCACACATTTCTTGCATCGCTCGGATACACCATGCTTATAGCCTAAGGATTACCATACTCGCCGATATTTTGTAAACAACTTGCTTTGCAGCGCGATGGCGTGCAAAAAAGCGCAGTGTGGCCTCGTGGGCGCAGCATTTCTTTTTAGGCTGCAACCGACTATAGTAGCAAAGCCCACTGACACCAGTCGATCTCGCATGCGATTTTTTTAAAATTTGACTTCTTCAGTGAACTCAGTCATTTTCATTGAATTATATTGCACTCTGAAGTGAACTGCGCGTTATTAGTTACGAAATGTTCAAATTACACAAGTAATGTTTGTAATTCATTTTTCGTCAGCTCTGCCCAAAAGTGGCCAAGGCAATTATCCAGCATAGATGTTCATGCCTTGACAGAAGAGAATATTGATCTTTCAACATGCCATTGTCTGCTTCGCAGGCTGTGTCACCTTATGCAGACCAGTACATGGAACAACCTTCAGAAGCCGGGCCTTACAATGCGGCGTCAGCAGCCGGCAAGAAGTACCCGGATGAGATGGAAGGGGCGCACCCGTAAGTACAGGTTCATTCGTGAGTCCCGGGTCCGCAGTGGTGGCAAGAACTACGGGAGGGAATGCACGGGTGCTTCGTACCTCTCAGAAATAGTGCCTCTCTACTAAGACGATGAGATTACACAACAAGCGTATTTGTGAACTCATATCAAATGATATCAATCAAGGGCATAATCTAGTTCCTCTAGTCACGCTTCACGATGAACAAAATCTGGTATCTTATACGGGCAATGTGTTAAAAAAGCCACTGATTCCCCGCAACGGTGAAGCAATATGAATGCGGCAGCAACAAACTGACATGTCACACGAAGAACGGCAAGCAGCTCGAAACTTGCTGCGCGCTGCTTCAAACACAAAGGACGCAAGAAAAGAACACACACAGGACGAGCGCGAACTAACAACAATCACAGCTCGACACTTGCAGCGCGCTGTTCAAGCACGAAACAGGACGCATGAAACGAACGCACAGGTATACACAGGACGAGCGCGATCTAACGACTGTCACAGTTGGCACTTCAACTAGCACCTACTTTGGCTCTTCTAGCTAGCAGCTCACGCCTTTCGCGAACGCGGCCGCTGCAGTGAGCGAAGCGACCTTCGTGCGGTTTATAGCTTCAACGCGAACTTTCCGGTGAAACAACCGCGAAGTTTGCACCACAAGTGACCCAAGGAGCTAGGGACCGCAAGAAATTCTCGAGCAGCCAAGGCGTATGCGCATAACCCAAGCCACTCTTCGGCTGTTGCGCTCGGGTAGTCCCAAGACCGAAAAATCGAGAACTAGCGTGGGTCGCCAGCGAGATGACTCAAATACGCACCGTGGGCAATGACGCAGCGTGGCCCGCGTCTCGCACAATTTTAATTTCGCCACGTGTGGCATCCCTTGGCTTTGACCCAACGCCGCGTGCGTTTGATCCGCATCTCAAATGATGCTGCTCCTCCGAACACAAGGGCAGCCTACCCGATGCAGCTACTAGCTGGGCGACCGCCTTTATAGCTAATATTTTTCAGGGACTTTATTGATAGCGCACCCTTCGCGCCATCTCGCGGGTAATTGAACACGCTGAAGAGCCTCCGAGCTATGCGTACCACCAGCGGTAAATGGTGTATATAAATTGCTCGCCGTTAGCATACTGGAGAACATATGGCGCATGGCCGAGTTATTTTAAGCAGCGCGCTGATGATCGAGGGGCCGCAGGTTCAAATGCCCAAATTACACAAGGTCTCGCGCTTCAGAAATTTTCTGAATTACTTTTATTTGTGCTTTACACACACACACACACACACACAATATATATATATATATATATATATATATATAGATATATATATATATATATATATATATATATATATATATATATATATGTATATATATACATATATATATATATATATGTGTATATATATATATATATATATATATATATATATATATATATATATATATATATATTCGTATACGGGCCGCAACGCTAATGGCGACAGAAGAACCCGCTAAGAGTGTCTATATAATTGCTATCACAATAATAAGATTAACAAAATTCAATAACCGTCATTCATTTTCGAGTAGAAGTAAGGGTACAAAGAGAAATATACACGGGTTCAAGGGAAACGTCCCAGTTGGAGAAACATTCGTCATCCTGTAAGGATCAAACGTGGAGTAAGCACTGGCCAACATTTCTCGTTCCTGTCTTGAAAAGGGTAAGTGGAATAATATGTTTAAGTGGAATAATATATTCAAGCAACTATAAATCAGAACAGGTAAACCTTAAGGCTTAACAAGCAAGAAATTTTGAATGAATTTACTTTCTGTTAATTCTGACTTCGATTCAGATGTTGTCATTTGCACGTATGGAAGCTATAGGTACGAGTTGAGACGACAAACTGTCGGCACGCACGACAGAATCTGCGTTATGCGCAATTTTACAAGTATGTAAAGATGGCGAAATGAAGATCAAAAATGAGTAATCTCAGTACCTGAAGTCATAGAATAAGGAATATCTCTGTAGCCAGCATTAGCTCCAACGACACGGCACGTTCGACTTGTTACTCCGTCAATCCTCCATCTTCCCTGAGCACCTCTTTAGGTTTAATTGCAGTGTAGCTGACAGCGGTACATGCCTGGGTAGAGAAGATCGGCCGGAAATGTGGGTCGGGAAGTTTTCTGAAGTGGAGGGGTAGAAAGGTGGGCTAGGTGATATGGATTCCTTACAAAAAACTTGGAAGTGCAAACAAACGAGAAGTTTCAGTCTGCGCTTCTTTCTGTACTGCTCTTCCGTGTCATGTTTCTTTGCGCTCGCAAGTTTTTTTTACAATGAATGTTCCAAAGCAGCATGTGAAATTTCCCGTTACTCGACTATTTCTTCGAACAGGTACGGAATATTGCTGCCTGTCTTCATGTGCTTACTGGTCGGCGTGATTCTCATCTTCATGACGACGTTCGTCGTCACCTCTGGACGTAAGCGATAAGCAGTGACCTATTTTCTGTACCTTCCAGACCAGTTGTGAATCATATTGTGCTGCTTCGTGAAGCCTCTGTAATATAAGCGTGATCTCTTAACGCATAAAGAAAACCGCATGAATCGTAACAAAAGAAAAGCTGGAAGCGATGAAGAATCTATGGAACACGCGATGTCGCTGGAGCTAACGCTTCGACAAGCGGTCTTGTTTTCTTCGAGGCAGCTGACCTCAAGTTGCTGCCTTGTTGCTGAACTTCTACCTCAAGTTGCTGAACTACCTTAAAAAAGGCTACTATTTGAAAGCAAGCACATTTTAGACAAGCACACTGCAATCGAAAGAGAGATACAAGGATGCTGATATACGATTATAAAAATACACGACAAAATGGAATGACATTCAAATATACAAGTACAGTGAAAAATATGGCGGCCTAACTTTAAAACTTCCCTGGAATGCATGTGTAAAGTTAAAATAAAACAGGAAACATATTAAAGGCACGAATTTTTCCCTAACTTCTCGGCAGGCCTGCGCTTGATCTACGTGACATTTACATTTCAGGCAAGCCTCCACCACAAGAAGGGCGTAAGTATTCCCAGACATATGTCGATATGAATTTACTGGCTGTGCCATAAACGTTGCTGTCACCGTCAACCCGCACAGGTGCTCCACTTCGAACAGTGCGGGCAGCAAGGCCTGTCCTATCAAACATTAAGTCATGACGTCACCTTAATGATTTTTATCATTTCAGATCTGCGCGAGAATGGCACGGCTGCCGGTACCTCAGTGTCGGCAAAAAGTCAAGGCAAGTGAGACGAAACGGTTTCTATAATCGCAGATTACTGCACAAGTTGTGTTCTAAGAAGACTACCTACTGTCGTTGGTTGCGTAGATACAGTGTATCACGTCCAGATATGCTGGCACTGGATATCAGCGCTTATGCATTTATCGAAAGAACATTGAATATGCAGAACACTTGAATGGGCGTTGTGCCGCTTGACGCAACATTGGGGCAATATTCTTCTAAAGAAGTTACACATCATACTGCATGTAATTACTGACGGCTAATGACAGCCGCATTTGTAATGAGAATATAACAGTAGCCATAAACGAATTAATGAAATACGTTATATCACTGAACAAGCGTATGCAGAACATTGAGCAAAAGAAATGCTACACGACATTCCGTATGTCCGTAATGACACGCGGCAAGAGTTGGTAATACGTATAACATATTATGCGGGACAACCAGACGCAGGTAAATATACTGCATACGAAACGCAAGAACACCCATGAACTTAGATTTAGCTGCACGTTAAAGAACCTCAGGTGGTCTAAATCAATACGCAGTCAACCCCTCACCCCCCACCCTACGGCGTGTTTCATTATATCGTGGTCCTGGCACCTATAATGCCAGAAATTATTATTATCGTATCAAATGTAGTGGACGGCGTGTCGCTAAAAGAATAAGAAACTGCAGTCTCACGCGCGAAATTGACCCGCAGCTTCAAGCCCTCAATATTTTCTCTTACCTTGGCATTTTCTTGGGGCTCAGACGCGTGTGGCATGGCCGCGACTTGTGTTTCGCATTCGTTCTCGCAATCCGCTGAAAGTGCGAGTAAAGGACGCCTTCGGTCACGGGTTCGATCCCGGCCGCGGCGGTCGCCTTTCGACGAATTGAAATTATAGAGGCCTGTGTACAGCCGTCAGCACGCTTAACTCGAACGCTCCGCCGCGTAGCCTCGACCCACTTCGACTGACGCCAGCGTCGCCAAGCGTTAGACACGGTATGTTTGCTGCAGCTAACGATATATATGAAGCGAGGGTTGGCCTTCACTAGTAAATTTCTGTTTCAGTTCTGCCTGATCGGCGGGTCGAATGCACTCACTTGGCAGGTCCGTTTTAGCTCGGGGCTGCGTTCTCAAGCGCGCCAATGAAATCCGTCGCCGTATGCTTATCTCGGCAATGAACCATTGCGTGTGACAACCCAGGCGCCGAGATAAGCAATATGGTTGGGGGGCCAGAGCATCGGACGCGTTATTCAAAGGTCGCTGGTTCGGTCCCTGCCAGCGGCAAGTTGTCTTTTCCTTCACTTTACTTTCTTCACATTTATATCCTAATTACTACAAATAACATCCCCTATACTTTACTTGGCATTATTGTCTATTAGTTCTCATAAATATTGTGTGCTAAAATGAAAGGCACAAATCTAAAAACATTAGTTTGTTGTCCTTAATCAGCTCAAGCGTAAACTTCAATCCATAGGCGCAATCATGGAAAACTTCCAATATATTTGCTGCCCTTCTACTGTAGTTAACGCAAGAAAAGGACACTAAGCAGTCATCTACATAGCAAAAAACGGAACCAGCCAAATCCTTAAAGTTATCCTTAACTCTTCGGTTAACTCGGTTTAAGTATGGGTCGCTTAACACCGGAGCGACTCTCGAGCCAATGTGTATTCCCGCTTTCTGCACAAATAACATAACAATCCATTCGACAAAGGTGTTGTTAAGATAAAAAAATCAGCAACTCAAGAAATGATTCTAAACTCACCCCACAACGCTGCGTAAATTCTAACTCCTCATTGTGTTCTGTAACTGCTTCCATGACGCTGCGCATAAGGTCACCTTGTTCGAGCGAATAAAATAGATCTTCGACATCAATACTGATTGCCCTAGAATTTCCTGGGTTGTTAGACGAAAATTTGACTACTTCCTCGGAATTCTTCGCCAGGTACAGGTCATTGAGACTCAGCGCCGAGTGCACATTCTGCAGAAAAGGCGATGCGCTAAACTGCCAAGTTCCTTTTTCTGAAATTATAGATCTACAAGGAACCTTCCGGTTTATGTGTTTTAGCACTGAAGAAAAATTCAAGGTGAAGACATTTCGTCTGCTTCACGCTATTTGCAAGGCGTTCGAGGCCCAGACGTTCGAAAAACTGGCATGCTTGTTCTTTAGACTTTTGGCATTTACTTTTTTTTTGCAGCGAAGTTCTTTTCCACAGCAGGATTAGCCTTTTCCAAAAGCATTCGATCTGGCAACACAACGAAAAACCCTTCTTTATCAGAATTCAGAGCCCTTAGCTGGTTACGCGCAAGGAAATTCGCAACACGAACGATGTTCTCTGACTTAAGCCCATAAGACTCCGTTCCAGCACATCAACACATTCTGAAGCACAACCTGGTCGGAGGTCGTCCGTGACCCGCCTTGAAATACCTCTGGAAAGCGTTCTTAGTCGTTGTTTAGGGCTGCTATAAGGATGCTTAAACCTGCGCATTAAAAAATGACGCGAAACTTCCGATTGAGTAAAGGTATGGAGCAGAATTGGCGCCCCCCTTTAAATAACTAGGGGGGAGGGGGCGCCCCCGCTGCCCCCCTCTTCCTCGTGCTCAGGCCTATGCACATAAGTATACTATCGATGCATTGATGTGGTCGTTGTTGTTGCCCTTTATAACGCAGGGCCAGCGACCTCTAAGTGGGTAAGTCCAGCGGGTCACGTGGGCGGGCTGTGCAACGCTTCCTCCCCTTGCCTGGGACATGGCCACTGCGTGCGGGAAATCTGCCGCTGCGACGGGCCTCACTTGACCGTCGTAGCGGGCGTCTGCCAGGCGACGACCACTCGCACGGCCAGCACTAAACACGTCACTGACACCAGGTGAGGGACCGATGCCCCATTCGTACGCTTCCGGGGCAAGATCTAAGGGCATTTGACGAGATTCGTTAGATTACTTTTATAAATATATACAAATATAGATGCACGCGCGCGTCAACACACACACACACACACACACACACACACACACACACACACACACACACACACACACACACACCTAGCCAATAACTATAGCGGGCTATTCGGCACTAAGCGAGCTATTCTTTATGTCATTTGTGCATTAAGTTGCTTGTTACCATGCTGTCAGGAACATTTATCTTTGATCTGTATCAGCGGGGTGTCCTAGTCGGTATGTGCGTATGTAAGGAAATATTTGATAAAAGAAGCCGAATTGACACCGAAACAAAACAAGCGAAACGAATAGTCTCAAGGAAATTTTTTCTCTGCCTTCGTCTTTCAGCGACCTCGATATCTCGACTCTGCCAACAGTTCAGCTGTTTACCCACGAACGCACGATTCGCCTCGTCACTGACAGCGTGACTGACAGCGAAGTGGCCGTGACTGACAGCGACGAAGAAGATATCAAGGCACGCGTCGAGGAAGTCAGAGCCGACCGAGGCGCGAACCGCACCGAGAGCAGTAACGGGAACCTCGCTAAGACGCGGATCACAGGAAGTTCCAAGGAGCGTACCCAAGATCAATCAAGAAAAAGTGACGCAACGCGCAGTGCAAACGATCCAACGGAGTATAGCAGTACCTGGGAAAGCACGAATGAACCGACCAATCACAGTGCGAGCAGCGCAAGCGGAACCAATGAACGCAGCGGAAGTAGCATTGTAGATAGCATTGTAAAAAGAGTCACTGAACGCAACCCGGGACGAGCTGCCGAATTCCGTGGTAGCTCTACATTGGGAGGCAGTGCGAACGAAACCACCTCGGAGCGCGGAGCAAGCGACACCGTGGAGCGTCGTGAGAAGCGAATCGCCGAACCCAGTCCGAGCCAAAGCACGGAACGGAGTGCGAATCAAACCATGCAAAGCACAACGGAAGGTGTCGCAGATGTGACGAGAACAGAACATGCTGCATAGGGGCAATCCTGAAGTTCATGAGGCCACAGAACAACTTCGCACGTAACCACGGTCTTGCCCACAGTGTAGTGTACGGAGAGAGCGTGCTGCGCCAGCAAAATAAACGCATCTCCGATCTTTTTTTTTTTTTTTTGCTACGATCACTCGTAGAAAAGCACGCGTTATGTGTATATTCGTATATTAACTTAATCCTGATGCGATGTGTCACTACGAAGATGAACCTCCGATAGTTTTCTTCAGTGGGCGCGTATTCGCTTTCATGGTTGTCATCCTCACCTTGTAGTTATACCAGCGTAATATCTGTAATAATCGGGTAGATAACGTAGTGAATGTAAAGATTTCAGTGCAACAATACTATTTAGTTACTCTGCCCAAGTGCAATGATGTAACCTTGAAATCGGCGTGTTTCATGCGGTTCAAGTTCTAAAAAGAACCCACCTTCAATTGCTACAAATGCATTTGTGTGATCAGCAAGCATCGACAAAACATATTCGTCCAGTTGCATATAATTCTTATTTTTGCAGCTGCTGATCTAGAAATACACCCCCCACCTCCCTGCAGAATAAATTTAACCGCCCATAAAATCAAATCTGTCAATATATAGACAGCAGATCGTGATTGCGACAAAAATTTAATGTGGTGACACCGATTAGAATAGGGCAATCGGGTGTAGCCCTCAGCTCAATCTTGTGATTAGAATACACCCCATTTAGCATGATTTACCAGGGTGAATAGGTGGGCTTGTTGCTAATGGGTCATTTCCCAAGCTCCGTTGTAGCGGGGCAAAGGACATGCACACCAGAAGTTGTCGTTGTACGTTTCCTTCTGGTGTCCGTGTCCTTTGCCGCGCTACAACGAAGCTGAAGAAACTGCCACCGTAAGACAGCTAAAAGTCATCTTAACTTCCTTGTAAGTGCCTACTTTATTGCTGCCGCTATATGTATATCCACAGGCCAGTGTACAGTTCTTACAGTAGTAAGAAAAGAAAGAAAGAAACACACACACACACACACGCACACACACACACAAACACGCGCGCGCGCCTCAGCGCAGAGCATACATCAATAAACACAAAAACTGGAACATGTTCCGACGGCTGGATTCGAATAATGGGCCTCTCGTACCGCGCCGAAGCCTATACTTTACCAATACGCCACAAGCGCATGCCTAATCATGCGGTACAGAATACCTTTTAGAATGTCCCGCGTGCACACAAGCTCGTTTGGACGCTCGCCGTGTTTCCCACTGCGCAAATGGTTTCCATGAAGTACTCTAGCAGAAGCCAGTTGTTGAAGCTAGTAGTGTGGTCATTCAATCGATCGTTGGTGCAGATAACCGTTTAAAGGAACATTCCATCAATGATCAGTTCGGAGTGTCATGTGATTTGTCCTCATTCGTTTAGAGCATATGTATCAATACTGCGCTTTAATACTGTGAGCAGTGATTGTTACGAGCATGGATAAGTATAGTTCCTGCTGTAATATTAAGGTAACTAAACCTAAAAATGGGAAGTAGTTGAACAAATATGGTGTGGAAGCCAGCGTTTAGACAAGGTGGCCTGTCTCCACCAACGTTGTCCTTAGACATATCACGACAGAAATCGGAATATAAATAACTATTTAATAGGCAGTATATATAATTGGACTTCAAGTGTAACCCATTATGACATTGTGGGCTCCCCACTTCACGATGCAGTGTTTGTACAATGATAAAACAGGTAAAAGATCACTGAGACGACGTTATGAGTAAGTCAGTGATGCATGGTGCTTACGTACGGTGCATACAAGGACAAGACGTTCGTGTTTTGTCCTTGGGGGCACCCGCATACAGTAATGTCTTGTCCTTGTGCGCGCCTTACGTATAGTACAACGAAAAGCACCAATCACAAAGTGGTGCTGATAAGTTCGGGTTTTCTTCGTGCGCTATTGATGCCAGCTTCGATGGCCATGTTGTAGAACATCGATGACTTGTCGGAGAGCAGATGTGACACGGAGTCGAACTCCTTAACCTTGCCATCCTCCAGGACGAGTATTCTGCGAATAAATACGAGTAACTTGATGTGTTGTATCGTATGCCCTGTGGCGTAACCTTTAATAAATAGAACATGCACGCGCTGAAAAATTCACGTGGTCCCTTACGAATTTACTTAAGACCATCTTTTTCTTCTTTGTCAACTGTGTTTAGAGATAGCCTTTAGAGATATTTACTAGGGGTGTGCGAATATCAAATTTTTCGAATACGAATCGAATACGAATATCCACCTTCGAATATCGAATCGAATACCGAATATCAAAGGAAAAATACCTCCACAGTAACAATATTTTATTTAACATGTAGCTATTTGAAAAAAAAAAAACATTAACTGCCTGACTGGCAACACAACATACACTGCTATCTCCAGAACACAATGTCCAGGCTAGCACAATGCACATCACAACACAAGCAAATATTGCTACATGTAGGCTGCCGGAATCCATATTGTCGACGCGCGTGTGCGCCCGACGAAGAGGACGAAGGTCGTTAGCTGCTTCGAAAGGCGGAGGTCTGGCATTTTTTATCAATAATAGAATAAGTCTCAAGGCGAAAATTGTATATAAGCATATGTCACCTGAAAGCGAAATTTTTGCTCTGGAAATAACGTTGCCAGGATGCCAGCCCCTCTTGTTAGTCAATGCGTACTTCCCTACAGGTGTGCAAGAAACTCGATGCTTGGACGCCGCAGTAACATCTATTTGTAAGGATAAAATTGTGGTGGGCGATTTTAACTCGCACCATACGTGCTGGGGTTTTCGCACTGATCGGTGTGGTAAACGATTGTGGGAGTGGACAGCAGATAACAATCTGCGTTGCCTGAATTCGCGAACGCCTACATTTATTAGTCATCGATCTCGCTCAGCCTTGGATGTAAGCTTTGTGAGTTCGTCACTCACTAGTGTATCATGGACAGCCTTGGAGTGTGCCACCAACAGCGATCACTTGCCAGTGATGTTTGAGATTGTTTGCACAATAACACCGTCATGTTCTCAGACTCGAGTATTTATTAATTATAGCAAATTTAAAAAAGATCTAGAAACTGCTTTGACCACCCATACTGAAGAACGAGAAGACACAAAAGCTATGAGACTAAGTGCATTGATAAAAGAGCGTACAAAAAGGCAGAATTTGTTGTCGAAACTGTAAAGAGTACCGCCCATAGTCCTTGGTGGAATTCAGACTGTGCACGTGATTTCCGACGACGACAGGCAGCTTGGAAAAAACTTCTGTATAACCAGTGCCCCCAAAATTGGTCTGATTACAAGTTTTACGCTGCAAATTTTAAACGCACAGTTTCTTTAGCTAAAGAGGAATATGATAGGAAACACTATGATTACCTGTCAAAACCTAAGAATAAAAATGCGCTGTTTAGATTTATGAGATTACGTAAAATTCTGCCATCTCCAACTAACTTAGATTATGAAATTATGTCGTCAGAGGAAATGAAGAAATCTTTGGAAGTTATAGGTAGAGGACTGGAGTGTCGATTTACATCAACTAAGCCGTACAGTTTGCAAATACCAGCGTTAATGACAGATTTTGCCAAAGTTACATTGGAAGAATTGGCTCAGGTGATTCAAGATTTGCCCTCGTCAGCTCCAGGTCCGGACGGAATTACAGTTAATATGATAAAAATACTATTCAAATTGTCACCATGTGACCTCCTAAACACTGTGAATTATTCGTTAAATTACACCTGGATTCCGTACGATTGGAAACTAGCTAAAATAATTCCGATAGAAAAACGACCAGGATTAGGCTATAACATAGAAAATATACGACCTATTTCTCTTACATCGAATATGGTAAAACTCATAGAAAGGGTGTTACATAAAAGAATTACAGTCTGGCTGGCAGAAAACGTAGTACTAAATCCAAATCAAATTGGTTTTAGAGCAGAGTGCTCAATATGGTGCGCACACGCAGATTTAGAAAGCCGCATTCAACTTGCTCGAAAAAGAAGGCAACACGCTGCTCTAGTGACACTAGATATAGCCAAAGCATATGACAGTGTGGAACATTCAGTATTATTAGACATCTTACAGAGCCACAATCTACCACAATATATGATTGCATGGCTGAGGGAATTTTTGAAGGCTAGAGAATTTTATTGTTTTAAGGATGGAAGCGCATCGTCAAAGTTTAAACAGACTCGCGGAGTCCCCCAAGGAGCAGTCTTGTCTCCTGTATTATTTAACATATTAATGAGCTCAATCCCCACTTGCCAGGACGTGCAAACATATATTTATGCAGACGATATTGCATTCTTCGCGGCAGATAGTGACATTCATTCTTTATATCAAAAATTGCAGACATATATAAATATGCTAGAGATATGGCTAGAGGCAATTTGCATGACCTTAAATGTAAATAAAAGCGCACTGTTAATATTTCCATTAACAGACCCCATCTCAATTTCAATATGTTATAAACAAGAGCCCATTCCACAGGTTGAGTCGCTTAAATATTTGGGGATAATTTATAATGGCAAGCTAAACTGGACTCCTCACATAGAAAGTATTGCATCTAAGGCACAAAGTGCCTTAGGCATACTGCGCAGACTGAGCAGCAGACGATATGGATTACGTAGGGACACAATGGTGATGATATATAAAATGTACATGCGTCCAATATTAGAATTTGGGTGTGTATTGTTCTCAGGTGGCCCTGCTTACAAAATTAAGCCTTTGATTCTGCTGGAGCGAGAAGCCTTGCGATTATGTCTAGGGCTCCCTAGGTTTGTAGCTAACAATGTTATGTACCAGGAAGCTAGATTGCCAACATTGCCTTGTCGATTCCGCATCCTAACGGTGCAGGCATTTTTAAAATTTTATAGCTATCCATTAAGACGATCTGAATATGCTTTTATAAAAAACCAAGACTCCTTTTTTCTTGCTCATTGGCCACGTTTTCATACACCACAGATTATTTTTGTTCAGAAGCAGCTAGACCGGATAAACGTGAAAATTCGAGATGTGCCTGCAGCAAATGTGTCCAATCAGAATCTAAAGATAGAATATGATGAGATTTTCCCCCCTAAACCTAAATTTCAACCATACAGGGTATTAAATAGCCGGCTACAAGATTACCTTGCACACGTGGAAACAAATAATGTAGTAGCCACAGACGCTTCAGTAATAGACGAAAAGGCAGGAGTAGGCATTTACTCCCCTTCGCTTGGTTGGTCATTTTCATTAAGACTACCGGACTTCACCCCCATTTTTGAAGCTGAACTCTTGGCAATTATTCTAGCCCTGCGTAAATTAGATTTGAACGCCCATAGCGCAATAATAATAACAGACTCCATGTCAGTATGCACGTCCCTTACAGCTTCATCAAAATCAACTGCCCTAAAGACGTTCCTGACGCTAATTCCTCCACAGCTGAAGCTCTTAAAATTATTATGGGTGCCTGGCCACTCTGGATTAGAATTAAATGAAATGGCCGACTCACTAGCGCGAGCTGCATTGAATGGCCCAGTTGTTCCTGTCCTTCCTGTAGTGGCCAGTATAACTGCGATTAGATATAGAAAATTTTCACTTCGTGCAGACGCCATAGAATCAATAACAGCTAGGACAGAATTTAGTCATTTAAAATTTCCGTGGAAGATCCAATGGTGTCCTACTAGACAATTGGAAGTATTAGTAACTAGACTACGATGTCGTGTGCCCTCGTTAAATCTATATTCACACAGGGCTGGTCTGGCGGTATCGCCCCTATGTCACTTTTGTTTAGAAATAGAATCAATAGAGCACTACTTTTTATCATGTCGCAGATACAGATTACTCAGAAAAAGACTTCTTGATAGCCCATTCGCTAACCTGGGGCTGCAATTTACAATTGACAATGTTCTTACCTTCGGTGCTGCAACTCTGGGCTTCAGCCACAGAAATGCGTTTGATGCCGTGTGTAGCTACCTTCAAGAAACAAAACGAATACGGCTTTAAATTTCCGCTTGTATAAGTATTATTATAACAAACAACAAAAAAAGTTTTGATAATATTTTCATTATCATTGTGCTTCTTCTTATTATTATTTTTATTCTAATTCCTATTCGGAACAATGATTAAAGTGTCTGATCTGTATGTTTAAAAAACTATTATTGCACTCTTTCATTGATGCGTACGTGTTTTTTTTTTATATATGCATTGCTATTATTTATTTATTTATTCTTTTTATTGGCATCAGCATTCAATACTCAAAATATTATTAAAAAAAAAAATTTTTTTGTAAGACAACTTCTTGGCCAATCCCCCTGAGTGGGTATGAGCCATGCAGTAGAGGCTACTACTACTACTACTACTACTGCTCGAGCTCGGAGCCGGATTGCTCAGCGCTGCAGCCGTTCTTGAAAATATATCTTGTGAATAGCGACTTGTAAAAGCGACTGTCACTCACGTAACATATTTGGTGGAGGTGGAACGTTCCCCGTCCTCATCACGCAGCTCCGCAGTGGCCGCGTCATCCAGCCTCTCGCCATGGCTTCCAATGACAACCCGTCCCCATCTCCATCTGCGGCTCCTACGACAACCTTTGTTGCGGTCCCCACCCCCCGCGATCCTGGGACATTCTCTGCGCAACCTGGCCTCGACGTCGACTACTGGCTTCGCCTGTATGAACGGGTCAGTCAAACTCACCGGTGGGACCCTACCATGATGCTCGCTAATGTTCTCTTCTACTTGGACGGAACCCCGCGCATCTGGTACGAAACACATGAGACCGAGCTCACCAGCTGGGACACGTTCAAGGAGAAGCTACGTGACATCTTTGGGAACCCGACCGGTCGCCACGCAGCTGCACGACAAGAGCTCGCTACCCGTGTCCAGTCACCTACTGAGTCGTATGTCTCATACATACAAGAAGTGCTTGCTCTTTGCCGGAAAGTGGACGAGGCAATGCCCGAAGCTGACAAAGTGGGTCACGTTTTGAAAGGCATCGCGGACGACGCTTTCCATTTGCTGGTCTACACCAACGTCTCGACTATCGACCGCATCATTCAAGAATGCCGCCGTTTCGAAACGGCCAAAAGCCGTCGTGTGCACCCTCAATTTTCTCGGTTGCCAAACACGGCTGCCACGTCCACCTGCTCCGATTCCGCCGCTACACCGCCCTTTGAGCAGAGTGTAACGCGTATCGTTCGACGGGAACTTGAAGCGGCAAGTCCAGCGCCGTTCCAGCCCTCTCCATTCGACCATGCCACTATACAACCAACCCCCGCGGTCTCCGTTATTCAGGCGGTCGTACGACAAGAATTCGCCAACCTCGGGTTCCCTGTCGCCTGCCCCGTCTCTCGCCCCTCGTCCCGACCAATGCCCATGAATGCACCTCGAAGTGACCCATTCGTTCCTCCACGATCTCGCAACCCAGCGGAATGGCGTACTCCCGACGACAGACCCATCTGCTTCCGGTGCCACCGCGTTGGTCATGTATCCCGCTACTGCCGCGCCACTTGGACGCCGCCATATAGGACCCAATTTTTCTCGCCTTCCCGCCCATATGAAGATCTTCGCCGGTATTCGCCCAGCCGTACAGACCCTACTGGTGACACACCTAACAGCCGCCCTCCTGCTCGTTCACCGTCCCCTCAACGCCGTCGTTCCCCGTCGCCCCAACCCCGCCGCCACCCCTCGCCGCCCAACTTTGCATCGTACCCGACGGAAAACTAGATCGTGCAGCTCCTGGAGGTAGTGCTGCATCATCTCCTTCTGAACCAAATCCTCCGTTGACGCTTCCTACGAACAAGAACCTCATCGATGTGCATGTGGACGGTATTTCTTTGACGGCTCTAGTCGATACTGGAGCTCACGTGTCCATAATCAGTGCTCGTCTTTGTCGCCGACTGAAAAAAGTCCTCACACCTGCTACTACAAAAGCTGTACGCGTCGCCGATGGCGGAACTGTTCCTGTCACTGGAATGTGTACAGCTCGCATAAGCATAGCTGACCGTTACGTTCCTGTCCTCTTCACGGTGCTCCATAATTGTCCTCATGACCTCATCCTAGGGATGGACTTCCTGTCGACCCATTCTGCCCTGATAGACTGTTCCGCTGGTACTCTTTGCTTGGACCTTCCTCTTCAGCCAGATATTCACCCCGACCTCCCACACAGCCTCTGCACCTCGGATTTCATCCGCCTACCGCCTAAAGCCCTAACATTCGCCGAATTCACAACGACTTCATCCGTGTTGGATGGGCACTACGTCGTCACGCCGATTACTGATGTACTTCTGGCACGTGACATCACTGTGCCTCACTGCGTCATAACTATAGCCGCTAACCGGGTACATCTCCCCGTCATAAATTTCGGCTTCACGAAGCAAGTCCTCCCTCAAGGCATCTTAATCGCCACGTTGCGGTCCTTAGCCGATGACCACGTCACCTCTTTTGCAGCAGACGTATGCTCCAATATTCCTTGTCGCCCACCCGATACCACAAGCCTCGACATGGCATTACGCCCCATGATTGCCCCAGACCTCCCCCCAGCGCAATCAGCCGCCCTCATCCGCCTTTTGGCTTCTTACCGCGAGATCTTTGACCTTGACAATCGACCACTCGGCCAAACTTCTCTTGTGCAGCACCGTATCAACACAGGTGATGCTGTTCCCATTCACCGTCGACCGTATCGGGTGTCCGTATCGGAGCGCCAGATTATTCAAGAAGAAGTAAACAAGATGTTAGCTAACGGCATTATTGAGCCCTCATCGAGCCCTTGGGCGTCACCCGTCGTCCTGGTTAAAAAGAAAGACAACACGTGGCGTTTCTGCATCGATTACCGGCATCTAAATCGAATTACGAAAAAGGACGTGTATCCTTTGCCCCGCATTGATGACGCTCTCGATTGTCTCCATGGCGCACGCTACTTTTCATCCATAGACCTTCGCTCCGGTTATTGGCAGATTGCCGTGGACGAGAAAGACCAAGAAAAGACCGCCTTCGTTACTCCCGATGGCCTGTACCAATTCAAGGTTATGCCCTTCGGTCTATGCAACGCCCCAGCCACGTTCGAGCGCATGATGGACTCTCTGCTACAAGGGTTCAAATGGTCAACATGCCTTTGTTACCTAGACGACGTCCTCGTATTTTCACCTACATTTGAGACCCACCTTGAGCGTCTGTCGGCTATTCTCGACGTCTTCCGCAATGCTGGCCTCCAGTTGAACTCGTCGAAGTGTCACTTCGGCCGCCAACAGATTACAGTGTTGGGCCACCTCGTTGATGCTTCTGGTGTGCGGCCGGACCCTGAGAAAATTCGTGCCGTCACCAGTTTCCCAGTACCCAAATCCGCCAAAGATGTTCGGAGTTTTGTGGGACTCTGTTCCTATTTCCGGCGGTTCGTGAAGGACTTTGCAGCAATCGCTCGACCACTTACTGATCTTCTAAAGAAAGACGTCCCATTTTCGTGGGGGTCCACTCAAGCTGCCGCCTTCTCTCACCTCATCACAATTTTGACAACGCCACCTATATTGGCCCACTTTGACCCATCCGCCCCGACTGAGGTCCGAACTGATGCCAGTGGTCACGGGATCGGAGCCGTCCTCGCCCAACGTCAGCAGGGACACGACCGCGTTATCGCCTACGCTAGTCGCCTCCTTACACCTGCGGAGCGCAACTATTCGATCACCGAAAGAGAATGCCTTGCTCTTGTCTGGGCGGTCTCCAAGTTCCGTCCATATTTATATGGCACTCACTTCTCCGTAGTCACCGACCACCACGCGCTCTGCTGGCTTTCATCATTAAGGGATCCCACAGGTCGACTTGGTCGCTGGGCTCTGCGACTGCAAGAGTACACTTTTGCAGTGACGTACAAGTCTGGACGCCTGCATCAGGACGCCGACTGCCTATCTCGCTATCCGGTTGGCGAGTCGCGCACCGTCCCTGACACCGACGCTTGCGTATGCACCGTTTCCCAACTGACCCACATAGCCGACGAGCAACGCCGTGATGCATCCTTACGGGCTATCATCGAGTGCCTCGAAGCCTCGCCTTCGGACCGATCTCATCGCTCGTTCGTACTCCAGAATGGTACGCTATACCGCCACAACTTTCATCCAGACGGACCATCCCTGCTGCTTGTTGTACCCAAACACCTCCGCTCCGCTGTACTCCACGAACTTCACGACGTTCCAACTGCCGGTCACCTTGGTGTGTCCCGCACATACGACCGAATCCGCCGTCGCTTCTATTGGCCAGGTCTCGCACGCTCCGTCAGACGATACGTCGCGGCGTGTGAGAAATGTCAACGCCGCAAAACACCATCGACGCTTCCGGCTGGGTGCCTTCAACCCCTCGACATTTCGTCCGAACCCTTCTTTCGCGTCGGCTTTGACCTACTCGGCCCTTTTCCCCTGTCTTCTGCTGGCAACAGGTGGATAGCTGTGGCCACAGACTACGCCACACGCTACGCCATCACACGAGCTCTTCCAACAAGCTGCGCCACAGATGTCGCCGATTTTCTTCTGCGCGACGTGATCTTGCAACACGGTGCTCCACGCCAGCTGCTCACGGACCGTGGCCGCACATTTCTATCGAGAGTCATAGCGGACATCCTGCGTTCATGTGAAACGCGGCATAAGCTCACTACGTCGTACCATCCGCAAACGAATGGCCTCACGGAGCGTCTGAACCGAACCCTAACCGACATGCTTTCAAAGTATGTTTCCTCAGACCACTCCGACTGGGACCTTGCTCTACCGTACGTGACATTTGCCTACAATTCCTCGCGCCATGACACGGCTGGTTACTCCCCATTTTTCCTGCTGTTCGGCCGCGAACCCACATTGCCCCTTGATACAGTCATTCCGTTGCCAGCAGCTCCGACCACTGAATACGCCCTGGACGCTATCAGCCGGGCCGCTCATGCACGCGAAGCCGCTCGTACTCGCCTTCTGACCTCCCAAGAGAACCAACGCCGTCGGTATGATCAACGACACCGCGACGTACACTTTTCGCCCGGTTCTTTGGTTCTGCTGTGGTCTCCGACCCGGCACGTTGGCCTGTCCGACAAACTGCTCTCTCGGTACACAGGGCCATACCGAGTGCTTCGTGCGGTGACTCCCGTCACCTATGAAATCGCTCCTGCTGACTCGTCGTCTTCATCCACCCCGCATGCCAGCGACATCGTACACGTCGCACGCCTGAAGCAGTACCACTCGCCCAATGACGTTGACGCCTAGATGCGCCGAGACGGCGCCTTTGCGCCGGGGGTTATGCTACATGTAGGCTGCCGGAATCCATATTGTCGACGCGCGTGTGCGCCCGACGAAGAGGACGAAGGTCGTTAGCTGCTCGAGCTCGGAGCCGGATTGCTCAGCGCTGCAGCCGTTCTTGAAAATATATCTTGTGAATAGCGACTTGTAAAAGCGACTGTCACTCACGTAACAATATCACGGCACAATGAAAGTAATGACTACATGTTATCATGAAGAAATATGAGTTGCTCCACATGACCAGGCAGCAGGCGCTCCCTTGTAACAGAGACAACCCCCCCCCCCCCCTGCCACTGAAAAGGCACGTGCGCTTGAAACGGAAGTGGCTGGTGTAGGGAGTTACATGGGGCAAAGCTTTGCCAGACTGGGGTATCTGAAGGTGCCTACAGTCCGCCACCACTCACATGGGTCACTGTCTTTCTTAAGAAGTGGTCCCGCATAGTGAACGAGTGGTAGTGCGGCACGTTACGGCCGCATAATATTGAAAATGTACAGTTACATGATCGCCAACAGCGCTGCACGTCGGAGATGCACCCGCAATAAATCATACGTATTGGGGCGCTCGTGGCAGGCAGATATCGTGCCTCCGTGTACATACGATGCGTATCGCTCCTCTCGGCAACATTTTTAGCTATACGAACGCAGCAGAAATGTGGAAGACGAGTTAATTTATGCATGATAATCGAATCGCATATTCGAATTTTTCGAATATTCGAAGTTACCGATTATTCGAAACTTTTCGAATACACGATTTTCGAATCGAATACGAATATTTCGGATGTAATATTCGACGAATATTCGAAACGTTCGAATATTCGCACACCCCTAATATTTGCCGGTTATTGTCTTGCTGATGAATATTTATCTTGCTTAATCTATCTTGAGTTCACACTTTTACTAGCTCTGTTTCTGAATGCTGCAATAGCAGTAGCCCACCCCCCTCCCCGCAGCTAGTTTTGGTTGTCCAATGACCCCGTGAAACATTGGCCTCACTTATTGGTAAAAGAAAATAGTCACAAGACCTGCATTCTTCTAGACATTCATCTGCCCAAGTTCACCTAGGGCCTATCTTTCTCATCTCTTGCAGAATGGCAAGTAAGCGAATGTACGCTGGTTAACTATTCTGCTTTTCAATAAAGAACACTCCGTCTCTCACACGCTTGTTAGAAGTAGACAAAGCTTGCCTTTCTGAGATTCCTCTCGTTTCAATGAAGTGGTAGTTACAACAACTGCTTCACGCATCCACGTTGGCTCTAGTAACAAGACTGAACAATTTGCCAGGGGTTTCGTGCCTTTCTTGCGCTTACCTGTCGTAGTCGAGGACAGTGTGTATGCGATGCGCGATTGTGAAGAGCGTGCATTGCGCAAAGGCGTCCCTCAGCGCCACCTGGATGAGCTGGTCGGTGTCACCGTCCATCTGTGACGTGGCCTCGTCCAGGAGGAGGACCTTCGTTCCACGAAGCAATGCCCGCGCCAAGCACACCAGCTGCCGCTGGCCCACGCTGCAAACCAATGCGTCACACTGATAAGCGACATATCAAGCATAACTTGAAAAAAACTAACCCACTTCCTCGAAGTGGAATCTGTAAACAGCTTTGGTGGTCTTGTGTTTCTCTGTGGTTTTGTGGGATTCTGTGATTATGTGTGTTTGGAGGTGATGTGGTTGTGATTATGGGTGATCATCATCATGATCATCATCATTTCGAGCATCATCATCGTCATTTAACAGCATTATAATTCCAAGCATTATCATGGTTTAGTTTTTCTTTATTCACCCCCTTCTGGTCACGTGACTTGCGTGACACAGGACAGACATGCCGACGGCGTAGGCTTGATTTAGAACAGCTTCGCTAGTAAAAGCTCATTCATCAAGGGATACTAATAACAATGGAACGGGAAATGTGACGTGCAGTTTTAGAAAGCTGCACATCACAATGTCGTCCGCGTCTATTCCTACACATCGTGTTAATTTCAAGTGCGATAACATCAAATTGACGCGCAATACTTCACTGCGGCCGCTGCGAGCCCCGTGTGCATCACTCCTACATCGTTTTTACCAAAATGAATACAAGCTATCAGGAAACAGATTAATTAGAAGTGAAAATCTTCGGTTACAGCCGATTTTTCGCTGCTCGCTTGTGCAATTAAATTCAGATGGCTCCACCGGCACCGTGACTTTGGAGTTCCTGGAACGTGGCCTTGGCAGCGCTGCTCAATGTGTCTCCTTATGTCTACCAAAACCCGAGAATTTAGCTAACATCCACGTTAATCTGTACAGCCTACCTCAAGTTGCTCCCACCGTCGGCTGTCTCCATCATCAGTCCTCTGGGATCGCTGGAGACAACCTTCGCCAAGTGGGCCTTCTCCAAGCACTGCCATATCTCCCGATCGGAGTGCGAGTTTGTGGGATCCAGGTTCATCCGCAGCGTTCCCCTCACCAAGCTGGGATCCTGAAAGCGCATCAACGCGGCTTGTTTATTAAAGGCCACACGCTCAATTCCCACACATACTTCGGTCTCTTCGAACATTTCTGCATAGGTGGCTAACTGTAGTTTTTACCAATATTGGAGATTTCCTATGAGCAAAAAAAAAAAACAGTTTTATTCTGCTGCTACTTTGAAGCCGTGCAATGTAACCCTCTTGCACTCGAAAAACAGTCGTAACTCAAACGGCACATTCATGTTCTACGGCGCACGTGTGCCGCCAGCGTGGGTAAATTATGGCAGTATTTATACAAGGGAGAATTACGTCACATTACGAGCCTTCGGCAGCAAAATGTGCGTGAAGGCAGCTCTTTTGCCTTTTCTCTTTTCCAGCAGTCCAACCTGGGCCTGGGTACTTGGTTGCTGTAGAGTTTAAGTGTCACACACCTTTCAGAATAATTTTACAACCACCCAGTTCGCATATTGTTCTGATATGCTCGTGCCATCATGACAGCTGTCCGTTGCTATCGCACCAACGGTATTTTTCGAAGGATGTGCGCACCGCAAAAGACATTTCTTCGGTAGGAGACACAGATGCTTACGGCAGCATGGTCACTTGTTAGGGTGAATTTTTCTTGGCTTCAACACTGCTACGTAATGTATACCCACGCGCGCTTCTTTTTCTATTTATTTTCATGTAACCGACCTGTTACACGCGTGACCACTGCCTTGCGCACGCCGCGTCGGAATATCGAACATTCCCGATTATTTTAGATTGTTCTCATAAGCTTGAGCGCGCAACCTGGACAGTATAGTTTATTCTGGAACTAACGCGACCACCAACGATAAGGCAAGAATCTTCGATGCCGCATGTATAAACGCCGACGTTCTTTACCGCGGATGGGATTACCCACGACCGATGAACGAGTTGAAGGCTGTCGTTGCGCTGAGTGTGTCGCTTATTCTCTTCCTGGGCACAAGTTCGCCCAATAAAGTGTTTCATCCTTACCTGCTGGAGTTCCACTTGCTTCATCGTCACAACCACATGACACTAGCCTCCCAGCTATTTCTTTCATTTACGCGCATAAGCAAGCGCATAGCCCGAAGTGAAATGCCCTTTTGAGATGCTGTATCACCTGAGGTATGACCGTGATGCTGCGACGCAGTTTCCGGAGTGGTACTCCCGCTATGTCCACGCTGTCGATGAGGATGCGGCCCTCTGAAGCTCTGAGCATGCGCAGTAGTGCGAGCACTAGCGAGGACTTGCCAGCCCCGGTGCGTCCTACAACTCCGATCTGGAATTAGAGAACGGAAATTTTTACATTATTACTTGCCTACCATTCCGCAGAAGATATTAGGTTATCCTCACCAGCTGAGGCCTATGTATAATCCCCTGAGGAAAATATTAGCAAATATGACCGTTCCGGCCAATAAAGAGTCTTGTTCTTTTTCTGCGGGGTCGATGCATGTTCTCAAGCTATAGCTCCACCAGTTATTGGTTGGAAGAACATATCGCCAAACACTGCCGTAATATCGTGTTATAGCGCGTTCATTCTCCTATCTCCTACGGATTAGATACGATGGCTTTACTTGGTTTTGTATTGCTTGTCGGAATAGTGTTGCACTTAAAAGGGTGCAGTAACAATCTGTATTGATAGCGTTCTGAAAATTTCCATATTTTGGCAACGCAACTACTGGCGCTGCTTAGGAACATATCGTCGTAGTGTCAAGTTATATTAAACGTATTAACGTATCACACGTTCCATCATATATGTTTAATTAGTGTGCACCATAAAAATGGCGCAGCCAGAAATTTTTTTCGGGGTTGTTACACAACGCTGGTAAAAAAAAAAGCTTGCGCCCAAGCAATATCCAAGTCGCTTTAATGTGACCATGTGGTATGTAAAGAGCTTGGGCGAAAAAAAATGGCCGAAATGAAGAAACGAAGGGGTATTCAGGGCTTAGAAAATTTCGGGGGGTGTTGAAAAGCCTCTCAATTGAGAAAAGCGAGAAGACTGTCACTTTTTCATAGCGTTAACATTTTTGAATGAAACGGGGTGCACTCGTTCGTGTTAGGTAATTTATTTCGTTACCTAAGAAAGGCAAGTTTGCGATACAGCCTGCTAGGCAAGTATTTTGCAAATGGTGTTCATAACACTGACCTTCTCCTTCGGATTCACAACGAACGTGAGACCAGTGAGAACATTCGGCAGGACGCCAGGCCGGTAAGAAGCCGAGTAACCCTGGAACTCGACTTTGCCTTCGCTCGGCCAGCTGAACAGGATCTTGTCAACTGCGGCTCGCTGATCTTCGTTCCACGTAGGTGGCAGATCATTCTGTACGATGGACCAAGCAGGGCTTCTGAAGAATACAGCAACTAAGAACACACCTAGGCGGACTCGTTGATAACAAAGCCCGAGATTATCTCAGAACGCTGCTTAAATGTCGCTAAAGTGCCTAAAAGTGAGAAGCTCACAGCTTGACGTGACAAGCTTCCCGTAATTTATGATAGTCTACTTTTTTTTTATTTTCATAAGGACTTGCCCATAATGCACAATTCTTTATGTGTATACGTGCGTTATATGTTCGCTGTAAGGCTCGAGTTCTACATACATGTATTAAGGCAGTGTTTTGTGGAATCTTATGCATCCCGGAGTTTTAATAAACCATTTGATTGCATGGCGCATGTTTGAAGAAAGAGTACTACGCCACTAGTGGAGATATCTATAGACGGCTACAACCTCAGAATGAATGGAATCTCCAGCCACAGCCGTCGCTCACCCACCCCCAGAAAATTCGCGTAGGTATAGTAAAATGTGCTAACTTCCGGCAAATTTCACCAAAGATTCCGAGATCACTGCCAGGGTAAACGCTATATTTTAAATAGGGACGACGAACTTTTAATTACTAATATGCATAGTACTTACGGTTACAATGCAAACCACCTTAGCAGCGAGAAAGTACTCATGGTTACAACAGAAGTCACCCAGCGCGACTCTCTTGCACAGAAGACTGGCAGGCGTGACACAGTTCCGGAGGCGGGGCTTGTAATTTTTCCTTGTTTTTAACCGACTAAAACAACAGAATGTACACAATTGGACTTCACATTTTTCTTAATATTCTTAACGTTTGTGCCAGAAGTTCTCTTCGTGACAAATTATGCAATTCACTTTGTTCATCAGTCCGGTCTGGCAGCCCAATCGCACAACACGTAACTTATCCATTAAGTTGCAAACGTTGTCATGACGGTTTTTTTTATGCTATTGCCCAGTTCTTGGCCTATCCCGTACTGTGGCTACCAGCCACGCGATGTAGGAAAACCGTCATAATCAGCGTCATCATCATTATCGTCAGCCAACGCTGTACTCAAGTTACCTCTGGTGGAAGCTCGGTGTACTCGACGCAGCGTTCGAAAGATACGATCATCTGCAGCACGTTGAACAGCATCACGCACAGTGTCATCAGCGCCAGAGGAACCTGCGAGTGAAGAGAAAATCAACAAAAGTGTCATGCAAACATCTCTTTCGACTGCTTCCATGTTTTCATCAGCCGAAAATTCCAGTATAAGTTTACGATGAGCTCTAAGAAAAAAATTAAAGAAGATTCCCTTGACATTTTTCTGAGTCCTGACTTGCTACGATGTGATTCTCTTTAAAGAGACACGTGAACTCTCTTTGGTGACCATAATACCCTCCTCAGAGAGCCGCGGGACCCACAAGAGTTAACGTACCTCTTTAAAAAAGTCACAGTTTCGCCGCAAGGGCGAAGCAATGAATGCGATAGCAAGAAACTAATGCTATACGAAGTGAGGCTAGCCAATGGATACTCTTAGTTTGAACAGCGCTCCTGTTGCAAAGGCGGCCGAAGCAGCGAAGGAAACTAGCGTGCTTCAAGTGTCGAGCTGTGACACTTGATAGTTCGCGCTCATCTTCTGTTTGTTCGTTTAGCAGCGTCCCTTTAGCTCGAGTGGCTTTCGTACTCTCCGTAACATGAGCGCGGACATCACGGTGAAAGCTTGAAACATCCCTCTTCCCCTCACCACGAGAAAACCGCGCGAGCCGACAGCGGAAGGGCAAGGTTCTCCCTGCGCAAATATAAGAAGCGAGCGAGCTCGCCGACGCGCTCCTCGCGCCATCTCGCTGGTAATGAAGAAACGCTTATAAGCGCCTGCCGTATCTGAGTCCTGCCATCGGTAAAGGGTGTATATATAACGCTCGCCGTTAGCTGCCTGAAGGATCTGCGCTTTCTGGCGTAGTGGTTAGCGCCTCGCGCTGCGGAACGATAGGTCGCTGGTTCGATTCCGCGCTTCGGAAGCATTTTTCTGAATTCTTTTAGGGGCGTAGCTCCTCTTAGTCTAACCTTGTCACGTCTCCGTTGTCCGGCGTAAATGGCAGCATCTCTGTCCGGCGTAAACGGCAGATGGCGCTGTCTCATAGAAGTACATACAAACTGCAGTCCAGGGACGATATTCTAGATGGCGCTGTACACAATCTGTGCCGTCATCACCATTTCTCGTCTCATTTTCTAGATGGCGTTGGTCCAATAGAATTGTGTGCAATATGGCGCTTGTGTGAATCGACACTAGATGATTCGAATTTGTAGGCGCAAAGAAGACACGGACGAGAAGGGAGACACACACACAGGGCGCCACTGCCAACAATGTTTATTCCAAGAAAAACAGATGCTATTTATGCACACAGTGTTGTCACGTTTTTTGCTGCGCAGTCGCATTGAGATATTGCAACTCTTTCTGCGATAAAGATACGGAGGCCACACTCACGCAACGATCACCGGCTTCAATAATCTTCTGTGCCTCAATTATCAATCTATTCCACTTGTCTCGACTTTTGGCAATCACGGAACATGCGCGAAAATCTGGTACACACTTGCAATCTCTGCAATGTATAGCCAGGTGACCCTCTCTGCCATTCCTAACATTGTTGCAATGCTGCCTGAGCCTGTCATTTAAACACTGCTCAGTTTGGCCTACGTACTTTTTGCCACAAGACAGAAGAATATCGTAGACCACGCCAACCTGGCATTCGACATATTTAGTTTCATGGTTTATGGTACAGGCTGGTGCTTTTCGGAGGCAAGGATTCGTCATTTTGCAAAGTTTAGACATTTTCAAAGGTGCAGAGAAGGTCACCTTTACATCTGCTCGCTCAGCAATCTTCTTTAAGTTGTGGGACACGCGATGAAGATATGGTATCACAGCCACTTTTTCTTTCTCACGAGATGGCTCTTGGGTCACTTGACGGGTTCGCGATTTCTTCAAAATTGTTTCAGCTACCGAAACCAGTACAACTTGCGGAAAGCCTGCCTCTTCCAGGCGCTTTACCTGCTTGCCGAAACTCTCCGCTACACGATGGGGACAGGATTTCTTGAAAACGTTTAGCAAGCAGAGGTTGGCGATACTACGCTTAACAAGCTTAGAATGACAGGAGCTAAAGGGTAGCAGTGGTTTATTCGCCCGAGGCTCGTACTGCCAGCAGACATGGTTATTCTCGAAAAATAATCGCATATCTAAAAACCTTATGAATGAATCAACCGAAAGTTCGTGAGTCACTTCAATTGGAGATAAAATGTGCCTAAAATTGTCAAAGTCTCGCTAACGACTAGGTCGGCATCAATGGAGGTCTTGTCAATAAAAACTAAGAAGTCATCAACGAACCTAAAACTTTGGTAACGCCACTACCCTCAATAAGACTGGCGATAGATCTGTCTGCCTGAGCTAAAAATAAATCACTTAAAATCGGAGCTAAACAAGACCCTATGCAAACGCCGCTCTTCTGAATATAGAGACGGCTATCCCATTCAACATAAGTGGACCTGAGGTACAGTTCTAAGAGTGCCATGAACTTGACCTCCGGTATTCCTACCTCGTTCTGAAAAGACACGGCACCATACCTGTCTATGCATTCTTGGATGCACTGAAGTAACTTATCTTTGGGTATTGAATAGTACAGGTCCTTTAAATCTAAAGAAAATGCCTCAAAAGTGGACCCCGTCCGGCCTGAAAGGAAGTTAACGACTTCGGTGGAATCGTGAACCAAGTAAGGGTCTTCCACCGCAAGCAGCTTAAGCTTCTCTTGCAGAAAGACTGCGAGACACTTCTGCCAAGTATTAGATGTCGCCAGAAGGGCCGCTGCTCTCCGATTGGCTGCTGCGCGGGCTGCGCGGGGAGCGAGCGCCTCTCTCATTCTCCTGGATCGTCGCCGTACGTGTCGGATCGTTGGTGGAACATGAACGATGCGCAGCGGCAGGCGCTCGCTTGGCGGCAGCCAGGCGGTTCCCGCGACGGTGCGCGCCAAGGACGCCGCTGCGAAACGGGCTCAACGAGAAGCCGATCCCGAGACCATGACTGCTTCAGGAGCTTCGCCCAAGCTCTTCATCATTCACCCGTGGATATGCTGTAATTTTTTTCTTTGGGGCTTTGATATATATATATATATATATATATATATATATATATATATATATATATATATATATATATATATATATATATATATATATATATATATATATTTATACATATACGGCGCATGACGGTGGCGACGGCAAAATCTAGCCGAGACTGTCCATATAATTTCTATCGCAATAAAATATTCATATACATGGCAAGTCAAGAGGAATCGAAATGAGTAACTCATGTCTTTTTTTAAATTATATCTTGTTTAGGAGATGTTGGCGCTTGTATATACGACGGTTACTCCTTTTCACAGATAATAGGATACGTGAAAAATCGTAGCAACGAAAAAGAATTCATGAAGGAGCACCAAGCGAGAGTTCACGTAAGTACACTGTCAGTTTTTATGAAAGGGAACACGCGAGCTCGTGGCCTGCGCGCTCCGGATGGATGGATGGATGGATGGATGGATGCTATGAGCGTCCCCTTTGTAACGGGGCGGTGACATGTCTGCCACCAGGCTCGAAGGAAAAAAAAAAAAGCTTCGTTGTTTTATGCTGGCCTAATACCTTATTTACATTGATTAAATCTATGTTATTATACCAAAAAACAATAAACTATATAACTCCGGCGGCTGCTTGCAGCGCCTTCAAGCGGGAGCGAGAGCAACCACAGCCTCTTTTCGCGTCATCTATTGGCGAGCAAAACAACCAGTCATGTGTAATAAGGAACCGGCTGCAAGATTTCAACCCTCTCCCCCTTCAAGACGATTAAGCAAGAGGCCGGGCCGGCGGCGTGTCGTCTGCTGCTTGCGAATTGTGCTTGGCACGCGAGCGCGGTCGAAACGGGGAAGCTCTGCTTTCTGGCTTTCACGCGTTACCGCTTCGGCTGATTTAAAGCGCTTTAAGCGACAGCGGCGCAGTGAGCTCAACTTTCGTAGGTAGTTTGCCGTTATGTTGGTGGTTTCCCGGTGACTTTTGGAAAGCGCGCTGGCGGGCCGGCCTTTACACGGACTCTCGGCGGACAACCCTTGGGCTGTCATCAAGGAGGAGTGGGAGAAGTTAAGACGGGAGACGTCCCTAACGGCTGCTCTATATGAATCCCTACCAACTAGAGTGGCAGTTGTCATGGCTGCAAATGGTGCAGCCACTAGGTATTGAGAAATGTCGCAATGTAGTACCTTTTTTTCTGTTGAAGCTAAACGAAAGCGACAATTGACGTTTTTTTTTTCAGTTTCAATAAACACATTTAAAATATTTCTTTTCACGTTTCATACTCATGTCGTTGATGTTACTAATAAATATCGATGAAAATCCTCACAACCACCAAGAGACTGTTTCTCTTTCTGTTTGCTACGCAGCACCATCTCGCGCTATCATCACGACCCCAGCGGCAGTCGCTGTGCATGACTTTAAAGCATCCAGCGCGGTCATACAAGTGCTTTTTCTATTGGCAGGCGCTTGCATTTTCTCGGCTAAGTGGGCTTCCACCCAGAAGAATGTTTTCAACAGCATTCCATGAGAGATTTCAAAACGGGAAACTACCCGTCGCTTAAAGCGTTCTAAATCAGCCGAAGCGGTGACGCGTATAAGCCAAGCAGCCGAGCTTCCCCGTTGCGAGTGCGCTCGCGTGCCAAGCACAATTTGCAAGCAGCAGACGACGCGCCGCTGGCCCGGTCTCTTGCTTAATCACATTGAAAGGGGAGGTGCTTGCAATCTTGCAGCCGGTTGCATATCACACATGACTGGTTGTTTTGCTTGCCAATAGATGACGCGAAAAGAGGCTGTTGTTGCTCTCGCTCCCGCTTGAAGGTGCTGCAAGCAGCCGCCGGAGCGCGCAGGCCACGAGCTCGCGTGTTCCCTTTCATAAAAATTGACAGTGTACATTCACCTAGCTACAGAAGAAGCAACACAAAATACATTCCATTCACACAACACTACAGTTCACATAATATTCAGCCGCACGAACACCGTATATGCTCAAAATTATGCATTACTTCCAATCACGTAGCAACACTGAAATGGGCAAAGTCACAGTGACACAGCAAACTTGTGCATATTTTTCTTAGAGTGTAGCAGAATAGCCTGAGCTTTCGACAGGTGTCATTACCCAAATTCAGTCGCTGCTGCTTATTTGAAGCTCCGTACAATTCCAGATTGACTGTATATCGGGAGATATGATTAGGAACATTACTCAACAAGATATTTCTCTCGGGCTAGTTGTTGTTTCAGCTCACTTAAACGTCTTCCTGGCGGAAAGTTTGAAACGATGAAGAAGGGGAACAGGAAAAAACTAAGGCAGGTGCCAAGTGCCAGCTATTTATTAACGATCAATGGCGCAAAACGAAGCATGCTTCCAAGCAAGCGCAGTAGAGTTCAAGCGTGGCGTAAAAAATTTGAACATGCCTATCGTGGTGTGTTTTAACAGCGAAGCAGTTCTTGGTACGTGGATACGTGGTAACGCTTGTGGGCACCACAAACGGGTATGCGCCACAGACAGTGGGTAAGTCCCACTACTCACCACTGGACCACTAAAAATGAAGGCAACAGTTAGCCGAACAAATGGGTATGTGCCACAGAAATCTGTGCGGCCTATCAGAAAGCTATCATCATCATCAGCGCGTATGTGCCAAAGAAATCGGGTAAATCCCGCTACACACAACTTTCACTAAAGAGGAAGAAGGCAACAGTTAGACCAACAAACGGCGTGCGCGTTACCACAGTCACACCACTGCCACGTGATACTCTGTGGTTATAAAAGGTGGTGGCTATACTACAACGTCAAATCTTAACAGAGAGCGTTTAATAAAGAGCAGTGATACAACATATACATGGAAGACTTGCAAAACATAGAAATGCGTTAGCCTGACGATGGGAACGCCACCACCTTCGCTGTTTCGTCGGTGTACGCGAAGCGGAGCTGGATTTATAGATGGACGTGGGGTAAGAATGGGCGCAGAATACTTGCATGCTTCTTCTAGTTATACATATTGTGACAGAAGAGACCCCATGAACGTTACATTACAAGTGATATAATAGAACTTAAAAGTCGGTGCGGTGCCACAGCACAGTTTTAAGGCGACAGCCTTAGATGCCTTATCAAACTCGAAAAGTGACCATCAGCGTCAACGCAAGTGATGCAAAAACGTCATGTGTGACGTCATCACGAGCGTCACAGGTCGCCAAAATTTGTGACGTCATCATGGCGCCTCTGTGACGACACATAAGTTTATGTCAGATGATGGCGTCATCACATGCACATGATGGCGTCCTCACATGCTTGGTATAAGGTGGACCGATACTGAAGGCGCTGCGAAACCGTGCGATGTGCTGAAAGCGTCAAATGCATCCGATCTCCGCAGCAGTGCAAAAGTACGTCGCGTGCAGAAAGCTTTTGGGAGAAGGGAGGGGCGGGGGGGGGGCGGGAAGAGGCAAGTATAACCAACTGAAAAGAAAAAAAAAAAGTCACAGCTTCGCCGCAAGGGCGAAGCAATGAATGCGATAGCAAGAAAAGCGGTCCGTGATGGACGCGCTGCTACGCTGCAGAAAACTCTGCCCCCCGGATGCAACTACCGCGCGAGCAGACAGCGGAAGGGCAAGGTTCTCTCTGCGCAAATATAAGAAGCGAGCGAGCTGGCCGACGACTTTTAAATGCGCCCGTTACGCTCCTCGCGCGATCTCGCTGGTAATAAAGAAACGCTTATAAGCGACTGCCGTCTCTGAGTCCCGCCGTCGGTAAAGGGTGTGTATATAGCGCTCGCCGTTAGCTACCTGAAGGATCTGCGCTTTGTGGCGTAAAGTCCCTTGATCTAGAAAGTAGCGACACTCTCCTCCGCGCGCGCGTTTTCCTCCTCAAGTCTCCTCGGATTTCTCCCCTCCTCTGGCCGGCGCGCTGCGCACGGCACGCTGAACTCTCCACTGGCTCGCCGCAGCCGCATTAGAATCACTGCGCGCTCTTGTTTAATTGGCCCCTTGAAGCATTAAATAAGAATCTGTCTCTTAAGCAATAGTCATGATGAAAGTGGGCGCTTCCGATGGAACAAATTTAGTGACAAATATATTTTTTTAAGACGCTTCGATAAATGCAAGTTAGCGCTTCGAAAAAAAAAAATGACTATACCAACTGGCGGCTCAGCGGTTTACTTCTCCGTCGCCGCCTCGGTTGTGCGTAACGCGGAGGTGTATTAAGCGCATATAATGTAACCAGCATAAAGTATAGGCGAAAATTTTTTTCATAATTGTGGTCTTGATTACCTCCAAGGAGGCAGCCAAGAAGGAATGTGGTGGTTTACTTAAATTGAATTGGGTCAAATGAGTGGGCCCGAAGCCTTTTTGTGTCAATGCCGCTATGAGACACGCACGCACGCGCACGATACAGGCACGCAGGCACACACACACGCTCATACACACGTGACAAAGACATACACATACATACACACACGCACATAGCTACACACGCGATACAGACACACACGCACATAGATACAATCATACGCACGCACATACACACGCGATACAGATACGCACATACATACACACGCGCGTACACACGTGATACAGACACACGTGCGTGTACATGCGAACAGACATGCACTTACTTACATACACATGCGCATACACACGCGATATAGACACGCATGCACATACATACATATACACGCGCATACAGAAGCGATACAGACGGGCACATAAATAAACACGCGATACGGACACGCAGGCACATACATGCACACGCGATACAGACACACACACGCACATACACAGCGATACAGACACGCACGCACATACATGCACACGCGCATGCACATGCGATACATGCGCACACACATACATACATACGCGATACAGGCACGCACGCACATACACGCGCGCGAAAACACACAAACAAGCGCACGCGCATACATGCGCACATACGTGCGTACACGCACAAACACGCGGGGAGACACCTACACAAACGCACGCACATGCACTCACACGTTAACACGTGCGCACACGCACATACAGACGCAGGCGCACATATGCACACATACAAGCACGCCTACACCTGCACACACCCGTACACACACGCCTGGAGGGTTGACGCCTGGAGGGCTCATGGCGTGCGTGAGCAACTGAAAGCGCGCGAAGTTTGCTTGCGCTCGCTTCTCGTGACGTCATGGTCACCTGACTGGGAGGTATCGCGTGTCGCAGCCATTCAGCGTTGCGGATACGCCGGCTCCGCGAAAGAGAGGGTGAAGAAAGAGGAGGTTGACGGCCCGGTGAGGGTGAGGCGGTGTGGATAAAGGAGCGCCGCTACTTTCCAACATCAAGGGGCTTTATTATGGCGTAGTGGTTAGCGCCACGCGCTGCAGAGCGAGAAGTCACTTGTTTGATACCGCGCTTCGGAAGCATTTTTCTGAATTATTTTTCTTTGGGACTTTTATACATATATACATACTTATACATATACGGTGCATGACGGCGGCAGAAGAAACCAACCGAGACTGTCCATATAATTGCTATCGCAATAAAAGAAGAAAGTGACTTTGGCCTTCGAGATGTCCTTGAGGGACCGCGCGAATTTCAAACTATGCAGGACCACGAGATGCGAGGTATTTCTCTACGAAGCGAGGAAGAACCGCAATAGGGCCAGCCTAACGATGAAGCATGATTGCCTACCGAGGTAGCAGAGCTGAGCGCCAGGCCGACGCTGCTGGGGTCTGGTCCGTCGGGTCCGGTGAACACGGTGTTGGCCAGGAGTGTGCACACGACGACCAGGAAACCCGCCGTTGACGTGACCGTGCGCGTGAAACGGTAGGCTGCGCCGAAGCCCGAGAAACCGCGCATCGACTCGTCCGTGAGGCGGCAGAAGTGACTCCGGAACCGATCGGCCACTCCGTACGTTCGTACGCTGCTCAGCGCGTCCACGGTCTCGGTGACGTGTTGCAGCAGTCGCGACGTCGCCACGCTCTCGTAGAAACGGGCACAGTGAGAAGCCTTCACGGCCAGGTTCTGCAAGGTGATTTAGAAATTCAGGAAATGTCAGCTAACACTGCAATTCGAAAGAAGGCCTTCCCCATATCTCCTATAAATGGAGCGTTTCTGAAGGGCATTCGACGGCATGTTTCAAGACACATTTCAGTATTGATCTCCAGGACGCCGATTATTAAATGTAGAGTTTTTGGTGCACGGTTATGCTTCAACACATGGCGATTACATGGAGTGTCTAACGAAAAAAAAATGCTTGAGACCAGTCACATGAAATATATATCATCATCATCCTCATCATCATCATCATCATCATCATCAGCCTGTCTACGCCCACTGCAGGGCAAAGGCTCTCCCATATTCCGCCAATCAACCCGGACCTGTGCTTTCTGCTGCCTCGTTATACCTACAAACTTCCTAATCTCATCTACCCACCTAATTTTCTGTCTCCCCCTCACGCGTTTGCCATCTCTTGGAATCCAGTCAGTTACCCTTAATGACCACCGGTTATCCTGCCGACGTGCTACGTGCCCGGCCCATATCCATTTCTTCTTCTTGATTTCAACTATGATATCCTTAACCCTCGTTTGTTCCCTGACCCACTCTGGTCTCCTCCTGTCTCTTAAGGTTACACCTATCATTTGCCTTTCCGTCGCTCGCTGCGTCGTCCTCAATTTAAGTCGAACCCTCTTTGTAAGTCTCCAGGTTTCTGCTCCGTAGGTAAGTACCGGTAAGATGCAGCTGTTATATACCTTCCTCTTGAGAGATAGTGGTAGATTACCATTCACGATTTGATAATGCTTGCCGAATGAGCCCCATCCCATCCTTATTCTTCTAGTTATTTCACTCTCATGGTTCGGCTGCGCGGTTACTACCTGTCCTAAGTAGACGTACTCCTTTACAACTTCCAGTGTCTCGCCAACTATCGCAAAGCGCTGTTCTCTGCCAAGATTGTTCCACATTACTTTAGTTTTATGCATATTAATTTTCAGACCTACTCTTCTACTTTCCGTATCCAATTCAGTAATCATGACCTGTAATTCGTCTGTTATATATATATATATATATATATATATATATATATATATATATATATATATATATCGGACGAATACAGTCATGTGAGGGGCCAGCGGGCGAAAGGTCCGCGGGTTGCGTGTTTGAGACGCCTGCTTTACTAGAACCAAAGTATGAGGAATGTGGCAGACTGACCATTCCGAATCCAGCCAACACGATGACGACGGCTGTGACGCCCAAAACCACGGGCGACTGGGTTCCGATGACCGCTACCTTGGCGAGTGTGATGAGCGTGTTCTGAACAGCTTGCTTGGCGCTTAGGAAAGATCGCGAGTCCACAAAATCCATGTCGGCCGAGAAGCGGTTCAATATCCTCCCGCGTGGAGAAGCGTCGAAGAAGGACACCGGACTTCGCAGCACGTGTTCCAGCATTTCGTTGTGTATGGAGCTGGACAGTCGTTTTGCCGAAAGGCTCAGCAGAACGCTCCCCACGATGCGGAGGGCAACTGCGACAACAGAAGGTAGCGATCAAGGGCATAGCCAAACGGTTTGTTAGGAGGAGAATGTGGAGTATGTCCACCTCCCCCCCCCTTTAGGTGTGTTCGCATGTGTGTGCGCGCGTGCATATATATATATATATATATATATATATATATATATATATATATATATATATATATATATATATATATATATATATATATATATATATATATATATATATATAATGTCTGTGTGTAAGCACATGCCAAACATAAAAATATCGGGGAGGGGAGGAGAACCTAAATGGCCCCCCAGGCTACGCCATTGGAGCGATGTCGTCATGGCTTGCTCGGCTCTGCCCATAATGATATGCGCAATGGACAGTGTAACCGAGTACATTTTAAGGATGTCCCTACAAGCACATCGTGAGTCTTTACGTTTGCTGACATAAGCCATAAGGACATCTTTGGTGTCTAGTGTACATTCAACGAGAATTGTCAGGTATGTCTTTGTTGCATCTCTGCTATTAAGATCGCTATCAGACTCGTTAGCCTAACTGGAAATGCTCCTATTGAAAAAGATAGGCGTAATTAATTTTGTAAATGAGATAGCCGAAGGGGGCACAGTGTTTCCTGAGCAAATGACTGACTTGAAATAAGATGAGTTGAGATAGTTGGTAGCGATTCATCGTACGAAAATAAATGCAGCCGTTCCGACACGAACACATGCGACGAGAAACAGAGAAACAAAAATGCTGCTTCTTTGGTTCGTTTCCCGTAACTAATGCCCGCCTAGGTTCTTGCCTGTAATAAAACTTTAAAGGTATTTTATGCTTGCCTTATGAGGACAATGGGCTTACCGAAAGTTATGGTACTCAGTTATGGCAGCTACATAATTGGGTGCCACTCGGATGGCTGGCCATTGTCCCTTTGGAATTGAGTCTCCAAAGCACAAAACGTGCCAGGGTGCCACGGATCGTACCGTTGGCTTCAGGGCAAGTTGCTTCTTCTTTTGAACCGCAAAGCAGTGACGTAATAATGTAGTAAGAATGCAGCCCTTGGGAGAGCATACCATCTATGATGCACAGTGATACCAGCACTTGAACCCATGGCAGTTGATCGACCGTCGAGCTCGCGGCTGCGCGGCTGGACGAGTCCGTCCACTCCTTGATCCAGATCTGCTCGAACGCGAAGGCACACGCCGCTGCCACGAACACGAGTAGACCGGTGAGCGCGGGCCACTGAGCCAGGCGCAGGAGGTCGCGAAGAAGCTGCCAACCTGTCTGAAGTACAAATGTAACTTTAAGCACATTTGAGCGTAACGCATCTCAAGATGACTCAGATGTCAAGATGCCGAAAAAATGTACTAATGCGGGCTTGCAGGCACATTCTGAAATATGAAAACAGCGCTAGGACGGAACACAGGATAGAAGCGGCAAGACAGGGCGCTTTATTGTCAGCGCCCTGCCTTGCCGCTCCTATTCTGTGTGGCGCCCTAGCTCGGTTTTCATACTTCAGTGAAGATGTCATCAGTATTAGTTACATGCAGCAGTACACTCTATTGCCGAAGTCATCTTCATTTACATGAAGTAGCTGTCAACCTGGAACTTTTCAAAGAATAATTTTTGATACAGATGCAGTACCTACTGATATTGCTCATAGGTAATCGATAAGCATTGCTGCCTGGCTAGTGTTTGTAGTATATTGTCAAAATCACAAAACATTCAAGAATAGCAGAAAATAAACTAAACCGTGTTTCTATATTTCTGCAGTTTACAGCGTTATCTTGTAGTTTGCGTTAACGTGGTATTGCAGAGGAGATTAACCAAGACTTGAACACGTTGACAAGGCTTGTTGGTTGGCGTGTGACTGTGTTATGATCCGCCCTTGCTGAGTGTTCAAAGTGAGCCCCAAGGGTATTGTGAAAGTAAAACTGAATTTACAGTTGTATAGGAGACAGATACTTAAAAGGCTTTAAATCAATATCCGCGTACACAAAAAAAAACTATACAATTATTCCCTCCTGGCGTCACTTGTCGAGCTTCGTCGCATCAACAGGGCGATTTGCGTAACGTCACCAGAGTACAAGCTTTAAGTCAGTCCATATACAAAGAATATGCGTTGAATTGTTTCTGCTACTTAGCTTTGCCAGGCAGTCGGAAACCCTTTCATTACTTGACAGTGCGCTTATTGACCATTTCCTTCTTTTCTACCCTCCTATCTCGTTCATCTTTCTACTTCCCTTTCCTATTCACCCAGCGTAGGGTAGCCAACGGGACATGTGTCTGGTTAACCTCCCTGCCTTGTTTTAAGTGTGGAGCACTTTAGAGGACCGGGCTGTGGTAAGCTGTCGTGGCTTGGCGTAACGCAAGCAAAACCACGTATAAGAAAAAAAGAAAAGAGGAAGCAAGCAACAAATAAGAAGAGAACGAGAGGGAGAAAATGGGAAGAAAAATGGAAATAAATAGAAATAAATACAGAAAAAAAGACAGAAAAAAAAAACTGGAAAAGAGGAAAAGAAAGAAAGAGGAGGCGAGAAAGAGAAAACCGAAGAGAAAAAACAAAGACGGCTGCCCTGCTCCGCATTTCGTTCAGTTTTGCCACCACTAGTTCGAAACTGCCTTTTGTTTTCTTCCTTCCTTCGATTGGCTGCTCAGCGCAATCAATGGATTTCACGTGGCCCAGTTATCTTCGTACCGCGCGAGGGCAGATATCAGCGTGGAGCCGAAAAAAGCTAAGTACTGATGGGCGATATTCTCACTAAAGCAATTGTCCACATGCCTTCCAAATAAATGATGGGAGAGAAGACAGCACTCGTAGGGAAAGAAGCGAAGAAACTCGTCTCTCGCCTGGAAACGTGGAGTGGTTTAGCTACCCTTTTAATCTGGAAATAAGTCTACATTGTTCGACAAAGGAAGAGATGAAGTCCATCCTCACTTTTGTGGATCGCCCAAGTTCTTCCTGAGTGATTCGTCCAACCGTGTCGTTTTCTGCCATTTCCTCGTTGGAAGTGCTGAAAAATAAGAA
Source organism: Rhipicephalus sanguineus (assembly GCF_013339695.2). NCBI lineage: Eukaryota > Metazoa > Arthropoda > Arachnida > Ixodida > Ixodidae > Rhipicephalus > Rhipicephalus sanguineus. The sequence goes on from NC_051185.1 coordinate 13,002,280, forward strand.
AATAGATGTTGAAACTCTGCGGATTATGTCGATTGCTAAAATAAGGAAAAAACGTATGTTTATTTTTCCTTATTTCTCGATTTAAATACGGATCATCGCAGCCGAGTACACTCGACCGAGTATGGAGACAGTGTAACGGAAGGACGACTGATCTCGTAGGCAAGTCAAACAGATTTTACTAGTCGTTCTCAATACTATTCCATGCTATCCGTCCACGTTTGGATTTTGATGTGTTTTCTATGACGCTGATCCTGTATGCTGAACCAACAGAGCCCCAAACAGCGCATCTCAATAAGTCTACTGAGCAGCATTCCACCTGGACAATCAACACCCCCCCCCCCCCCCGCCCTCTTTTTTTATGAGTTGTTCGAAATCCTACTTTTAATTCCACATAGTAAGCAAACTGAATCCAACGTGAAGGGCTCTTACAAGGTGTATTTAACTATGACCTATATTCGCACCCTGCTTTGCTCTGATCTCGGGATCCACGTCGTTCGAGAGCTTCTCGGAAGTTTCTCGGCGAGTCCGGGTCCATGATGAGATCTTCGAGTTTGTCGTATACCTTGATACGCCCTCCGTCAACCAAGACCAGCTTGTCCATGTTGTGCAAGTAGTGCCCTTGGTTGCAAACCATAATTCGCGTCTGCAAAAGATAATAGGCTATTTAACGCAGGCATTTGGGCTAGTTAGCAGGTGTAGAACATGTCCTGTTTACGCGCCTGTCCTGTTTACGTGTCTTTCTTCTGCGTTCGTTCTGTTGCGCCTGTGAAGATGCACAAGATATTAGGCTTTTTTTAGCAGTACTCGTAATAGCGTATATAGTGTTTAGTCTATGGTATTGCCGTTCCGTGCCTGCATACCACAATCCCAAAAACGTTTAGCTGGGCGAGTTGATCAATACGTACGAAAGCGCGATGGTGATGATAGCGGTTAATATAGACTTTGTAGACTAAAATAGCCATGGAATAATCGCCGACCAAGGAATAATCCGACCAAGGAATAATCGTTTCGCCGAATGCCTTTCACGTTTAAAAATTTCAAGGCCAACGCATTCGGAGTTACGCTGCTGTTGAAAATTTACTGTAGCAATGAAGCAGAATGCACTTGTTTAAGTGCTTGCCTCGTCGCTCTTACCGCCAGATGAAACCACGTATTCTGGACACTCATGTTTGTTGCTGCAGTAATCACGTAAAATGCTAACGCTAAGAAGTTTGTGGACAAACTAAAACTCACTAATATTTTTACGGGAAGAATAAGTAAGACTGTGGATAATGGATGATGTTGAGTAAACTTTATTTTGGTCCAGAGAAGACGCAAGGGAGACTCCGCGCCACCCGGCTATTCCCACGTAGCGTTCAACATCGTGGTAATGGCACAGCGCCCCCGTCTGTGTTTTTCTGTGGGCCTTTCTTAAGCAAGCGCAACTCAAAACCAGTTCACGCAATACTTCACGTTGCAATGTTTTGTAAAAGCAACGCTGCTAAATGCACGCTCAGGTACTCCGTACTGGGCAAAGTGACGTCACTGAGAATACAATAGGCACCTTGTTGCTGAGCATGCCACGATTTCCGATGACATCCCTGAACACTCGGCTGCCGACAACGGGATCCAGGGCGCTGAGAGGGTCGTCCAGCAGGTAGATGTCACTCTGGCTGTAAACAGCGCGGGCCAAAGAAATGCGCTGCTTCTGTCCGCCACTCAGGTTCGTTCCCTGCGAAGATAATCAGAGCCACGATAGGATTAGCGCTAGCGTAAGCGTGTACGAACATTCTTTTAATGCCGGTTCATTACGTAGTGTTGTCTGCTAGAATGTAATTCAGCGCACAGTTTTCGAGCATATTTTCGGCCGTAGTAATAGTTGTGTGAGGATCCCCCACCACCGGCAGAAACCAAACATCTATTAATTCAAACACACACACACACACACACACACACACACACACACACACACACACACACACACACACACACACACACACACACACACACACGCACGCACGCACGCACGCACGCACGCACGCACGCACGCACACGCGCACACACACGCACGCACGCACGCACGCACACGCGCACACACACGGACGCGCACGCACGCCCGCACGGACACGCACGGACGCACGCACGGACGCGCACGGACGCACGCACGGACGCGCACGGACGCACGCACGCACGGACGAAGAGGACATTCGCAAGGAGATAACTTTACCGAAGCGTTACATGTGACAGCGCTGCAGTCAAAATGATTGTGCGGATGCATTCGGTGTGTGGCTACAGCCACAGGCGTGTGCACAGGTGGGAGGCAAGTGGGCGACCACCCTTCCCCGCCTAATCATCAAAGGAGGGCGACAAGTCCGCCTCATACCTTCCCTCACACTGGGACCTGTCCTGCCATTGTTTATAGAGCATGGTTGTGGGCATGCACGTTTCGCGCAAATGCAAAATTAAGTACTGCAAATTGGTGGATGCACTCACCGATTCATTAGAAAGTTTGTTTGTATAACACTAACGTAGCGTTTCTGACGCGATGGCGTTAAAGAGCTAGTTTCGCAGAAATTCCGGCCTGGGCGTCGTTGGTTGTGAGCGAAAAATTATCATCTTGTCCATTACCGAAAAATTGAGAAAGATGTCAATAAAACAAATAATAAAAATCTTAGGTTCGAGTGAGAATCAAACCCAGGCCGTCTGCGTAGCAAGTACGTGTTCCACTACAGAGCCCAGCTATTGCTTGAGACTGCTTCACAAAAAAAAAAAAACACTGTATGAATGTCACGTAGTGGAAGGAGTCTCTAACGCGTGTAATAATGCGTGGCAAAAGCCTAGAATCGCACCAGGCGTCAAAACATGTGAATTACGCAACGAGTGGGTGTTTTAAAGGTCCACCCATTAGAAAGCGTTCATCCATATTTAATCATTCTCATCAGGAAAGGCATTAACAATGTGAGCAGCTGCGTAGGTTCGAGTGTTGCCTTACAGATGCGTAGTGGGCCCTTCGCTGATACGCAAAAGGAAGAATTATGGCGTAGTGGGCGCCAATCACCCAGCGTGGTTGCGTGTCAGAGTTTCTAGGATCTACTCTACTCTACAACTGTACTTGCCGTAGGCATTCTAGGAAAGTTTGAAATGACCAATGTTACGCGCACAGTTGTTCGTTTTCTTACGGCTCGGTTGAGGCATGCACCGAGAACCGAAGCGAGGCTAGCAGTTGAGAAGGCGATGCGCACGGGGCCCGATTACGCTATCGCGTTCTACTATTGAATACGAAGCTCAACCGTCCTCCACGTTGTTTTTCTTCTCTACCCGCACACTCAACAATGCAATAAGGTGAATTGTGCAAGGCACGCCCACAATGTTTCCTAATGTTTAACGTGCCGGTTTTCTTTAGCAAACCATAAGTCAGTCCTACCTTCTCGCCGACCTCGGTCATGTCACCGGCTTGAAGCTTGTTGAAGTCATTCAGTAATTGACAGCTCCTGACCACTTGCTCGTAGAAACCGGGATCCAAAGGCTTTCCGTAGAGAATATTGTCTCTAATTGTCATGTTGTGCACGTTTGGCAACTGCGGCGCAAAAGCAACACGTCCCTGAAATGATAAAAAAGGCATGGCGGCTTCTTTTTAATATAATAATAATTGTTGAGATTTTACGTCGCAAAACCAGGATAGGAATATGAGACACGCCGTAGTGGAGAGCTCCGGAACCTTCAATCACGTGGGGCTCTTTAAGGTGCACTTAAATCTAACCACATGGGCCTCTAGCATTTCGCCTCCATTGAAATGCGGCCGCCGCGGGCGGGATTCGAACCCGCGACCTTCGGGTCAGCAGTTGAGCACCATAACCACTAGATAACCATGGCGGGTGTCGACTTCTTTCTATATTTCGTGCTATATGCAGCACAAAGCAACAACATTCTTTTGAAGACTGATATGTACCATCTTACGGAGAGTTATTTTCTGTGCGCTAGAGGAACAAAAAAGATTCTGAAGAATTCAAGATTTATAGTAGTGATCGTTTGGTTGTCTCTGCGAAAAGTACTTGGCTTTTTCTTCACGACACTTCTGATAGTAAAGCTTTAGTGCTGGCATCCCAGAGCGGCTTGCGTACGAAAGCGATTGCTTTGCTTTGTATTCTTCTTGGGTGCTGATGGCAGTACAAGGGAACGCAAGAGCGTGCTTACGTAAGCGCTTGTGGTCCCCGGCATTAAAACGCTCTAGTGTCGATAGTATTTCAAATAGCTTTGGATTCCTACTGCCAGCCTACCGGTAGAGGTAGGGACTTTACCGGAGGATCCGGTAATCAAAGTGGTGACATTCAGTCAGTACTTGCATTCACTGTACCACTACTTGCAGCCCACAGTTATTCTTCCCGAGAGTGGCACATTTTGCGAACGTTTTCATGACGACTGTACGCATTTTCGCGAAGGCAGACCTCCCGTTACATAATAAAACAGTGAAAGCAATAGTGCCTACTTGTATAACGATGCCAGACTTACCGTGCACGTGACTTTGCCTTTGATGCGGTGCATGTCCCCCAGTATGGCGGCTAAGAGCGATGACTTGCCGCTGCCGACAAAACCAACGATGCCTATGAGAGATCCGGGTTCGACATTTAGGTTGACGTCACTCAGATGAGCTTCAGTTTCATCATCCTCAGGCTTGCCCCACGAGAAGGAGCATTTCTGAATAGTCACGGAACCTACGTGAAGTCGAATAGCAAGCAAGTTGTTGTAGAACAATCTCGAGGCGCATTCTTACAGCTCAGGTGCATTGGTTCTAATGTTTAACTTGAAATGAACACTATGGGACACCGGTAAACATATACGCATGCAACAGATTGATGACGCGCGTGACAGCCGGTCTAACGGTTGTATTTCGTTAATAAGGACACAAGACTGCGCGCTTTCGATTCATTGATTCGGCTCTCTCTAGAATACGCTTCAATTATATGGCATCATCACCGAATAGGCCTTTCTGACATGATCAAAATGGTACAAAATTATGCCGCTCGGTTTATCTCATCATCCTACTCACGTTTCATAAGTGTTTGACTAATAAACAATAGCTGAGCCTTGTTACACTTGCCATGCGCAGGTGATTTACTCGACTACCGTTCTTTCACTCACTTTATCACAGCAATTCATCCTTCGCCCCGTCCCATATCATTCCGATTCGCTCGCTGGATTTCAAGCAAGACGGACGTGCCGGCCGCGATGTCCTGGATTACTCCTCGTACCTCTCGCTGATCGGCGCCCCGTGACGGACTCCTCGCCCGCTATGCCGTACGCCGCTCATCGACGGGGCCTTCGCCGCTTCGCCGATATTGTGCACCGTGCCTCTAGCTGTGCTTCGCGGACCCGTCCCTGAACTCCCGTGACCGTTTCCCCATCTTTCCTGTCCTCTTTTCTCTTCGTTGGATGGATGTGCTCCTATCACTTTTCTCTCTATTTTCCTACTATTCTTTTATTCCCTCCTTACCCCCACCCCTACAAGGCACTGCGCCGTGTCGCCTATAGGCAGACAGAAATTAGGTGCGTTTTTCCTTTCCTTAATAACCACAGAAGAATATCATTCTAGCCCTTCATACGTTAACCCGGCTCGATCTTGCGCACAAGGTAACGCCCATTTCTGCCAGGACGAAGAAGTATCGAAATTCCCCATCATCATTATGTACAAACGAGGGCAACTCTCTTCCGCCTAACATCGCCGAGATAGTATAGTCTTCGATACTTCACTCGGTGCTCCAGGGCTATTTGCAAAGTGAGTAACGTTGTTAACCGGTATGAAGGAAGAGAATTTTTGAAGTCTCGTTTCTTTGTTTGATACAACCCTAATGAAAACCATATAGGAGACGTTAACTGTACTGTTTAAAGTGTATTGTGGTAGTTGTGATACAGATATGAAGAAAGTAAAGCGGACGAAAAGACAACTTACCGCCGGCAGGGACCGAACCTGCGACCTTCGGACCCGAAAGTCGCAGGTTCGTAAGAAAGTAAAGTGTCTTTTCATACACATTAATTTCTTCACATCTACATCACAAGTACTACAATACACCTAAAACAATACAATTAACGATTCCTATACCTTTCTCGGGTTCATTATCTGCTGGTCTTCATTATCGTTAACCTGTGTGTGACCGCTCGTTTCATTTACAGTCTTTGTTCGCGATATATACGCAAAGCTTTTTTTTTCTTCTGATGTAGGTATCCTCCTTGTTTTCATGACTATTTAACAAAATGTTCTGAACTCATCAATAATGCATTTGACTGATTCGACTGACGTTCGTGAATGTATTTCATTGGAGGCCGTCATTCCGTTTTACTTGCTGTTTCCTTTTTCGGATTTTCTTGGCATTTTGTTTTCTATTTATGTTGCTTATGAGGTATCTTTACTCAATTGAAATCCCTCCCGCTTCTCCAAGTAAGGCGCAAAAGGACCTTTAGGGTATTGAAATAAATAAATAAATAAATAAATAAATAAATAAATAAATAAATAAATAAATAAATAAATAAATAAATAAATAAATAAATAAATAAATAAGACAAGCTTTAATCGCTCGCTTTCTGTGCTGACTCTACAAGAAATAATCATTGCAAATATTGGAAAGCACAGCTTCAAGATGAGACACACACACACACACACACACACATTATCTTCGTTCAGCGAACTGGGAGCGCAGAAGAAGCCACAAAGGACGAAGCGAGGAACCACATAAGAGAGCGCTCGTCTTATGTGGTTCCTTGCTTCGTCCTTTGTGTCTTTTTCTGCGCTCCCAGTTCGCTGAACGAAGAAAATGAATTACCAACTGGCCCACCTTTCGATCCTCCTGCACACACACACACACACACACACACACACACACACACACACACACACACACACACACACACACACACACACACACACACACACACACAGGCTCACAGTATGCACATGCACAGTTAGTTACCGACTGCATCACTTCATCCCCAAAGTAAACTCCCATTTCATTATTACGACAGTAACTTCACTAATTACTCTAATACGAAAATACATGTAGTTTTGTTCTTTTAATGATAAGCGCCCAACAACTCCAGCGTTCATAGAATGCTGATATTAGGTGCGTCAAATGCACTTCATAGTAAGCTTATTTCATGAACAAAATACCCTTACAGTCTTCCAACACCTTACCTTTCCTCGTCGGCAATTGGCTTCGGGAGTCAACTACGTTCGACTCTTGCTCTTCTGCCGTGCAAAAATCAGCAATTCTCTTGAGAGATAACGTGCCCTGTAAATATAGAAGACGAAAATTGCTGAAACGATTGCTACTACAGTGGAGCACATGATCTACGTGAAACTTCATAATTTGCTTAATAGAGCCAGTTTTTCTATTCGCGGACATGACATTTTATAAAGAAAAGAGAACAATCTAGATCGGAAATACCAACTGGTTAACCCCGCAAGCTCCTCCCTGAAAAGCGCGTTGCTATACGCGACATATGTGCTGTGGAGGTAGAGGACAGAACTTCCTGTTATGCCACTTGCGGCGTAGTTCTCAAAATACCTTTTGTTTTAAAACTTACGATGTGACATAGTGCTCTAAGGACAACTTCCACTTGCGAAGTACTTTTTTCTTTCTTTAGAAGCGTCCATTTTCGTAAGTATATCATCATAATCATCATCAGCCTGTCTACGCCCACTGCAGGGCAAAGGCCTCTCCCATGTTCCGCCAATCAACCCGGTCCTGTGCTTTCTGCTGCCACGTTATACCTACAAACTTCTTAATCTCATCTACCCACCTAATTTTCTGTCTCCCCCTGACGCGTTTGCCATCTCTTGGCCACCTCCCACATGAATCCTTGGTTTGCCACCTCCCACATGAATACACCAATTAACACACAAGTATATATTCCGCCTTAATGTTGATATCATTCCGGAAGCTGCCTAAATAGTGTCTTTTAAGCGTGTGCGCTTTTCACCCCGAAGTACTTGTACTTATTACAGAAAAAACGGAAGGAAACGGATACAAGGGTCAATCCTTCGTTAGTTTTTGTCTCTAATTACTTGACTGTAAGGTATAATACAGAGCTTCATATTAATCGGGGTCCCCTGGTACTTTTATAACGCGTCCATACCTCACACCACGGATGTTGGGACGGCTGTGATGATCACGTTAGCATCCTGCCATTCCTTGCCAACTTTGCGACTCGTTACAATAATGTCCTAGGTGTATTAAGTCGAAAGCCTTAGACGCCCCATCAGACGCGAAAATTTACCGGCGTCCCGCGATGCGAAAAATCATCACGTGGTGACGTCATCATATGACGTCATTATGACGTAACAGATCGCCAAAATTTGTCGACATCATTATGACGTCACATGGTGACGTCATCACATGACATCGCAGCTTGGTCAATGGTGGGCCGATCACGGAGGCAGTGCAAAACCAGGTAAAGTGCCTCCGATCCTGCAGGCAGTGGAAAACCACGTTAGGTGCAGAGAGCTTTCGGAGGCTGGCGGAGCAGGAAAAAATACATGGACTGAGAAGAAAAAGAAAATGGCTTTCGCCTTCCTGTCGCCTTAGGTGAGTGCATACGGGACCCTGTGAGTATTTTACAAGCTGTTCTTTCAACCCGCGATCTGCGCTCCCCTACTGTTAAGTAATGAGCACGTGCGAGGAAGGGTGAAGTTTATCACCTGGCTAAAATTCCTCAGCGCCTGTCCGCAGCCGTTCATGCTGAGATCGGTCATGTAGAGCAGTGAGACGCAGGAGAACGACAACGCTGGGGTCAGCACGAGGTTGGGTTCCAGCAAGTAGAGCGTCGAGAAGAGAATGATCATGAGCTGAAGGGCAGATTGCGAAGAAAAACAAGGCACATTTAGCAATAACAACAACAACAACAACAAAAAGCAACAACAACAACAACAACAGCAATGACTGATTCATGTGAAACCAACAGATAATGAAGTCTAGTAACGCACAGGGGATGTATGTCTCCTTAACGAAGAGGATAAACAGCCGGGTAAACAAAAAAGCAGAGAAAATCGTTACTTCGTGGTGTACAGTAGGTACGGTTATAGTCTGGCGCGGTTTGTCCGCAAATAGTAACTTGCTTCGCCTGCGTGATTGCCTCATCAAGACTATATAGTCAGTATGTAAGAAAGCATTCAAAACAAGGCTGATCGTTTTCAGTTCTCGTAACTATAGCCGCTTTGACTGTAGCCGTCTTTAACTGTAAAGCGGTGATACGACCCAAAATGAAAAGAAATTAAGGTGAACAAAAAGTCAACTTGCCGTCGGTAGGTACCGAACCCACAACCTTAGAAATACGCGTCCGATGCCTTACCAATTCGACTACGACTGCAGTCGTTCACTTGTATCGGGTATGTTGTACGCGTAATACTGGGAGTCTTCACCAGCGTCACTCATAGCCATGGCGGCCAATGTGGGACACTCCTTTTTTTTCCAGCTGGCTTCACGTAGCATGTGACGCCCACTTTATGCCATATATATGTTACTTATGTCAACGTTATGCAATAATTACTACACTCATTACGGCCAGTGCAAACAAAACATGAGAAAGGAAGCTTAGAGACGACAGAGGCGCTGCCCTCTATTATTATTGTCTCATGTTTTGTTTGCATAGGCCATTATACGTATACTCCCACTCCCCAGTAATAAATGTTGGTGTTTTACGCTCCAAAAACCAGGATATGATTATGAGGGACGCCGTAGTGGAGGGCTCCGGAAACTTCGACCACCTGGGGTTCTCCAACGTGCACCTAAATCTAAGTACACGGGCCTCTAGCATTTCGCCTCCATCTAACTGCCGCCGCCGCTGCCGGGATTCGATCCCGCGACATTCCTGCTACCCACCTTGCTTCCTAATTTCTATACTATATAGCTAAAAACTACCGTTATCATATACCCTATTCCTTGTTTGGCCCCATTGCCTGTTGGATTAATTAGGCTGTATCTTAAATTTCACACTTTAATGAAGCCATTACTGGTGATACGAGCATTGTCGGTTACAACTTTAGAAGCCCCCCTCAAAGGCGGATACACAGAAGGCTGCGCCAACGGGCGCGCACTCCAGAATGTCGTCATGAGCCTGACGACCCGAGATCCAACCTCTGGAGAACGTTGTCGAGTCCATGAGCGGGACTATTTCTTTAGCCGTGGAGGGGATCGGTGGCCGCGCTTTGGTCATCCGGGCGGCGTCTCTGCGGACTTTTTAAGTTGCGTCCGACTATAGATCAGCACTACGTTCAAGATGTCCGGAGTCACGTACCACTGAACTTGTGGAATTGTAGATGCAGTCGAAGATGGCGTCTAGCATGTTGACCCTGAGTAGCCACTTGAGCTCGACATCCCTGGTTCGTTGCACGTTCTCCCTCAGGGCGTCTTCCCAGGCATACATCTTCACCACGCGGATGGTGGACAGCAGGTCGGTGGTTGCCTTGAGTCGCTCGTCGCGAGCTTGGATTACTTTTTTCTGAAAGTTCAACGCCACGATTGTTCTAATTTCTCGTATTCCAGCAACACGCCGCGAGAGATTTGAAAACAGAACGCGTCAAAGTACATGAATATAGTGGAATTTACGATAGTGTTAATCAAGAAGCCTTACCTCGAACATGTCAATCTTACCGATAGAAAACGACAACTAAATGGGACAGCAGAAATGAAGACGAACGCAGGCGCAAACTGACAACTGGTTTTATTGAAGGTAGAGCCACAAGATCCACAAGCTGAGCAGGCGCACAGTCACACCGAACAATGAAGATAACCAAACAGGAAATTATCAAACCAGGCACGAAACAAAATTTAATTGATGTATGCTCAATTTATGTGTCGCTTACACACTCCTGACCTGCTTTCCTGATGAAAAATGCATCAATTTTTCACGAGCTGTGAAACTATTGCCCGGTTTTGTTGCCCTATTTACGATGATATTAATGTCAAAACACCAGATCGCCGTACATTCAACTCTTTTGTTATGGCAATTAAGTGATCACCTGGGCCGGTTAGCGCACGCTAGAAGGATTTGATCAATGCGCAAAGAGAGACAGTGCCTCGTCTGTTTCAGTCCGCTTGCCCCGTTCTTTGTGCTGTCACCCTATGCTTTGACAACTGCTGAGAAAAGGTGGCCAGTCACGGAAACTTTCTGACACTCACCCAGAACTTCTTCTGCAGAAACGAGCCGAAAAAGGGCATGCCCAGCACTAGCACGGCCCAGGCAGCAGAACACAGTGAAGGCCAGAGGCCGGCTCGTGAGCCAAGCATCCAGAAGAGGAATGGGTAGAGCAGCACTCCGAACAGGGGCACGGGTATGGAAAAGGCGCAACTGGCGAGCACGGCGCAATCGACACTCAAGAGCGAGCCGATGTGGCCCGTCGGGTAGCTGGCCTTTGTGCCAGCTGACATGTTGGTCACCTGCGACGGGAATGATGACGTAGATGGTTTATTACGTTAGCAACAGGACCGCTAGCTTGGAAGAATCGTCCGTTGAGTCGATCTGAGTTGGCGCCATGTGCGCAGCCACGCATGCGCACACTAGAAAAAAGGCGGCGAAAGATTGAAAGGGCAGCGGCAGTAAAGTGGTGCTTGTAAGTGAAAAAAGTAAGCATATATAAAAATTCTGCGAATGAATGAAGGAAGGGGAATTTGAAGGCTCGTTTTTCTACGTTAGACACAAAAATTATAAGAACAGACAATCAAGCCAAGGAAATAATAGGCTTGATTGCCTCTTAGTTCTCATAATTGTGGCGTCTAATAAAAATGCTGCGACACTCTAAACACTGCGCCGTAGTCGCATGCCTCATGAAGCGCAATATAACGCATTTAAGAATGTCCCGCACGTGGTGAAGCGTGTTTTTCATAGTGCTGTCGGTTTCCCCTCGTGCAAGCCAGCGCGTTGAGACAGTTGAGACGTTCTCAGAATTCTGACGGTCTGTCGACTGTTTCTCTTGTGCATACACCATGGATGTGCTTCGCCCCATCACCCCATGTAATGCTTAAACACTCCTTTCGCATTTACAGTGAAATTACCATTTTTTCTTCTTTTTATGAGGTGACTTTAAAACTGAGGTGAAAATATTCCTATTTCTTGCAATGCGCATCAACGGACGAAGCCAAAGGATTGACGCAGGATGAGCACTGCCTGCCTAAGGACAGCGCTCGTTAAGTCCATGGGCAGAAAACCAGACCTGCTCGTTACTCTCCTCTCACGCCCATGTTCACGCGTCTTACTTTCTTCTGCGATGCATTCACTGTCTGTTGTTCTAAGATTCACAGTGAATTGCTTACAGCTTATCGGCTTCACTTAGAACACGTATACTTAAATTTAGGTGCGGGCTTAAAAACCACAGTTAGACAAAATTATTCCGAAGTCCGTAACTACGTCTAGGCGCGTGATCATATCGTATTTTTTACACAGAAAACTCCCGAGTTTTTATATATCGTTTAACGCTTTGGTGTTAACAGCAGCAAATATCTACACGGTACTCGTATGCATTCTGAGGACGTTGTCGTGTGGCCAGCAAATACTCGCTCCTTTGGATTGTCGGGCTGCTGTGTTTTGTTGTAACTGGTTTTCGGTAGAGAGCTGGAGATTTATATCCCCTTCACTACTCCATTCCTACAAGTTCTACAGCGAAAAAACTGGTTACATCAAAAAAAAAGATGAATAAGTAAAGAAAAGCATATAACAAACTGCTACAAATGAAGGAAATGACATGACAATGGACAGTGCTCTTGCAGGAGTTGTCTTTGGAATAGGAAGTTCTCATGCGCACATGCCTGTCCAAACAACAGCAACTGTAAGAGCTTTGAGAACTATTGGCAAAGTTTATGGAAATATCTAGGACAAAGAACACAGTAGACAGGATGGCGCCCGGCCTGTCTGCACAGAGTTCTTCAATCATACTAGTTGTGAAACTGCCTGTAGGCCCCATGTATCAAAATCCGAACTCACCATTGGCCGAAATCAAGGGGGGGGGGTCTCTCCTGATTGTCGCGTCATCTGTTGACTAAAAAATAAACTAATAAACGTTCGCGACAACGCTGCATGTGGCGTTGAGCAGTCTGCGAGGAGCGCACACAGGGGCGACGCCGCGGTGATCTAGTCAGGGGAGTAGCCAGGGGGGGGGGTTCAACCCCCCCCGAAATTTTTCAGTTTTGCTTGCGTATATATACACGCGCACATACAAACGCACGCACGAACATACATGAAATATGGTTGAACCCCCCCCCGAAAAAAATTTCTGGCTACGCCCCTGGATCTAGTGTTTTTGATTGCTGCTCCCAGATGGCGCGAAACTCTGCAGGCCCTCGCAGAATCAGTCATGGCCATGTCCGGGTTTTGGAACGCGGTTTCCCAAATGGTATGGTTGAAGAACTCTGCTGTCTACCGTGTCCTTTGTCCTCGTCTGTTTCGCGCCAGTGTTCCCATAAATATGTATGACCAACTAGCTCAAACCAAAGCTGTGCTATTGACAAAGTACCGCACCTTCTTGAAAATAAGTCCTTGCACCATGGAACGAATCCTGATGGCGTACGTGTTCAGGATGTCCATTTGGTAGCAGGATATTAGGAGCTCAAAGGTGGTTGCAGCGGCGAAGAGCAACACCGCCGCCGTCATACCGACCTGATCACGGCTTTCTATCAGCAGCCTGTCAGGTAAAGAGAAGAACAGTAAGTAGGCAGTTGCTCACATTATTAACACTTGCTTGTTTGCAATGATAGCTCGTAAACGCACCGCCAGATAAACAAGGAAGTGACAAATGAGTTCTGGGGAATGCCGCAAGGTGGCGGAAGGGTTGAGAAAGATAAATTAACAACCACCCATTACTAGCATGAAGCCACAAGGAAATCCATACTGACATCTCATAAATAAAGTTTCTCAGTTCGCGAAAAATTAGTCCTGGCCCGGGGATCGAATTCAGGACCAACGCCTTCCCGGGGCGTTCGCTCTACCAGTTCAACTAACCAGGAAGCTAGCAACTGGCAGCACGAGAACGAATTAATCGACAACTCGAAACTCGAATAATATGTGCCCATGTGCTTCGAGTTGTCGATAAATTGCCTTAGCGCTGCCAATAGCTAGATTCCTGGTTAGCTTAATTGGTAGAGCGACCGCCCCGGAAAGGCGTTGGTCCCGGGTTCGATCCCCGGACGAGGACAAATTATTTCGACAACTAAGAAGATTTATTTCTCAGAAGGCCGCGTATGGATTTCGTTGAGGCTCCGTGCTACTAACGGGCGGTTGTCAGTTTCCCTGGCTTTAAGCGAGAAAGTGTTTAGAATTGCGGCTGATGAGACGCCGAGAGGCAAAAAAAAAAAAAAGCGCCAGGTTTAAGCACACCGTAAGTTGTCAAAACAAGAGAAAAGTAGACAGGAACACGTTGGCTCTGAATGTATAACATTGGTGTAAAACAAGGAATGTCACTGGAGGTCGCGCTGACAACACGAATGGTGGCAAAAGTCACGTGTGACGCATACCCGCATTCACTGGGTGAGCATGAAAGTTAATTATGGGAAATAAGATGAAATAAAGGGAAATCAGAGGTCTATTATCGTAAATTAAGTGTGAATAACAGGTGAATTAAAGGTAAATCAATTTTGAATTAGCGGCGAATGAAATGTCGAAGAGATAAAAGTGAATTTATGGTGAATGAAAAGAGAATTAGCAGTGAATAAAACGTGAGAGTACGGGCGCTCCTCTGTTCTACTATTAGCGTTAGCAAAGGGGAGTGTCAACTTTTTCGGCAGAGCAGCATTTTACATAGAAAGGACCCTTTGTCGAAACGTTCGCATATGCAACTAACTCTGTTATCCTCATCATCATCGTCATCAGTATCATTATCATCATCGTCAGCCTGACTGCGCCCACTGCAGGGCTAAGGCCTGTCCCATGTTCCGCCAATCAACCCGATCCTATGCTGCAGCGGCCACATTATACCCGTAAACTTGTCAATCGCATCTGCCGTCCTAACTTTCTGTCTTCAACTCGCGCATTTGCCTTCTCTTGGAATACAGTCAGCTACTCTTAATGACTAGCGGTTATCTTGCCTACGCGCTACATGCCCTGCCCATGCCCATCGCTTCCGTTATACTAACCTTAATCTAAGGTAAACATTGGGCAGGTAGCTGCCTAATATCTATTCGTAGTCAAGGTTTTATCTTGTCACCTGAACTCGTTTACGGTGCTATTTAAAATCGCCTTCAGACATACGGAGCACTTACTCCAGCGCCGGTATCCTAGCATATATGCAGCCGTAGTATCCACCTGTGACCAGAAGAATCCGCAAGGTGTCCACCCATAACACTTTGCCCAATCGAATCACGAATGTCGTCCGGCGCCGCCCGGGAGGAATTCGTCTGCAGAAAAACAAACGTAAATATCATTGAGATTTCAAGTGCTCACTCTAGACTGAAGGCTGAAAGGCAAGGTGGTTTCTATGGAAATCACGGAATATCGCACAGAATCGAGTGGAGTTCGTGCGATATACAGCGAAATTCGAGTGGAGTTTCTGTGCTGTAGAAAAACAGCTTCGATGTAGCGCGAAACCATACACGGACACGAGAAGGCACATAAGGACACCTCATAGCCTTATGTTCCTTCTCGTGTCCATCTGTCGTTTTGCGCTACATCAAGCTGTTCAAAGGATTCGCCAAGACCACATTGAAACCCTGGTTTGGTTGAAGTCCACGATATGGTTACGCTACATGACAGTGATTAGATTTAACAATCCTTTATATAATGCCGGTTTCACTGGAAATAAATAAATTAATTAGTCAATCGGGTTAAAAAATTTGTTGGTCTAACAGCATTTTAATATAGAAAAAGCTCTTGGACGATGACCAACAATGTAGTTGCAGAAGAAAAGAGGGGTTTATCAAGTTTGAACTACTTATCGAAAGTGTAAGAAATTAGACACCTACTAAGCACTCGTGAGACCAGTTTCATTTTGCATTTTGTTACGTTGATATGTGCAGGACTTGTATGCGGATTTATAGACTTGTTTGTGCAATTTACCCTGTTTACGGAACCGCATGAGTCCTTTCAGTGCTTTTTTTTACATGTGTATTTTTTTATCGTGATAAGGCTAGGCTAGCTCTTATGAAATAACTCACAGGGTCCCTTATGCATCCGCCTCAGTCGACTCGAAGGCGAAAAGTATCATATTTTTTTTAAGTGAATGTATTGAACCTCCTGTGCACCCCCTCCGAAAGCTTTCTGGAACTAATGTGATTTTATGCAATGCCTCCAGGATCGGAGGCATGGTAAGCTTTCTCCACCTCACCTTGTTTTGTACTGCCTCCGGGATCGGCCCACCACTGACCAAGCAATGATGTCATGCGATGACGTCACCACTTGACGTCACATGACATTACTTGGTGAAGTCACATGGTATAAGCATCAATATACATGAGGTAACAATCTTATAGACAAAAACTAGAAAGCTGAAAACAGAATAGTAAAGCAATGATATGAGTAGAACTCACTTCGTCGTGAGTTTTGCCGTGATTGTCCGAACGAGGTCCTTGCAGTGCATTCCTCTTCGCAGTATAGGCAGCCGCACCGACGCTGATACGCCCTTCTTCAAGGTGTCCCTAAAAAGCCTGCATCGGAATGACGACAACGCGATTAGAAAGAATCGAGAGCTTTAGCTCTGTGTAAGACATTGCCTCGACACGCGACGTGATACCCTTGCCGACTACATTCGTGTTCCTGGTACACCATGCCATGCTATCGTAATTGTGTAACTACACGACAACGCCAATATGGCAGCGCCATGTACAGCCAGTCGCACGAATCACTCAACTATCTGAGAGCAAGAGTACAGCGGCCCATATGGTGCAGCGTGCCCATTTAGTGACATCTGAACCCGCAATGTGTTGGCGACACACTGGCTGTAAACTTGCACAGGCCTACATTTAAGCCTTCTTCGCCACCTCCGTGCAACAGGTTTCGGGCCTGGCAAACTACCCCACCTTAATCGATGGAATCACGGACCGTTGCATCGTTCACTGTTAAAATGCCTACATGAAGCAAATTTGAACGTGTATTTATGACACTGCGTAGTACAAAGCCTGAGGGCAGGCTTTCGAAATAAAGAAGTTAAAAAATACGAAGAAGTTTTCACGAAATCTGTACTTCGAAACTTTTGAGAAGACTGCTTAATGGCAAAGAAGGCTTGCAGACATAAAAGTAGCTCTTTCAACAACTTACGGAAAGAGGACCGAACATGATTGCCGAGCAAGCAGTGACGAGGTGTCTTCGTCTATCAAATTCTGAAAAAAGAAAAGACGTATGCAACATTTTAGCATGAAAAGCCGCCCATCGCATGATCCTAATGTGATGGTACCCGGGACGAAGCTTTAGTAGTCAGAAAACATTAAATTCCTGCGCTTTGCGTGCCATAACCACGATCCGATTATCTGCGTCGGTTGCTAGCCGGCACAAGTACTCGGCCGAAGAGACGACCGTGGCACTCGCGGCTACCACAGCGAGGAGTAAAGATCCCGTAGTGATTATGAAGGACTCGCAAGCGGTGTGTAGGTGTTATCAACTTGGTAGGATAAGTGATCCACCTTCAGCCATACTGAAAAGAACCAATGACGTCCAGTGGCGTAGGCAGAAACTTTTTCGGGGAGGGGGGGACGGCACGTCCTTGATCCGACATGGTGTCCAGGCAGGTAAGTGTTGTCGAGCGTGATTTTGTGCTCTGTATACCATGACAGAAAGTCGCCCGGTCTCACACATGCGCGCGTACACACACACATTCGACATATCTATAGTAAAGGTAAAGGTTTCCGCCCTCTTCAACAGCACTTTTATGACAGCAGTGTATACCTAGTACGTGTGTAAGAGAATGCGCGCACTAATGTGTATGCCCTTTGGAATGGGTGGCGTGCTTTAAACCAGCAGCAACCACGCGCGTGATACTTTTTCGAAGTTGCGATACACCCACTACGTGTTCGTAAGGGAATACGCGCAGTAGTTTCTGTGCCTTTTGTAATGGCTGGCCGGCTTAAAACTACCAACTCGTTATGCAGTTCACATGGTGTGACGCCCAATGGCAGTATACGCTTGTACCCCGTTTTACTGTGACATTACATCTCGTACTGTGACACCTGTACACAGGACGCGTATGTTTGTGAAGCATTAAAGTTAATTTCAGTGCAGTTCCAAGTAATGGAGTGGCTCTATGGTAAAACACCTGCTTGCCACGCGGACGGCCAGGGTTCGATTCTCACTCGAACCAAAGATTTTTTTATTATTTAGATTTTCGGTCACTGACAAGATGATGATCTTTTGCTCACACCAGCGACGCCGTCACCGACAGCGGAATTTCTGCGGAACGAGCTCTTTAACGCTCTCGCGTTAAAAGGACAAAACAAGATTGCGCCCGCTGCAGCAGTCGCGCTGTGTCCTCGTGCATTTCAAGCCCACTTTACGTTTGCTGCTGCGCTAGGTAAACAAGGCCAAACGCCTACCCTTTATGCCCTTCGTGCTGCCCATGTGATTTACGTAAAATATAAAGAAACTGTACCAAAGAGAGAGAGGGGGAAAAGAGAAGGGTTAGCAGTTCTTTCAAACGAATACAGTGTTTACCCGCTTGATGAGAAAAATATAGGAAAGAAAAAAGGAGGGAAGTATGAAATAAAAAATGGGCCGCGTATCTGCGTGCTTCGCTTCAAATGTCGTCTAAAGACGATAGAAGAGGCGCTGCGTGAGATATGGACGCCATCTGGCAATGCGTCGGGAAATATGAGTGCTGTGTTGCGGGCTGGTAGTCCCGGCGCACCAGCAGGCGAAGACCGGCGGTGACCAATGCGACCGGCGGGGACGCCAGCCAGCCCGAACACGCGGTTTGGCGCGAAGCGCCGAAGCAGAAGAAACGTCCGCACTCAACGAGTACTCTCCACACACTCTTTTATTTACACGTCGCCTGGGTAAAACAGGAATGCCAGAGCGGCGCCCCATGGCATTCGTACAGTGCAATACTGAACCGAAACCTAAACACAACAATGAGCTCGTGCAGAGGGCACGGAGGAAGGCAAGTTTCAGCACAGTCGCATTTTCAGCTCAGCTTAAGAAACTAGGGTCTCTAGATTTACGTATCTATGTATTTTCTATTAAAAAAACCCACCACCTAATACTTGCCTAGCGATGTTGCGCAACAGATATGCGTAATGTTTGCTTTTTGATCAACAATGTACACAAGTATGAACCTAGTCAGCCGTTCAAGATGGCTGGCCCTTGGGCAAGTGGTTCAACTTTGGCCGGGTGGCTGAATAGAGTGACGTGCCGACAAACAGAAAGACAGACCAAAATTTGTGCGTTTAAGTTCCCCAAGAAAGACTATCGTCTTTAAAAGAACTAGCAGAGGCAGGACACACTGCATGACACGCAGCGCAGGAGTACAGCAGAACCCAGTTGTTAATAACAGTGTCAGCATAGACTTGTTAGCCTTGCAAGTGGATGCACGAATATTCGGAAAATACCATAGAATGCTTCATGAGGAAGACTGAGCTGCTGGAATTTGTTTACCAGCGGCACACAATGAGAACTGCGTGCATAAAGTGAGGCAAAACAAGACGTATTGGAGACCTCGATGCGTACAATGTGTTCGCACACAGGCAAAATTATTCTGAGTTCTTTTTTGCTCTTGCAAAATTATACATGCTTGCTTGGGTGTCCTAAGTTCATTGAAATTAATTAAACACTAAACAATGTTTCATGTATCAACATCATCATTATTCTTATCATGACAGTGGATTGAGGATCCTTTCGCTTCAGTGTCACTATAGTTCTAAGCAATAATGTCTTCATCATGTGATCGATATGCTGTCGATGGTCCCGTAAAAGCCTGGGCTGCTTGTATCTTGATAATTCGATGAATAATACAAGAAAAAATGGGCGAAGCTTGCAGTAAGTCGCGCGAGGCTTGAAACAGCTGGACGATTTTGAAGTCTAATCTGGTTGCTTCTTTCTTTCTTCTCTTTCTTTATCTTACTGTTTGTTTCTTGTATCTCTATTTTGTATACGTTTCGATTTTTTTCTCCTGCTCGCACTCTTTAGCTTTCTTTCCCTCTTGATCTTTCTATTTTCTTTCTATCTCTTTCCCTATTTGCCTCTTTCTCTCGCCTTCTCCCTCTCCCTCTTTCTGTATATTTCTCTGTCTTTCTATGTTTCTATGCATTTATTCCCAGTATTTCTTTCATTTTTTTTCTCTCTCTCTCTAAGTGAACCAGCGGTGAGTAGTGGAATTTGCCCAATATCAGTGGCACATACCCGTTCATGATGGCAATAGTTTTCTGGTTATGTTAAATTAAGGCTAGCTTAAACAGTTTCTCCGTTAAAATTATTCCTCACGGATGCAATGTTTCGTGATGATCCATAACGTCTCGACAATTTGCGACGAAAGCTCTTACCACAAATTTATTTGGTTTCTTGATGACCAAGTCTTGAATTTCGGACACCACGAAGTTTCCCATGACGGTGGCCAGCACGACGAGGCTCACGATGAAGGACGTCTTGTCGAGCTGACTAGCCGACAGCGTTATGCCCTGAGAAATAATGAGCGTATTAATGTATTCAGGTCTAGATTCGTGTAACAGCGCGAAAAGTGGAAAGGACAACGACATAGGCCGAGCTTCTACACCGTCTCTGTTATCGTCCTTTCCACTTTTTCGCGCTGTTACGTGAGTTTCAATGAACCAACTAGCACAGAAAGCAGCCATTCTTATTAAGGTTTGCCTGCAAATGTAGCATTACACATTGCAAGCAAGGTTGTAGTGCCGGAGTCACACGGACATGCTTTGCTAGGAAACAAAGCATGCGTTTAATCGACGTTTACTTTGATATCAAACTACGTTATCAAATGATGTTGGTCGCTCAACGAGATATAAGTCGCGCACATAAAGAGGCATGGTATTCATGTAAGTAAGAAAGCTCACTTGTAGCACTGCAGGGCTCGCCTGTAAAGGGAACGGAAGAATAGAAGAATAGAGTAGAATAGAATAAAATATGAGAATATAATGAACGAATAGTAGGTGTGGGTGAGATGAGTGAAAATTAGGAGATTTCTCGTCAAGTACCACAAGGAAAGTCAAACAAGCATCAAGCGAATATAAACGGTACGACGTGATCTACAAACACTTCCGTATGGCTGTATTATAAGGTATAATCACAGTTTTTCAGAGTTTGGAAAATATTTTGTTAACACAATCTGTTCGGCCAATTTATTCCATAAAAGGAGAGGCCTTTATAACATATCTTCAGTGTGCTTTCCTGAACTTGGGTAAGGGAAGGGGCGTTCAAATGAATGAATGGAAAAGAATTAAAGAGGACGAGAGTCTGTGAAGGCATACTTAAAAATATTGCACTTCTTAATGGGAGCTGCCGGAAGTGATTGCTGGAAGTGAGATGTATGCTGAAGTGCCGCAGTTATTTCACTATAAAATATTTAACATGTTATTGCGCTTATACAATGTTTTAGGTAGAATTTATGCAACGTAGGCAGTCCGGCTTTTGCGTGTCTTCTTTTGGAAAGATTTAGACAGATTGTCTGACATCGCAGTAGCGATGGCACAAGCGGCTATGCACAACTATGTGGCGTGGCATCCACAAAAGCATGAGTCGAGTTCGCCGTCACCCAAGAAGCGTGATATGCTTATGCTGTAGTTCTGACAACTCAGGCAGCTGCGAAGTACGAGAGTGCCTAGAAGTGAAATAGATTCGAACCTCCAAACATTTAGTTACTTTCCGCGTGGCAGCCTCTGACACATGTGTCTGTTATTCGACTCTGTGCGGGCTGTCCGCATTTTTTTGCTACCTTATTATTATCCTCTACTTTCTTATCTATGAAGGCAAGTCACACCGAGGGTTGCGGTTAATGCCTCTGTGTTTGCTGCCAGCATGCCTCACGCTAGTGACATCTTATTTTAATAGCCGACATCACTTATATAAGTTCTGCGATTACGTTTTGAAGTGGGAATAATGTTCGGTAGTGCCCCGTAATTTTTTTTTTCCTCAACGGTCTCGTACCAGCTTGCACCATCCAGCTACCAGCTAGCTTGTTTTAATCGTTTCAGTCAAATGCTATGCAAATGCTCGTGCAACCTGCCAAACATTGTGCTATCGTACCTGCAACTGTACAACGGCGGTGCACTGGCAGAAGACATCCAGTACGCAAGCCGTGAACAGCAGGCCAAGGAGTGCACCTGCAAACCCTGAAGGTGGAAGGCACTGTCTCCAACGCCGCCACACCAGGAGCGTCAAGAGTGCCTGCGACATCGTTCATTGTGTCGATTGATGCACGCAACTAATATTCGCACTTGCGAGTATGTCATATGTTTAGCTGGTTGCAGGGAAACACATAAGCGAATGTAAGGAACAGTGCTTGTTCACGCCATAACGTCTCTGGAAGATGCAAGGATACGGACGAATAATTTTTCAACTGTGCTTAATTTTGCAACAGTCCTTGTGTGTGTCACTTCTTCCCCTTGTCCGGCGTCTTTTTGACTAGTTTTTGCCTCAGCGTCATGTACCAACTGACCCAGACTTCGACCTTACTGCATTAAAAAATAGTTTCTTAGCCTGAATAAAGTACCATAACGTGAACGGTCGTGATGTATTGTTTTGGGTGTTTGTAACTTGATGAAGCGCCTCAATATTGCTTTTCTTAAGTAGTGCCTCCACATGTTTACAATAAAAGGAATACAATACTCAGTATATTTTCAGCCATGAAGGAATATCTTGCATTCTCGAACAAATTATATAGTATAATGAAAATGTGTACGCACGCAACGTATCTCGCTGTGTAATCATAATTATTGTTTGTTTTTTTCACTTGACCCGCAACTAGCCTTCGGCTATGGGTCCAACCAGTTTTTGGTAAATTTCTATGCTGCATGTCTAGAAAATAAAGAATTAAAATTTGAACGTTGTAAACTTATGCTAGAATGCCTGCGAAAATACGGGCACCGGATGCTTACAAGTGATATTGCCATGGCGAAATTTGAAGTTGCTTCTCGCAACGTCGATAAGCTGAGGTAGTCCACCAGCTCAACATTCTGAAAAGCGTATGAGCCTTTGGTGATGGAGAGTCCAGCGGAGACCAAGAGGAGAACCTGCGAAGAGGAAACCACGTGTTACGCTGGCGTTCACCTCCCAATAGCGTCTGACAGCTATTAACGCGATCGCATTAAAGAGTTAGTTTCACATGTATACCGGTGTCGGCGTCGGCGTCGGCGTCGTTGACCGTGAGCGAAAAATCAGCGCTGTCCGTGACCGAGAAAGGCGCAAATCATAAAAAAATAAATCTTGGATTCGAGTGAGAATCGAACCCATGCCTTCTGCGTGGAATGCAGGTGTTTTACCACAGAGCGACGCCACTGCTTGAAACAGCCTCGAAAAAAAAAAAGAAAACACCATGAATGTTTTGTAGTGGGAGGAGTCTCCTAATGCATGTAATACTGCGTGACAAAAGCGTAGAAGCGTGCCAGGCGCTAAAACATGTGAATTACTCAACGAGCGGATGTTTTAAAGGCCCACCCATTACACAGCGCTCAGACATATTTAACCGTAATCATCAGCAAAAGCACCAACACAGTCAGCAGCTGCGCAGGTTCGCATGTTGCCGTACGGACGAGTCGTGGGCCCTTTGCTGTTTCGCAAAAGGAAGAATGGCGGCGTAGTGGGCACTGCGCAACTGTACTTGCAGTAGGCATTCTAAATTGTCTATGAAATGCAGTTTCCTTTTATTAGAGGGCAAGGGAAGGCAGGCTCATCATTTCAGCTAATAAACAACTCGCCTAAGCATTCGTTCTAGAGAAAAATGCGCTGACATTTTTCTTTCAAGCCTAACAATCTTATTGATTTCTGTTTGCTTTCCGTTCTTCCTGGTATCGCGCTCGAAATATATATCGATATACTTTTACAAGCTTAGATTCGCAATTTTTTTTTCGCGAAGCATGCCACACGTTCATTTTTATCCTACATTTTTTTGGCGGCATAGTCTTCTACGAGCTGCATATCGAAGCACTTATTCCCTACAAGTCCGAGACGCTAAGCCGTGCTTCCCGCTAGTGTTGCATGGCTGGACACGTCAAATTTCAACATCGACTCTGCGAAGCGATGTACACCTGACACGTCCGCAAATTAATCATCCCCCAACGTTGTTTTACATCTTGTTTCCACTGATGACTGAAGAGCAGACGCAGACTACACGTATTTCATTTCCTTACGCAATATGGAAGCAAACGCTTCAGGAGGATGTGAATAAAAGCAGCTTGCGAAAAACAAAAGGCATCTGCAAAAGACCGGACCGTCTATTTGTGTCGCAGCTTTTTCATTAATCTAAATATAGGTTGAAAAAAAGAAGAGTGTTCTGGCTACGACACAGGAAAAGCTACGAGCTGGAATAGGAAAGGAGAATACAAACAAGGGAAAATGAGTTCTCTGGCAGGTTTAAAATATTACATTGTGGCGGAGCAACTGCTAGCCGCTCCCAGGAAGGCCGAGTGCGCCTGCAATTAGGAGCACCTAGTTTCTCGCTTTGTAACAACGTATTACTCCATCATCATCATCATATTCATCATAATATTCATCATCAACTTGACCACGCCCACAGCAGGGCAGATGCCTCTTGCATGTTTCTCAAGTCAACACGGCCCTGTGCTTGCTGCGGCCGCGTTATCCCTGTAAAATTCTTAATCTCATCTGCCCATTCAGCTTTCTGCCTCCCCTTCGCGCACTTGCGCTCTTTTGGAATCCAGTCTGTTACCCTTAATGACATGCGGTTATCTTGCCTACGCGCTACGTGCCCTGCCCGTGCCAATTTAATTGTTATTTGGACTAAGGTGTCCTTAACACCTGTTTGTTCCCTGACCCACTCTGCTGTCTTCTTGTCCCTTAAGGTTAAACCTATCATTTTCCTTTCCATGGCTCGCAGCGTCGTCCTCAATTTTAAGTTGTACCCTATTCGTAAGCCTCCAGGTTTCTGCTCCGCAGGTAAGCACCGACGAGATGCAGCAGTTGTATACCTTTCTCTTGAGGGATAGTGGTAAACTACCATTCATCATCTTAGAATTCCTGCCAAATGCGCTCCACCCCATTCTTATTCTTCTAGTTCCTTCGGTTTCGTTGTTCGGATTTGCGGTCACTACCTGCCCTAAGTAGACGTATTCCTTTACCACTTCCAGTGCCTCGCCACCTGTCGCAACGCGTTGTTCTCTTCTGAGACGGTAGAATGTTACTTTAGTTTTCTGCATTCTTACGCAGAATGGATCTACTGTACTTCAATTTACTACATTAAAGAAAACAAGTAAGCAATCACAGACCACGGATAGCATGCGTATTTTTTATTTTTTTGAGTATTAAGGAATCGAAACAACAGCAACTAATGAAGGAGCAAAAATGAGAACCACCCATTGGCAGCACGAAGCCACGAGGTAATCCATACAGATTCTCAGAATGTAAAGTTTTAGTTGACGAAAAATTCGCCTTGTTCCGGGGATCGAACACGGGACCAACGGCCATCGGCAGTGGCCATCGCTCGACGGAGCTAACCGGATGTCAGTAACCAGGATGGCACTTGTCCCGTCGTCTCTCATGTGTTAGTCTTTTTTAGCGCCTTAAATCAAAACGTCGTCATATCTGTTACTCTGCACTAGTCTGTCTGCATAAACATCCCGTCAGATTGCGGAATTACGCAGAACTGGTTCGTGACAACAAAAAACTCGGACATCTCGGTAACAGGCAAAAAGGACGAGAGACAACTAAGAGACGTGCATAGTATATCTACTCACTGACAGGTGACATTTCGAGTAGAAAAAAAACGAATAAATATAAAAGAAAGGCTAACCTAGCCGCGCGAACACTGCACCAATGACACACACGCACACACACAAAAAAAGAGTACGTCGAAATTAAACAGCGATATAGAGGAACCTGACGCGATTGCGAGGTATTTGATTTCAATGTGGAGCGCATCCATGTTTTCACGTGCTCTCCGACTGTCGTGATCAAACTCAGCACATGTGCGCTCAAAAAAGATCGCCAACCACGCGACCTACAATTGGTTCACAGGTGCAGCCGTAGCGTACGTATTTACCCCACCGTTACCCTTTCGGTATAGCTCGAAAAAGAAACTAGCCAATTTACCCGAGTGTTAATTTTAATAAAGTGACTTGCCTTCAACAATTTTCGCCTATAACTATACGCAGCATTCAGCAGCAGTTTACCACGATGTAGTCTTCAAGAACAGTGAAAACGTGCTATGAGTCACAATTCAGTATACTTAGTGCAATGTCTATGTGCAAGCTACGCTTATGGACACGGTCGCACAGTGTCTGCCTTCCTGACTTAAGATGGCTGCCCCAATAATAATAACAGTAATTGTTGGGGTTCTACGTTCTAAAACCCCGATATGATTGTGGGGGACGTCGTAGTGGAGGGCTCCGGAAATCTTGACCATCTAGCGTTATTTAACGTGCACCTAAATCTAAGTACATGGGCCTCTAGCATTATGACCTCATCAATGTGCGGCCACCGCGGCCGAGATTCGATCGCACTACCTTCGGATCCGCAGCCAAGCACCGTAAACACATGACCACCGTGGTGGGCGATGGTTGCCCCAATATATAACGAATTGAAAACTGCAATAAAATTCACTGTGTTGACTTAATGGTTAAGGTCTGACGCCAATAAGCAGGAGGGCACACGCTCTATCAATATGTGGCTACGGTGGCCACATTTCAATAGGCGCGGAATAAAAAAAAGAAACAGGACAAGAGTGTTCGTAAATTTAGGCGCAGCGTAAAAACTCGAGATGGCCAAAATTATTTCGCAGTCACCCAGTACTGCGTGCCCCATATACTCCTGAATTCAGTCTTAACCCTTAAGAAACACAAATTTTTACTATTTTCCGGTAGCCCCTAAACTTAAACTTGCACTGGTGGACGTCTTAGCGTCATTCACTGGTGGACGTCTTAGCGTCATCGACGTCTTAGCGTCATTCTCACCAATATGAGTAAGTGAAAAGCGCGTGGTGTAATGCATACGTAAATATCATGTTTGTGAGCTACCCAAACTTCGAATAGTGCGTATAACATGCACGCTTCTTTCTTTTTTGTCATTTGTGCCCACGGGAAACAATTCTGGATGCCACGATGTTTAACAAAGTGAACCTCCGTTCATCTTCTGATACGTCCGCCTCGGTGGTACAGTGGTTACGGTGCTCGCTTACTGACCCGGAAGTCGCGGATTCGATCCGAGCAGCGGCGGTCGCATTTCGACGGAGGCAAAATTTCAGAGAACGGTCTACCGTGCGATGTCAGTGCGCGCTAAAGAACGCCATATGGTCGAAATTTCCGGAACCCTCCACTACGGTGTGTCTCATAACTATATCGTGGTTTTGGCTGGTAAAACTGCATATGTTATTCTTATCTTCTTATACTATGAATCCTACGCACATCCGGGAAATCATACCCGGGAATGCTAACGGAGTCCTTTCGTAGTTAGCAGTAATGTTCAACGCTATTAAAAAAATAACTAACACTAAATAACGCACAAATCCTTGATGAACAATACTTTCCTGTGGACTGTCCTTCCGCTGTCGTCTACGCCAAGGATCGCAAAAAGGACAGTATTTCTCGCCCACTGCACATGTGTGAACGCGTAAAAGGTCACCTACGATAAGTTTCACCTACATAGAATTACACCCTGTTCAAGCAACGGGGAAATGACCTGTCAATCCACAGCGTACTACGCAAGCACACGTGCTGAATGAAAAACGTGTTTGGCAACGTTTTTTGAGCGTTTATTCCTACGCACTCTCCTCGACCTTATAACATATAGGCCCGTACGTCACATCCTGTGAGACCCTCCGGCGGTTACAATGTTCGCATACGTGCACTTCCGGCACGAGCGACACTCTTCCTTCCGGAGTCTAGGTTCATAGAATATCCTGCGCACATGTATAGAGTTCCTTAACCGCAGCTGGAGTCCGTTTACAATTACAAAGTAAATTAATAAATGGCTGCCGCAAGATACGTCACGGGTGGTATAAATAGACCCTAAAAAGATTGGAGAGACTGTGCAGTGTCAGTACGCGTTAAAGCATTCCAAAGCCCTCCACCACGATGTCTCTCGTATAGCATGCCACTTGAGCTATAGGATTATAAGATGTCTCGAGACTGTATTGGCGAGGTAATGAATTACTAAGCTTCGGCCGCATCGCAGTGTTTAATGGTGATCCAAAACAGGGCGTAGGAGTGTTCTGTCATTTCGCCCCACTGGAATGCGGCCGTCCTTTCCGGTACCTAACCTACGACCTGCTGGGCAGCAGCACAACTTAACTTGAAGATTGGTCAAACTGGTTTGTCATTTTTGAACTGAGATGGCGCAGAAAAATAAAGAATCTGCCGACTCAGCCAAACGGAAGGACAGAGTGCTACGTCCTTTTGTACGAGTGGTTCGGCCGTTACTTTGTTTTCCTGCGCTGTTCCAGTTCAGAAAAGGTACAACTTAGCGACTAAACCATAGCATCCGTGTTGTAACTTTAGCGACGGTTACTTCAGCAGCGTAAATTCACTCTACAGTAAAGTGTTTTGCCCGAATCGCTTTCTTTAATGCAACACACCTATGAAAGAAAGAAGGGGAGTGGATCGAAGAGACGGCGTTTCGTTAGTAACAATCATATGAATCCAACAGATAATGAAACCGTGGAAAAGATATGGTGTGTTATCTGCAGTTTTTAATTAAAGCGTAGTAACTATGCCGTAAAGGTGAAGTGTATTAAAGTGGACGAAAAAAACAATTCGCCGTTAGCGGCGAGCGAACGCACAACCTTGCGGGTTCACTCTCTTCGACATGTTATATCATGAAATAGTGAGCGCGTTGGAAGTGATCCTTTCCAAAGCAGCGTGTAAACTGACACAACCTGTACATTCGTGCCTGTATATCAAATCATTTTTTTTTCTTCTTTTTAAAACACCCAGGTGAAAGAACCGGCGCCTGTCCCGTCTTTCTCTGTTCGTGTGAGTTTCAACGCGATAGTGTTAAAGGCCTCGTTTCGCAGAAACTACGGCGTCGGTGGCGGCGTCTTTGGTTGCGAGCGTAAAATTGCGAAAAATCCAAATAATAAGAATCGTGGCTGCAAGCCGGAATCGAACCCAGGCCTTTGGCATGACAAGCAGGTGTCTTACCACAAGGTCACACCAGTGCTTGAAGCTCTATCGGGAAAAAACAAAAAAAAAAACCTATGTAGGTGTCATGCAGTGAGAGGAGTCGCCTTCAGACAGGTAAAATTGCGTGGCAGAAGCGCACAATCGCCCCAGGCGTCATACCATCTGAATTGCACAAGCGGATGGTTTAAAAGCCCAGCCATTACAAAGCGCTCAGACATGTGCTTGCGCTGTTCTACAATAAAAAATGACAGCGAGTTAGATGGAGTGACGAAATCTAAAAAAGAAAAACGTTTCCAGGGATAAAATGGAATCAGCTCGCACAAGATATAATGAACTAGAGATCACTGGGAGAGGACTTCACCCAGTAGTGGACTTAAATAAGCTAAAAATAATGATTAAATGACATATTTGTGAATTCAACAGACGTTCAGGCCGCCTCGGTGGTCCGGTGGCTGCTGACCCGAAAGACGCGGGTTCGATCTCGGCCGCGGCGGTCGCATTTCGATGGAGGCGAGAGGCTGAGACCGGTGTTGCTGTGCGATGTCAGTGCAGGTTACATATAAATCAGGTGGTCGAAATTATGTGCCCTCCACTACGGCGTCTATTGTATCCTGAGTCGCTTCGGGACATTAGTTAAACCCCATAAACCAAGCTACCAACCAAAATACGCTTTAAATAAGACAACTGCCTTTGTTTACATCCACCATTGTATCTAGTGGGCACCAGTTCAAGACATAGGTCGGCAAAAAATGTGGAGCTCACTCAGACTCACTCACGAAACATATCTTACCCTCAAGGCTCACTCGGACTCAGACTCACCAAACTTTTCCTCATCCGGACTCACTCGGGCTCAGACTCACTATAATTTTTCTCAACCGGACTCACTCGGACTCAGACTCATCAAAATTTTATTCACTCGAACTCACTCAGACTCAGACTCACGGCTCGATCTGAGTCTGAGTGAGTCAACTCATGAGTCCTTTAGCCTTTAATTATCCTTTTTCTACCATAATGTCAATGCTTTTTAACGCCAATATCTCGCATAATCGATGCGCCACTTAGCACCTTTTGATCTCGTACCTTCAAATACGAGTTATCTGAGGTTGCAGTTCAATAAGGACCTTTTTATTGAAAGTCATGACTCACACGAGGTATTTTTATCAGTAACTTCCCGTGAAAAAGTTTGCGGGGGGAGGTCAAGGCACCTCCTCCCCCTCTCCCTCCTCAACTCACGCCTCTGATCAATAAATATTGCGCTGACGTATGAACGGTAGCGCGTTGAAGTATGCGGGATTATATATAACGTGAGCTGACATAGGGCTGATAGTAATGCTAAAGTTGAGTAGATAGGACCATAGGTCGGCAAAAAATGTGGAGCTCACTCAGACTCACTCATGCAATATATTTTGCCCTTAGGGCTCACTCGGACTCAGACTCACCAAAATTTTCCTCAACCGGACTCACTCGGACTCAGACTCACCAAAATTTTTCCCAACCGAACTCACTCGGACTCAGACTCAAAAAAACTTTACTCACCCGGACTCACTCAGACTCAGACTCACGTCTCGATATGAGTCTGAGTGAGTCTGAGTGAGTCGACTCATGAGTGAGTTTGCCGACCTATGGTTCAAGATACCTGGTGACCTAAGTCCGACAATATGCAAGTTCAGGAAAATGACAGAGGCTTGAAGGAGGGTTGACATTTGTCGCTACTATGCACCAAAAACAAGACTTTACAATCCCATCTGGTGAGGAAAACTTCAGATTGGCTCCCTGGCTACAAAATATTTTGGCGCCTTTAGTAAAACGCTTAGAATATGCAGATAAAATGCATTCTTTTCAAGCTTTTCTGTATCATAACTACGATATGATTATATGAGGGACGGCGTACCTAGTGGAGTGCTCACAAAATTTCGACAACCTGAGGTTCTTTAACGTTAACATAAACCTAATCGCACGGGCCTCTAGCTATGATACGGACATACGAGCGCTATGGGACGGGGACATAGACAAGAGGTACACAGGACAGGCGCTCTGTCCTGTGTACCTCTTGTCTATGTCCCCGTCCCATAGCGCTCGTATGTCCGTATCATGTATGAACCAACTTGCCCAAACACAAGTCTTGCTGGGCCTCTAGCGTTTTTCCTCTGTCGAAATGCAGCCGCCGCGGCCGGGATTCGATCTCTCGACCTTCGGGTCAGCGTTAAAGCACGATAACATCACCGCGGCGAATTGAATTTGTTGAGTTTTGGCCGAAGTTGCGATAAGAGGCTTGTCTCCTCTTGTCTTGCGTAAAATGGAGTTGTCTGCAACAGGCCCTTACCACAACAAGCAATCTTCTTGAAGCCATGACCCGACGACATTCCCTGCTCAACGATTTCTCACTGGAAGTGATGTAAGCTCTTTTGGTATTTGCATGTTTTCTGCACGTGTAACAAGAAGAGCCACGGCGGGGGCCAGTTGGTTGTTCATAGTAAAATTTTCAGCACGCTGCTAAGATACGAAAGGCGACATATAACCACAGGGGATAAAACAAGCGCTTGCTTTGTCCACTGTGGTTCTTTCTATGTCGTCTTTAGTATCTTAGTAGCACGCTGAAAATTTCAATGTGTATGTACTTGTCACTGTCTGAGCTTCGTGTGCGGTCCAAAGTTTCGAACCATCTGTGCTGAGGTTTTGCGCCGCCATTTTCTAATGCTGAGGGGCAACGCGTGTGAACTTGACAAAAAGATAAATCCACGACAAAATGAAGCTGGACTGCACATATTCACCAGATTTGTCTTCTTCAAACTGGGCTCGTATTGCGGTAATTCTACTGAACTAAACATTTTCGGCTGGAGGACCCCTAACTTACTCGTTGGAAACGAAGTGGTTTGGTCTTCTGACTTACTAGTTCAGCGGCATTGAGCAGTGTCCAGTAGGGACCTCTTGGCACTTGTGGGAAGTTGTTGGGTGACGTCTGGGGCCCCGCAAACAGCACTAGGACGACCAAGGGGGCGCATTTCAGGAGGAACGACGCAGTCTCGGCCGGTCTCAGTGCGTCAGCCATCTGCGCGAAGCGTCTGTCACAACGGAATATGTGGGAAACAAGCACACACTACACGCAGCGACAGCTCGCCCGGACGCAGAACAAATACGCACAAATGACAGTTCGTAGCCGTCGAAGCGACCACAACGAAGGAAAACAAAACAACAAAAAGAAACAATGAAAAACGTTTGCACGAGGCGCTCATGACGGTGTATGTCCTAGTTTATCGAGCTCCACTCGAAAAAGCGGAAACAACTGGCACTTGCTGCGTGCGCATTTTGTGACTGCCACACGCGAAATACATCGAATTAGTACAAGCGTTGTTGTCAGGGAAACGTGAGACAGGCCATAATCTCTTAGATTACGCAAGTGACTAGCATCCTTAAGATGACGTTTCCCGGGCTCTGAGTGCCACACTGGTTCTTTCCCTTTCCAATTTCCTCAGGCTGGGATATCAGACCCGTTTCTCGTTAACTACTCTTACTTTTGCCTTTCTGCCTCCTTCCTTCTTTGATTTTTTATTACGTCTTTATTTCTGCCTTGAATATGTTTAAGCCTTGCTGCAGAAATTTAGGAAATAGGTGTTACGGTGGTTGTGGATCAGGACCACAGTCTTCATCGATGTCTGTTGACCCTGTCGTCCTTTCGGCGAAGTACTGGCCAGGCCCCTCTGGTTCTCGGAAGTACTCCATAAAGGACTGCCAATATCTCTGTGCATCGGTTGGCCCAAGGTCTAGAGGAGGATCAGTGCAGTCGCGTAGTGCCTGAGGGCATTGTGCATCACGGGAACGAAGCGTCCTCTCCCGGACGGCCTCAACTGCTGGGTACGACCATAGAAGATGCTCGGCTGTGCCATTAGACGGACAAGCTGATCATTTGGGGCACGAGTACGCTTACCGGTTGGTAAGGTTAAGCCTGGCTGGTGAGAGCAGTGTACCGGTTTGAGCGCGGCGCACGAGAACCGCCTGTGCCCTGCGTAGTTTGCCGATTGGTGTACGATGACGTCCTTCAGGGCTACATAGATGCGTGAGGGTGCGACGGCGGTAGCGATGTGCTCGCTGCCACGTCTCCGCCACATCCACGACGGGCAAGTTGGGCTGGCGGAGTGCAGTGGACAACCATGCAGGGAAAACGAGGTTAGCCTCAGGCATAGATGCGGAAAGGAAAGCTGCACGCGCTGCCTGGTGTGTCATATCGTTTCTGGTGATTCCTTCGTGCGCCAGAATCCATTTGATTACAGCAGTGTGGCCGACCTCTTGCAAACGACGCACCGTTGTTTTGATTGGTTGTAGTATGGCATACTCAGACCCACCGGCACGGCAGGCGGTGTAATTGATTATTTCCCTTTGTGTAAATCTCTTCGACGATCTGAGCGACTAGAAGCACGAACTTCATGTTCCCAACTTTGCAGGTGCTGGAATGCTGCTATGTCGCCTATTATCAACAGACTGCCCTTAACTTCGCTGAGAGTGTCACGCTACTATCTCGTTTATGTTCGAAGCGTAAGAATTTTTTGCAGCGAAGCTGTTCAGGGCAAGGCACTGACGGATCGCGTCCGTAGACAAATGTCGCTTAGGATAACATTTTTCGGTGACCCTCGCGCATCGCCCTCTCGCCACAGGTGTCTCGCTACCGCCAATGCCTCTTTCACAAGTCACGGTCGCGATACTCGGTGGCAACACTTCCCTCCAATCGTTGTGCCCCTTTGTCGCGTGACGTAGAGATCGCGCTAGCGCTGCTATCAGCCGTGGTTATTTGGACTCGCTATGGGACGGACGCGTGTCGTTCGCTCGCAGGAAGAAGAGCGCCAATGCGCGCAGATGCGCGAATGGGCGCGAAAACGACGTGAGAAGCCGCTGCCGGTGCTTCGAGTTCCAACACATCGAGTAGCTGCGACTCTCTGACGGAAGATCAGCTGACCCGCCTAGAACACCGACGCGAGCAAAGACATCGGTGCGACCGGTGCCGGCGGGCGAGTACCACCGACGAGGATGGGGCCATTGAAGCGCGATGCACGCCGCCGCTACTCCGCACCATTGGAACGTTTTCCCAGGGGGACGGCGAGGTTTCAACACCTATACCAATATTCACTATAGCAGACTCACCGTAGTCACAGCTTTGCTGGCTTCTGTTTTCACGGTAGTGTGGAAGGACTGTGCATTTTCTCTGCTTATGTATATACTATGGTGTATTGGAAAATAAAATATCCTCATTGGTGCCCTAAAATGTTTTGCCTGGCTCAGTGCTGAACTTGGAACCTTTGGCAAACTTTGCCGGAACGATCGCGTTTTCGACCCGAAACAAGAAGGTGGAGCGTGTTACCGACCCGTCAACGCTTCGCCAGGAGGCACGTTGCACCGAATGACCGGCGTGCGAATTGTGGGCAGTGCGAGACAACCAGTCATGCTTTATTCGAATATGTTTCAGCTAAGGGTGTATGTCATCTTGTTTGACGCGCCTTTAAAGTCAGGGCCACATCGCCGACGCAAAGTAACAACGGCATGTACGTTGCAAATGAGTTCAGCGGAACCCCGCAAGGTGGCGACGGGGTTATGAACATAGGCGTATGCAAGGGAATTGGGGAAGCGCAGGGGGGGGGGGGGGAGGGCGTTTTTCCCCACTGATCATCTATGATGGGAGGGGGTTGCCAATTCTGCCCCATACCTTTACTAAGTCGGACCTTTGACGTCATTTTTCAAAGCGCAGCGCTATGACAACGCATGTTTCTTTTTGTTTTTTGACAATAATAGCATGTCATCGCTTCATTTTCAACTATGAATCCTTGCGGAGCTCGTTTTCTTTTCGACTCGACCAAGGGGGGGTGGAGGCACTGCGGTGAAACTTGCCCCCCCCCCCCCCCCCCCTCGGCCTCTCTCTATGACCTGCGCACGCCTGTGGCTATGAAAGAGAAGTGATAATTAACGACCACACGTTTGCAGCACAAAGCCACATGGAAAATTGTGCGGATTTCTCAGAAATGAAGCGCTAAGAAAGCGTCATCTGACACATTTCACTGTGTTTCTGTGCTCCGCCAAGCGTTCGTTTAAACACCTTCCTGTCTGACCCATGTAACGATTTCCACACGATAGTGGAATGCGATAAACGACAACAGCAGCGCACGCCTAACGTAGATTGAGACATGCACCGCGAACGTTACACCGTGTGCTTAGATCAAGGTGCACTTAAACCAGCACCAGGTGGTCGAAATATCCACATCCCTCCTCTACGGCGTCCGTCATAATCATATCGTGGTTTCGGGACGTAAAACTCCAGAATCAATAATATTGGCAATTAGGTAACTCATTCTTGTAGTCTAGACGTCTCATAGAAAGCACAATAACTTAATAAGGAGGACCATTTGTCTTACCTGTAATAAGAAAAAAAAAGTGCCGCTTTTACGCAGCGAGGAGGGTTCACCAAGCGATATTGATCATCCGTGCAATGTGACACTCCTACGTAGACACCCGTGTTAGGCTCCGCACACCTGCGGCGCGTCGTTAAAACACCAGTGCTTTCCGGTGACGCATCTGAACCTTGTGTTTTCCGGAAAGTGCGAATGTCTCTCGGAAAAACAAATCACAAGGCCATGTGCACTTTTCAACGGTTAGTTGACCCCTGCGTCATCGAATAATCGCTTCATTATATTCTGTACACGTTTGCGAATACACCATGTGACGTCAATGCAGACAAAGCGCTCTCTTTTTTTTCTGAATAAGTGATACACATCGCTACACAGCCACCATCGGAATGATGGTTAGTACATAGATTTGCCCAGTCTTCGTGCTTGCGGCTTCGAACGCACTTCTGACTTTGTTTGTTGTTGTGTTTTGGCTCTTGTTTAGGATAAAAGAATGCCTCGTTGTAAACCTCGCGAGCTGATTTCAGTTGGTGAGCCTAAAAGGGTCAAGGTGGTGAAGTGGGACTGCTGAACTTTGTAAAAGCGGCTGCAGGCCTCAGGAAGCCGAAAGAACGAAGCTCAGGCAAATCCGTGTACTACCCAGCATTCCCATGCCGGCTGAAGCACCATGCGTTGCAGCTCCCATAGACATTAGCGCCAGATTTCCCTCCAGTGTGTTATCGTGAAACCATGCGCTACACCACTCTGAGTTCCAAGAGGAAAAAGTGGTTTCTTTCTCTCCTTCACCACCCTTGTTACAGGCGCTGTCTCCTCCCCGCTACTCATCTGGTCAGAAAACACGTGGACGATATCAGCGTTTTAGCGCTTAGCTTTTCAGAATTACGCGCTTTTTGAATACACGCTGTCATCTACGATTGCGCAGTCAACAGCGGGCTAAAATAAGCGAAATCAGTTGATCGCGCCCGACAGTTATGAGAGACAAGGCAGAATGGGCCTGCGACTGCATGACAATGTAGGGTAGGAAACAATTGACGACTGATGTTGCTCGTATATGGACCAATCGAGAGCTTATTTCCTCATGACGTCGCGTGGACAGCTGGCGTCACGAAGTGCGCCGGAGAGACGGGAAACGCAAGCAGGGAATCACAAGGTGTACGTAAACTGCTAGCAAAAGTTCCTTAGAAGCCCATGTTTCAAGTAGTTGGCGGCTCGTTGCCACCGTCGCCATATACGTATGGCGGGGACTACTAGTCGCAAGCAAAAAATATAAAATATGCCGTAACAACCAGAAGCGGTAGCGAAGTCGCGCATTTCTAGTACGTGACGCGAAATTTACATTTCTTTTAATTGCTGACCTTTTACATGCTTTTCATAGCTACACGATTTTATTGCGTTGTTATGGCTAGCCCATCTCGTGTATGATAAGCAAAGAAAGATTGGGGAAGCAAACTTGTTTTATTAGCCAAATAGTATATATATATATATATATATATATATATATATATATATATATATATATATATATATATATATATATATATATATATATATATATATATAATTATCTCCTTGCAATATGCACCAAAATAATTTGCAGATGAAGCAATTATGATCCAACGGCTCACGCGCACAATAGAGAAATAGTTCGAAAACTCACGTTGCCCATTCGAGGAAAAGCACTGAAGCGAGACAGCAGCCTTAAAAGTATAACTTCGGCAACCTTGCAATACTGCGTTTCTTTGCTTAGCGTGCCGCATTCACCGTCAGGAAAGGCGAGGGCACACCGGCCGTGCGCCAGCGAAAGCAGTCTGCAGTCACAGGAGCTGTTATCTACACATTCTGTGAGCTGATTCAGCTTCTCTGAAGTGTCACGCCAGTAAAGAACACATAAGCAAATAAATAACCTACGGAAGATACGCACGAAACAACCGCGCAAAAGTGAGCGATGCCTCGTTGCCTCGACAATGCGCCGAACTAAACACAAGCCCACAGCGACATAGATGGCTACCTGCATACGCTTACCACTTAAGGCGCTCGACCAAAAAAACTGAGGCAATCAATTGCTTAGCCAAGTGTCAGATAAATCGTAAAATAAATTTCTAGCTTACCTTGGCATGTATAAAATTAAAAGAATTCGAAAAAAGTTCCATTGAGTCTTTCGTTTTCGTTATTTGTCCCTTCCTCACCTAGTCGCGCTTCAATCGTACAGTGTTCGTTGATGTCTCTGGCAATAGGTTTTCGACCACTTTTCGTTCCAAGTTTCGAGACCAATATAAATCGACCTTGGCAGTGGCGTGCTCGATCGTTCTTTGCATTTTCAGAGGTCGTTTAGGGACCCGTTAATGTGTGCCTCAGGAGCGTCCACTTGCACCTCGACAGCCTCGTGTCATGTAACTTGAGCAGAAACGTCACGGATGACGTCATACTACCACTGTACAAATTTAATGAAAGGCAAGGTTCTCCCTGGCGTTGCACGCAGTATATCGCTAGCGTGCCAGTGTCGCTGTGACGATTAGGAACCTGCGCCGTTCACTATTTTGCCAGCATTCCTACTGCCCGACAGCGGCGTGCCAACGCTAGCCACAATACCATCGACGTCACACGTGATTTACATTAACAGCAGGTCTGATCTACCGCAGCGTCGCAAGCGGTGATCTTCAAGTTTCTTCAATTGGGGCACTGATGACTGCTCTCATTTGTAAAATAAACGCCAGAAAGTCGTAATGAGCGTTCTCAACCGTTCCAGCAGCGCATTTAAGCGGGGCCCGTGCAGTCAACGACAACCGCTTCAACGACGGAGCGACTCATCTCGCACGCTTTGTTCACACACCTGTCGATGCTGTTGAGGGTTGATGAACTATAAGCAAAAATTAATTTACGCGCTGGTAATCCAGACTGGTGCAGTACTCACGGATTCGAATTCACGGCCGCTGGTACAAGGAGCACCACCCGTCGAGGAGAGATGTTGCATTGTGGTATAGCGCGAGGGCGACAGTGTTCTTGGCTCATGATGACTGCTTCCGGTCGCCAATGAGTTGTTCTGCTGTTCACCGTAGTGCCAGCGGTGCGCTGCAATCTTGGCGCGCTTTTATGTGCTGACGGAAGCGACTCGGCTGTGTGCACCGTCACTTGCAGCACGCCAGCTTTGAAGCACAGCGTTGGCGCTACGGTGAACAACAGAGCAGCTCATTGGCGACCGGCATCAGTCATCATGCGCCAAAAACACTCTCGCCCTCACGCTATAACACAATGAAACAGCGGCCTTCTTCCACCGGCACTTTTTGTACCAGCGCCCACGCACTCCCACTGTCGCGTATTACTCCATGAGTACTGACTGTACAGGCGCGTGCAAAAGTATACGGACCACGGGACCGCGTGGCAGAATGCATCGACGCGCCATCTACCGACGCTGCGACTGTTGTCGAGAGCACCACTGAAGCAGCGGTGCGCATGCGCGTCCCTACATATCAGATGGCCTCTCATGTCGCTCTGTCTGACGTGGTTATGGCGCTCGTAGACAAAACGTCAACTGGGTGTCGCTTTAGTTGCTCCATCTAATCTGTGCCGTTGTTTTACGAAGCGGCTGCAGCGGGGCCAGCTCAAGCGCCATGCGCGCGTCGCTTTTTACACCGGTCAATCAGCCTAACTGAGCATCGTAGAACCTAGTGAAGCCAAGCATACATGATTAAGTTTCTCCACCCAGCTCGTCTTTGTCGCTTTAAGCCATGTTAAGCTTAGATGGGCCTAGTTAAGCGAAAGTAAGTGTAACCGAAACTGATTAAACCTAGTTGATGAAGTTGATACCTAGTTGATTGATTAAACCTAGTTGATATCTCGTAATGAAGCCAAGCATAATTAAGTTCATTTAAGCAAATCCTAATTAAGCTTAGCCCAGCTTGCCGTTTTCATGTTAGGCCAAGTTGACCTTACATGAGCGCAGTTGAGTCGAGGAAAGTATAGCCAAATGTAATTAAGCATAGTTTATCATGGTTTCACCCGATATAGCCAAGCATATTAAGCATAAACAAGGCAAGCCTACTTGTGACCAATTAAGCCAAGTCGAATT
The DNA here is from genome assembly GCF_013339695.2 of Rhipicephalus sanguineus. NCBI lineage: Eukaryota > Metazoa > Arthropoda > Arachnida > Ixodida > Ixodidae > Rhipicephalus > Rhipicephalus sanguineus. Next base: position 13,041,906 of record NC_051185.1, read on the forward strand.
CCCCATCAGCCCAATGAAGCCAAGCTCAGGACAATTACCCTTGACCAAGCGGAGACTAATTAGGATCATTAAAGCCTAATTAGCGTTAATTATGGTACTAATTAGGCCTATATCAAACCAAGCACACCCTATAGATACTCGAGTTTCACGTGGCCTATTTCCCCAACGTTAATTAAAATAATTAACCTAACTAAGCGGTGTCAGGCTCCGCAATGCGTCTTCTTTCCTCCAAGGGTATGTATGGCGACATTACTGATGAAGCACCACTACTTACGCCACTTTCACGGTCTACTACTTCAAAACTGTAATACAGACGATCTTAAGAGCTATTTGCGGCGCCTGTCAATGAAAGTTATCGTCTGCGCTCATCGCTGCCAGTGATCACGAAGATAGGGCGTCGGGTTAAGCGTGCGAATAATGACCACACAGTTCAATAAAGGAATTGTTACGTAATATGCGGCTGAAGGCTTCAAAATATACCTCTAATTTGTGGCTGGGAAACCCCGTCGTTCATGGGTGAAATTATCAGGCGGAACAAACTCAGACCTAAGGCGCAATCTATATACGCGCTGGCGCCCAACGGACAGCTTTTTTGTCGATGGAAGCTGTCGCAAAAGGTGCGCGCGCAAACTCAGGATTTAGTTGCCGTCTCCTCATGGCGCATTATTTCCTATGTTTTTGATTTTCGTAACCTAATCAAATGCATATTGTCAGACAAAAAAAGTGTACAGTATACTGACGGATGGAAACAGGACACTTTAGGGCTAAGTATCCAAGATACCTTCATTTCCACCGTCTTCAGTTCGGGTTATATCGGTGTAAATTCAACTCGAACTGGTATATGAGCGAAAAATCATCCTGAAGGACCACATTCATGGCGACGTGACGTGGTTATCTCAAGCAGTAGCGAATACCAGTCGTTATACTGGAAGATTTGGTGTCTTGTTTGAATCTGGTGAGCACGGTACAGTTTTGCAGCCTGTTTGTGCTGTGTAAATTTACGTGAATAATTTATATACCTTCTCTGCCGAGAGTGTCCTATGCGGCAAAGAAATTTCAGTACCATGCTGAGTTAGGCGTAATTAGAGAAATTATGTCACATGAAGCGAGTGTCGCGGGTGAGCTTGTTTCGATCTCACACAACACAGGGAAACGTAATTGAACCTTTTCCTAATTAACACTACTTAGGATTAACTGAGTTTTATTAGCTTCAGCTTGGTCAGCGGTAATGCTCCTGAGCTTGGCTGCAAGGGGCTCACAGGGAATCAGCTTCGATTGCTTGAAAATAACACGATTAATTTAATTGGCTCAATTAAAGCTAATTACGCTCTGATTTAATTTGGAAGTGCCATGCTCCACTATGCCTAATGAGATTCATATCTACATGTCATGACACCGCTTAATTAGGTTAATTAGTTTATTTAACGTTGGGGAAATAGGCCACCTGAAACTCGAGTATCTATAGGGTGTGCTTGGTTTGATATAGGCCTAATTAGTGCCATAATTAACGCTAATTAGGCTTTAATGATCCTAATTAGTCTCAGCTTGGTCAAGGGTAATTCTCCTGAGCTTGGCTTCATTGGGCTGATGGGGAATTCGACTTGGCTTAATTGGTCACAAGTAGGCTCGCCTTGTTTATGCTTAATATGCTTAGCTATATCGGGTGAAACCATGATAAACTATGCTTAATTACATTTGGCTATACTTTCCTCGACTCAACTGCGCTCATGTAAGGTCAACTTGGCCTAACACGAAAACGGCAAGCTGGGCTAAGCTTAATTAGGATTTGCCTAAATGAACTTACTTATGCTTGGCTTTATTACGGGATACCATGCTCAACTAGGTTTAATCAGTTTCGGCTGCACTTACTTTGGCTTAACTAGGCGCATCTAAGCTTAACATGGCTTAAAGCGACAAAGACGAGCTGGGGTGAGAAACTTAATCATGTATGCTTGGCTTCACTAGGTTCTACGATGCTCAGTTAGGCTGATTGACCGGTGTAAAAAGCGACGCGCGCATGGCGCTTGAGCTGGCCCCGCTGCAGCCGCTTCGTAAAACAACGGCACAGATTAGATGGAGTAACTAAAGCGACACCCAGTTGACGTTTTGTCTACGAGCGCCATAACCACGTCAGACAGAGCGACATGAGAGGCCATCTGATATGTAGGGACGCGCATGCGCACCGCTGCTTCAGTGGTGCTCTCGACAGCAGGCGCAGCGTGGTCCATCTACTTTTGCACGCGCCTGTACAATCGTGCCCAATATGACTTCCAACATGTTGCGCGTGGTCAAGGTGGCGTCAATACTGCACGGTGGCGCCGATATAGAAAACAATCGGCGGTGTAAATACTGTTTCGACTACTGTGTCTGTACCCCTTCAATGTGTCATACTCGCGTGCGTCCGTCGGTTCTTCCGTGCCCTGGAGCGGTGCGAGCTGTCGCATCTGCCCCTTCCACTCTCTCAGCAATCACATGATGGCACAGCGGTGCATAGCCACAGTTACCAAACGCCAGAAGTAGAACGATACTAACGATACCAAACGCCAGAAGAAGAATGAGCGAATGCACATGAGGCGGGCTGACATGTCACCGGGCACCAAGGCCAGGGAAGCGGAACGGAAGGGACAACAGCGAGTGACCACGCACAAAAACAAAAAGGCATGGCATAGTCAGTGGAATGGCCACAGGCTTTCGCCGAACACACTTTGGAATTTACAAAGTGTCATTCATTTTTATCATAGGTTATAACCGAGTACAGATCGTTCACTATGTCAGCATTAGTCAGCTCCGTTTAAACTTAAAACATCATACGTTCAAAGGCACGTGCTCTCAGCGATTATCTGACTCGCGAGCAGACCTTCAAAGCAAACGTTCACGCACGTGTCACTCGGTCGGGTTTGTGAATGAGGTCACACGTAGAATGTCATCGTAAGTTCAGGCTACAGTCTGATCCTTGAACACACAGCTGAGCAGAAATGAATGCCATTCGAGTTAAAACCCCCGGGGCTTTCGTTGAGCAAGTGAAGATCAGAATGAAGAAGTGGCGAAAGAAGTGGAGAAGTTGAGAATCATCTTCAAAGGTGCGCTTAGTGAACACTTAGTGAAGCTTAGTGAAGTTGAGAAGTTGGTACATAATTTGAAACTTGAAAAACAGCGCAAAGACAGGACGAAGGAAAGTGACACACGGACGATCAGAAGTACGCTGCTTAAGAGAAGCCGGAGCACTTAAAAAATGACTTTGGAGTGGGTATTGTGAGTTTCATCCCTGCTGAATTCGAAAACCGATATATGATAGTTCTCAAAATTGAACGCAAATATAATTTTTTTTTGGCAAGAAAACAGTGGCTACGGCCGCAGGGCTTTGAGATGGTGAGTGAACGCAGTGACGTCATCTTCGGCACGGCGCGTCATCTGCAACAGCAGCACTATTAAAGCGTGGCCTCCGCGATTAGCTCCGGCAACGGCGCAGACGGAGCTCGTCACGGAAGCAACAGTTGAAGATACGAGGCGCTTGTTCACATTGCGCTCGGTTGTTTGTCAGTATGCCAGGTATTGTAATCTAGTTGCAGAATTTTCGGCGTCTCTGTGCTTACTTGAGGCTCGGGTACATAAACAGCGCTCTCGCAGTTAGTTCGGATCAATGAGCGGCGGGAAACTTCCGTCAGAGTGCAGTGTGGCTCCGCCCAAGGTACCGAAGATGGCGTAGTTCGTTTCCACGTCCACATTTTCGGTTTGCTCGCGTGGGCGGACCAAGACAAACTTTTCTTTGGCGTAATTTAAAACTCCTGCTGCAACTACGCGCAAAACATTACGACATCCTCGACAATAACGTCGGTCCCTGTTAACCACGAAGTTTAACGGAAATTTAGAAACACTTCAGCGTCCCTTTAGTGTAGGCCTCAGAAAAAAAAAAAATCAAAATTCAGGAGTTCTTCCCGGCCTGCCCCGAAAATGAGAGAATTCGTGTGTGCGTGCCTGACCAACTATATTTTTCTTTCTTTCTTTCTTTCTTTCTTTCTTTCTTTCTTTCTTTCTTTCTTTCTTTCTTTCTTTCTTTCTTTCTTTCTTTCTTTCTTTCTTTCTTTCTTTCTTTCTTTCTTTCTTTCTTTCTTTCTTGCGCATTGCGAAATGTTCCCTCCTAACTTTTTGTAGCGTTAGCTACACTGGCCTAGCCGAGCCAGTTTCGCGCGCCTCCTCAAGAGCCGTGCTGTGCATGCGCGAGGACCAATGATGTCACGCAGCTGGGGCACTGGAGCCGGCACCTCCCGCGCACTCCGCCGCCGCCACCAGTCTGTGCATTTTAGAGACAGTGACGTCGTAGCCGTGGCAGACGCACTGACGCCGGTGCGCGCGCAGCTATTCGCCTTCGCTCTGCAGTCGCCGTCTGACACTGCGCTGGATGATAGCGCCTCTGACTGGCGTTTGCCAGTGTGGTACAGCCATGGAGAAGGAGAGCGCAAATGCTGATTAACGACGCAGAAGAGCGGAGAAGCTTAAAGGAGTACTGACACGATTTTGAAGTGCAGCAAAACGGACGTTTTTGGTTTCCTTGGCATGTGGTGTTAACGCTCTCCCCACACCGCAACCGGGAAACACGTATAAATATTTAAGTTTGATTTGAAAGTTTTCATTTCCCAGCATCTGCCAGACAGCTTCACCGCATGGAGAGCCCTATGACGTTTCAAGTCAGCTCACTTGGTTTGCGAAGTCTGGGTTCTGCATGCGGCCTAAATCACAGAAATCGCTGTCGGAGGCACTGGACGACAGTTCACTCATCATGAACCACGTTCGACTGACAGCAAAGGACAGCAGGTGCATATTTCGTGGGTTGCAGTCTGCCCGTGACGTCACGGGCAGACTTGACACGTCACTATGAAGCCGCCCTCTCGAAACCGAAACCGCTGGTTGAAAGAAGCGGTATTAAAAATATATGCAATGCATCCCCAGGCACCACGACACTCTTTTTAGGGTTCTCGACACCCGTGCTTTCATTTAGAACAACAACCCGAAAAATTTTAAAAATTCATGTCAGTACTCTTTTAACTCGTCGGATCCCGAAGTAGTTGGAGGGCAATTAGCGGTTGAACGTAGGAAGAATGAACAGAAGAAGGCTAAACGTGCTGCGGAGACACGAAAAGCTAAGAATAATCAGCTGAATCTTTGCTAACGCTACGTATATCCTGGCATAGCCGAGCTAAGCTAATGCAACATTTTTTTTTCCTTCCTCCATGCCGGGAATCGGACCTTTATGCACGTGCTTAGCAGCGCGACACTTCAGTTGCTACAGGAAACAACGACGCTCATACGTTCATATCTAGGCAACAATGAAATGTGGCAACGTAAAATGACAAGTGACATCGATAAAAAATCAGATTTCGATATGAGAAACAGCTGATAGCCGACAAGCCCACGATCCAGAGATCATCAACCATTGGAAAACGGCGCATACAACGCATGTGACCGGCGTGCCTTCGAGGGCCGCATTCCTCTACGCTCGCCAGCATCTGTCTTTCTCTGTGTTCTTTTGCGTACGACGCCGCCACCAAAATACAGTAAAACCTCGGTGATACGAATCTCGCGGGGTTACCAAAAATGTTCGTATCATCCGAAATTCGTATCACCAGAAAACATGGAAAATTGGTATGTGACAAAAAAAAGTTCGCATACGTTTTGATTTAGTGTTTCTCAGGGTCGCAGCGACGTCATGAGCAGCTATGAATGACTGCCAGCAAAGTTTTTAGACGTCAACTTAATAGGCCTCAGGCCCTTACGCTCAGACTACTGCAGACGGAGACGTACCCTAATCCGAGCTCCTTACACGCCATTTATCCCGAGGTATTCCCCAGTGACGCTTGCCCCGCATGCGGAGACGTAGCCACGCTAGCGCATATGCTCTGGGAGTGCAAGGCAACGCACACTAACCCCGATACTGCTTCGGCCAGGTGGGAGGCGGCCCTCCGCAGCTCCCTCCTGGCTGACCAGCTCTGGGCCGTCCAGCAGGCCCGCGGAGCGGCCGGCAGGCTTGGTCTGACGGTCCCGACGTGGGAGTCGCCTGCTGCGCGCTGACGCGCGCCTTGCAGGACCCAAATAAAGTTTTTTCAACCAACCAACCAACCAACCATCATACTTGTACTGGTAAATATACGGTGCATGCGCGCGTGTGTAATTATTGAACCAGATGTAGACCCTTCCTAATCTTACTACGCTTTTTTGCATGACACCAAAGTACTGCGGCGAAAGCGACTTAAAAAGCGCTTCGCACGCGATAGATAGCAGTCAAGCTCCTTCGCCAAGACCGTCCGCCTTGTCTCTTGGGGTCTTCGTCCACGTTTCATGGGACTTCATGACGGACGCGCAGCCCATGTTTCAGTCTTGTTTCATAAAACGTCTGATTGCGGGGACATGGCTTGCATCGACGTGGCAGGCACATGTTAACACAGTACAAAGATACTGCTGGCTCGAGCACAGAAGCACGCGTCAACGCGTTAAAAAAAAAAAAGCGCGACGTCAACGTCCTCTGTAATCTAAACGCAAAGGCGCATAAAGGCCTCCAAGATTCCCGCGCACTATCTCGGAGGCAACGACGCACCGGTGATGGTCGCGCAGCGCGCATGCCCGCGCCCGCGCGTGACTGCCACGTCTTCCGCGACAGCGCGGGCAGCACCAGTTCGTACCTGTGCGCTAGCGTACGTTCGTATCAAACGTCGCGGGGTGCAAACTGGTTCGCAACAACCGTACTCCAATACATTGCAGGCTAATTGCCCTTGGCCGGGACCACAGAAAAGTTCGTATCACCCCAAAATTCGTACGAGCCGTGATCGTATCACCGATGTTTTACTGTATATATGTGACTTACGGTTAAAAGCCCGTGGAAATTGGAACATTCTGATTTCATGAAATTCTCGTGATGGTATTAATGATACTGCAGTTCTCTCCAACTCTACTAGACCTCAAAGATATTTGTAACACGCTAGCTTCGTCTCAAAGTAATTTTTCAGAGGCAGTTTCCAAATATTGACTTTTCAAACGTCGATCCTGGAGGCCGGCGTCCGAAGAATGACGTTACGTATTTCCTCTCTTTGTTTGGATTACGTATTTCATGTTTTATTCAAGGGACGCCGTTTAGTTGTTTATTACGCGACTGAAGCGGCCCGCGCGAATCAGATGTGCGTGAGTCATGGTTCATTGTCTGTCTATAACATCCTTGACATAACTAGGGCCATTGAACATCATAAGCATAGGCGCCGACTTTCGGGGGGTTGGAAGGCTCCATCGTGCCCCCCCCCCCCTCGCAAATTATTGCGCGGTGGGTGAGGGTGGGGGAGATAAATGGGCCTTAGCCAATCCACCCCCGTGACGGCTGCATTTTTGATGGAGGCGAAAATGTTTGAGGCCCGTGTACTTAGATTTAGGTGCACGTTAAAGAACCCCCAGGTGGTCGAAATTTCCGGAGTCCTCCACTACGGCGTCCCCCATAATCATATCGTGGTTTTGGGACGTTAAACACTAGATAAAAAAAAGACAATCCACTCCCACTCCCTACCAATACCGACAGCAGATTGAAATCTCGGCGCCTATGATAATTAGTTTTCGTGTCTGCCCATATAAGTTTCCAGTAATTGGCACATAGGAGCGAGAAACATCATAATCATACTTGGTGCCGGGGCACCAAGTATGCTTGCTAAGTATTATCATTATTTTTGGGGTTTGTCGTCCCAAAACCACGTTATGATTGTGAGGGACGCCGTGGTGGAGGGCTCCGGAAATTTCGACCACCAGGGGTTCTTTAACGTGCACCTAGATCTAAGTACAGGGGCTTCTAGCATTTCGCCTCCATCGAAATGCGGCCGCCGCGGCCGGTATTTGATCCTGCGACTTTCGGGTCAGCAGCCAAGTGACGTAACCACTAGGCCACCATGGCGGGTAAGTATGATTTTTAGGCGATCCATGTCTAGAGATTATCATAAATAAATAAGTCAACAAATAATAACGGAAGGAAACGCAAATATCTCCTAATTACAATGTAGCAAAAACAATGCACTCACCACAGCTGCAATTTAAAGGCACCTTTAAGAAACACAACCTCTTTGCGGATACGCGCGAAAATGAGCCTGGAAACAAAGGACCGAATAAGATGCCCGGAGCGCCGCCAAGCGACCAAGTTGATGGTGGTAGGTAAAGCCATTCGCCGCAGCTGTCGTTTCTTCCGGCGAAACAGTTTTCATTTTCTTTTTCGTTTTCCACGCTGAGCTGATGTGCTGCTGGCGTTCATAGCCGTTTTAGGTGATATAATCTGCGCATATCTGATGACACACCACGAAGAGTTCGTTTGACGTCGCATTTCCGCCTTACAACGCGCCTACGTGGGACGGTGCTAGAGTTGGTGCTTGTTTGGACGACTGACGATGCCGTGCATCAAAAGCACCCGCAGTGACTACAGTGACACGCAGGTGCTCCCCGCATGTAATGTACAATGCTTGACGTACTGCTTTTCTTTTTCTTTCTTTCTTTCTTTCTTTCTTTCTTTCTTTCTTTCTTTCTTTCTTTCTTTCTTTCTTTCTTTCTTTCTTTCTTTCTTTCTTTCTTTCTTTCTTTCTTTCTTTCTTTCTTTCTTTCTTTCTTTCTTTCTTTCTTTCTTTCTTTCTTTCTTTCTTTCTTTCTTTTTTTCTTTCTTTCTTTCGTTCGTTCGTTCGTTCGTTCGTTCTTTTCATCGCATCGCGCAACGCCCCCACAAAACTGTTTCCTTCCTCCATGACGGGAATTAGGCCTTCGCTTCAGTTGCGACGTGCAAAAACGACGGCCACGCGTGCATATGAAGGCACCAATGAAATGTGGCGCCGTGAAATGACTGGTGCGCTCGATAAAAGATCAAATTGCCATATCAGAAACGGCTTATCGCTGACAATGCCCCGATCGAGAGAGCATCAGTTATTGTAAAACAACGGATACAGATACGTATGTAACCGCCGCCACTTCGAGGGCCGCATTTCTGCACGCTTGCCGGCGCCGAGCTTATTGCTTACGGTGCGAAATATGCGAGCAATAAAAGATTCGCTTAAAATACCGGGTGTTCAAATTTAAGTTTTATGGTTTTTTCTTTAAAGTAAGCTCTGGGAAGAACATGAAAACCACCTTTGCAGATAACTTACGTATCTACGCGGGCAGAAAGTGAGACAATTATTATCGCTGTCAGCCCATAGAGTAACAGAAAATGACAAGAGTGGACACACGAGCCTATAAGCGGCGGAGCTACGCAGCTTCACGCCAGCCGTTAGACGGCAGCACGTCACTCCCTGTTTCCAAGAGAACGCGCGTACTAGTTATCCACTGCAGTACCTTTTCTGGTTCACGATACATCTACTTGTCTTTGTCAGACTATGTGGCTGCGGCAGTGGCTTCCGCTGGCTCGTAGTGCGGCTCTAAATCCGTCTTTATCATCTGCGATTGGACAGTTCGAAATCATCGATTGGTAGCTGTCATGACCATATATGGTCAGGGATTGCCGGCATGGCAAGACGACGCGGCATGAGCGGCGACGCATGTGAAATTCGCTGGGATCGTCTGCCGGGAACTCACTCTGTTTGGCGGCTGCTTGGTAAGAACGCCTTCATTAGGTTCTTTTTTCCCTTCATTACTTTGCAATGTATTTGTCGCTACAGCTTTAAGTTGACATTTGACGCACTTTGTGTTTTAGCGCCGAAAGCTTCTTTCTGCTTCACGCTTCGCGTATGATGCTCGTGAACTGCTTTGCATTAAGAAATAGCAACTTGAAATGCTGTGCAGCACGTTAGCGAAGAAATCGTTTCTTGGCGCCAAAAATGAGTCGCCGCTTGCGTCGTAAGGTTTTCTTTGTGCATTCAATGCCGTTACACGCAGTTCTAATTCACTGCATGGGTGTGCAAACGTGTGAAAGAGTGCAGTTGTGCTTAGAATCGTTATTTGTGGTATTCACAGTTTGCTTGACGCCTATGTTAAGAGCCGAATAAGAGAGAACTTGAGAAATGAGAACTGTGTTCGTTGGCCGTGGCTACGACGTAATATTCTCGTTAAATACTGCCTCAGTAGTTCATGCACCGAAGGTTGCTTTGTGTTCACTGCGGCAACTGCTTGAGACTGTTTTTCGCGAAAGGGCGCTGAGAAGTGCGTCGGAGACAATTTGCGCGAAGGCCAGAGAAAATACGGTAAACTTTTTTCTCTTTTTCCAGGTCATGCCGTCCGGAGTCAAGTACTACGGCAGCTACTGCTGCGCTGCGTGGTGCAACGACTAAGTGGTTCAGGATTCCGCGAGACGACAGGTAGCCCTTTGCACCTTTCCAAGATGTAATTTTGAAGTTGTGGTTGTCATTAGCTAACTATCAAAGTATGTCCGTATCTTTCGCACTATTTTGCCGTTCAGCTAGTTAGTGTTTGGATGGTCATACATATTCTTCATTCGCTTAAATCGAGTGGCCCCTTTTCTCTCTGAAGTCCCCTTTTCCTCTGTGATGCTAATGCTGTCTTCTGCACATTTATTGTATTGTAAGAATTTTCTAAATATCGCCTATTTATTCCTACTGTGCAATTTCTCAACATGTGGCAGCTGTCTTGCATTGTGCAGTGCACCCATCTTTTGTATGTGCTTAGTGAGAATGTGACTTGAAATAAATGTTTCGTCTCTCCCAACGATTGTCATGTCTGCATAAACAATGGCATTGTGTGCTCGCCGCTCTGGCGGTGTGGCTTACACGAAGCTACTTATGCATGCAAGTAACGCGTTAAAAGAAAAAAAATATATATACCCCCGAGACAATCACACGAACAAAAGTGGTCTCGGGGGCCGTGTAATTTTACCTATAGCTAAATAATGGCCTCTGAGATTCGCATTTTTAATTTTTTTTTGCGATTTCTGATCTCTGAGGCGGCTGTTAGGATTCCCCACATCCGTTTGGTGCGCTGCGAACCCAAATCAGCCGCAGGGGCCTACGGGAGTGTCCTCTCTTAACCTTTTTTATATTACTCTATGGTCAGCCGCCCTTATTAACTAGGATTTAATAATGAACTTTTTAGTGACTTCCGCAGGCAGGCATGTTTGTATTGAAAAGTTGGAAACAGTCGCGTTTCTACGCAGTTCCACTTGATAGAACTCTTCTACCATGTCTGTGCTCCGAGATATCCCGCTGTAAAGTTTAGTGGCGGCTTGCATGATTGCGCATGCAAGGCGGTGCGGATCGGCGCAATGTTCCTATGTGACGAGCAGTCATTTCTTGCTATCGCCAGCCGGTAGTAAAAAGAGTAACCATCATCACCTTTGCCTATGCCTTCAATCCGTTGTCAGAATAAACGCCGCACGCAGCTGCCACGTCACATCGGGGAGGAGGCTTGCGCCAGTGCTCACTTGTCTTGCGTGCGTAATTATGGATAGCACAATTGCACTTTTCTGGGGAATAGCTAGGAGCACAGACAAGTTAGAAACATTCTTCCAAGTGGAACTGCGTAGAAACACATCTGCCTCCAACTTTTTAATACAAACATGTGCGCTTGCTGAAGTCACTAAAAAGTTCATTATTGAATCTTAGTTAATTGGGTGGCCGACAGCGATAATTATTGTCTCACTTTGTGTGCCCTGAATATATAACGTATCTGCGAAGGTAGTTTTCACGTACCTCCTAGTGCTGCATTTTTTAAAAAACCATAAAGTTTAAGTTTGAACACACTGTAAATGGCGCACACTCACGCTCACAACTTATTCAGTCAGCCTTTTGGAATTATAATGGACACAAGTTTAATTACCTGTTTATAATTGTCATTATTGGTCTCTTTGATAGTATTGTGTTGTTAATGAACATATCTCATAGTCATGTTACAATGCAAGTGCATAACAAAAACTATCTCTAAGAAAAACTATCCGCGGTAATCTAAGTGACCACCCTATATATGTATTCGATTCTGCCCTCAGACTTTGCTAATTTTCGACACGTCGCATATAGTATATGCACGTAGGGCTTCCTTTATCTTTTTCTTGTCTTATTCTTTCTATATTCAGATGCAACTTAAAAAGTCCGGAGAAGCCCCGCCCAGACGACTGAATCGCGACAGCCGATCGCCACCGCGACTAAAGAAACAGTCCCGCTCATGCACCGGGCGATGTTCTCCCAAGGCGGGGTCACCGACCGTCCAGTTCACGACGTCAATCTGGAGCGCGCGCCCATTGGTGCAGGCTTGTCTGCATCCGCCTTTCAGGAGGAAATGCCGCAGACTTCTAAAGTTGTGTCCGACCATATTTTTCTTGTTTTTATGTGTCTATTGTTATGCCAGGGCTCCCAACCCCAACTTCCTTGCTTCGGCAAGGCATTCAAGCTGGTAGGACGTCTGACGCAAGTGGTCAACATCGATAGACTGTCTGATGCAACCAACGTCAACACCAGCGAGGTGCCTGATGCAAACGGGTGCAAACTAAAGCGGGAGTCTCATGCTAACTCCGGTAACTCCTGCGATGCGTCTGGCGCGACCGACGGAAATTTCTCACGCAACGTGCGGCAAGCCCTCTCATCCACGAATCAGATTCCAGCCAGCGACCAACGGTGGTTCCTGATTGGAGGCTTCGAACTAATGGCTGATGAGAGGAGTCGGCCAGGGCTATAAAAGAACCAAGCTGCGCGGAGAGAGGGACAGCGAACGAAGAAATCCCGGGTCGTCGTCGCACCTCAGTGCGAGCCCCATAAGCTGTCGGCTCCAGTGCCGAATATGTAACGCCTCTGTTTATATGTATATAAATTTGCCTTAACTCACCGGCGCCTTGTCCGCTCCGTCTATCAGCTCTGCGCAGAAGCAACCGCAAGCTGAGACACCCGATACCCAACACTATTCAATACTAATATCACGTTGATGGGATAGCCGGTTCTGACGTAGCGTGCATTTCCATGTTTCTTTTTTCGTATATAAATAAAAAATAAAATAAATCAGAATAAATATTTCCGTGCTCAGCTATGTCCTTTTGGTACAATAGGAGATGGGTGCCTATCGTGCGTTTCACAGCGGGTGGGTCTACAAATTGAATCTCGGGTCTCTGTACTCCTAATATAGGAATATAAATTCAGTACTGATTGATTTTACTTCTTGTGTAGTGTGACGTGCGTTAAGGCTAAGTTATACAGAACAACATATTCAGTATTATGAGTCATCCTATATGAGTCATCCACTGCCGTGATAGCTTAGCTGCAAGGATTTTGCGCTGTTAAGTTCAAGGGTGCGGGTTCGATTCCCGGCCTCGGCGGCCGCTTTTCCAGAGTGTCGAAGTGCCCACGAAAAACAGAAAGAAACCGTAGACTTTGATTTCGGTCCACGCTGAATAAACCCCATGGTGTCATACTAAATCCTGCCCCCTCCCCCTCCCCCTTAACGAGGGCCTTGTAATCATTACGTGGCTTTGGCACGTACAATCCTAGCAATTATTATTACAGTTATACCCGGATTAGCGAATCTGAAGGGGACAAAACATTTTATATATATATGTAATTCGACATATAAAATCGTTGGTTTTTATTAAGATTGTGTCTATCAAAGAAAAACAAGCCGTTATATTCTCGTCTTTCGTTAGATATATAAAATCTTTGATACATCGAAAATATTTCAAGGGGATTTCAGAACTGTTCGAGATACACAATAATTCGTCATATCTGGGTTCGATATATACGGGTTCGACTGTATTGCTTACGAATATTGCTGCAGCAAACTTTGTCGAACAAAAATAATGTAACTACAATATGCAGTTTTGTAAGGTTCGAAACATTTTGCCGTCTCAACACCCCGCATAAAATGTTGACGAACAAAATAGTACAGCTCAAAAGCCACAATTTTTTGTCAACGTCGTAACCGTCAGAACACAAGCTACTCCGAAAAAAAAACAAAGCAAAGAAAAAAACAGCTGCTGTCACGCGCGCACGACAGCTGTGTCCCAGAAAATGCTGCTCAAGCCTCGCGCGAGATGTGGTGCCACGTTTTTGACGGACGTTTGATTAAAGAACAGGTACATGCGACGCCGAGTAAATGTGGCTATCACGTGTGCTACACATAAAAAAAAAAGGAAAACGGGGAAGTTTGCACTACGCCGCGCAAGGCTTGAAACAGCGGAACTGGACGATTCTGAAGTCTAATCTGGTTACTTCTAGGTTGTTGCTAGGCCTTAGCTAAGTGATGCAGGTTGTTTCTAGGTTGCTTCTAGGCCGTAGCTAGGCTTTAGCTAGGTGATGTTAGGTTGTTTCTACGTTGATTCTCAGCGCAGAGAGGTTCGCGTTAAACCGCAGACAGCCACGGACACGACACGGATGTCCAAACTGCAGAGACAGAACCTCGCGCTGAAACCAAGCGTTCGCACCTCTCATAGATCTACGGCCACGTCGTCGTTGGCGTAGGCCTTCTATCGCTTCGAGGTCTTCTCGCAGCAGCCGTTGCCTTTCCCGCTCTCTAGCTATCTCTCGTTGTACGTACTCGGGGTCTTTGGCCCGCCGCCGTCTCTTCGCAGCCATTTGTAGGGCTAACTGTTTAACTCTTCATTTTTAGTAGACCAATGGTGAGTAGTGGGATTTACCCAATTTCTGTGGCATATACCCGTTTATGATGATGATAGTTTCGTGATATGGGATACAAGGAACGATGTGCTAAACAGCGTCGCTGTTACTAATAAAAACAGGAATCCTTGCCGAGAAAGGGTCGTTTGTCTTCAACTAGCCCGAGCTGAAGCTTCAGTGAGCGAAGTCGACGCACCAGTTTAAAAGGACGTCGTAGCCCAAGCCTCACCTTTTTCTGTAACAAGTGTGAGTGCACACCCTGCTTAAATAACGCGCTTTTCAGACTTAAAAGGGTCATGAACCACTTTTCCAAGTAATGATCTAATGACCTCAGTATCGGAGTTTACTGCCTCCCGAGTCGATTGCCGCAAAAATTTCTCGAATCCGTCAAGAATGAGCGGAGTTACGGGGTTTGGGCGCACGCTCTCAGCGCTTTCTCTCTTTTCTCGTGCCGGCGAGCACACTGGAAGCCACGCGGGGAGGGATGGCACGGGGGAAGAGAAGTTACGTCAGCGCGCGTCATGAAACGTGATCGCTCTCCCGCTGTGATTCGCGTGCGCGAGCGCGGCTTCCGTGTACTGAAGAGTGCGGCGCCGGCAAGTGGCGGCACTCCGTGGCAAGAAGCGCATCTGATCCGAACGCCGCTTTCGATTTACGTCAACTATCGGCCAATGAGGATGCTATGTCTTTTGCGACGCGGCGATGCAGATCGCGACGTCAATCGGCAGACGCCCCGCCCACCGACGAGAGTGAGAACCGGCCTCTGTTTGAAAAGAGGGTGCCTGAGAAAACAGCAACTTCGAGTTCCGCTTGTAGCCTTTACGCGGCGCGCACGACTGCAATATTTGGCTGAGCAGTTCATAGCCGTGTCAGCTTTCCGCAGAATGTGTTTTTTCAACAAGCCCAAGGGGTGCTTCATGACCCCTTTAATAACCAAACATTAAGGGAAATCGCTGAAGCTTTTTTCGTTTCACAGCACAAAGAAAAATGTGGAAGTCATCCTTGGATTGCCATATCAGGCAAAGGGACGTTGCTGCTGTCCACATTTTTGTGATTGTTCTGTCATTTGACGTGTTTTGCTATGTGCGCTGATGCTGTACAAGAAATGCTCTGTGCCTTTCCGTTTGAATAAGTCTGAGCTTTCCGGTAATAAAGCTAGTTGTTAGAATGCATTTGTCTTGTGTGTGTCCCTGCTTCGCCTCAGTGTTTTCCGTGCTTCATAAGCATGATGCGACGCACATCAAGCGCTTTCAACATTGTAAAGATATTAATAGCGGATGAAACGACGAACAATAGCGCCCTCCTCGAGTTTCACGTCAGATCTAGGGAACCGTTGACGTCACTGCAGCGTCATAAATAGCAGAATATATTGCAGTGCCTTAACCTGTTGCCGAGGCAAGAAGTGATTTACGAAGTACCGACACAAGACACCGACCTATTTCATATTGTAGAAGGATAACTTACAAATAAAGCAATTAAGTACACATTTAATGCCCTAATTATTAAGGCTAAGGCCTTAGGTGTCTCATTAAACGCGGAAATCGACCGTCGGTGGCATCAACACGAGTGATGCAAGAAATCATCATCACGCGATGATACATGACGTCATCGTCACGTCACAAACCGCAATAGCTTGTGGCATCGTCTCATGATGATGCCGTCACAAGACATCGTCGCTTGGTCAAAGATGGGCCGATCACGGAGGGGTTGGAAAAATGGCACCGAGCTGTGAGGACGCACTCCGATCGGCTCCTGTTTTTCTTGCTTTTCTTGGTGATTTGTGAAGTTGTGTGCGACAAATTCTTGTCACATCGGATTCCTAACGTCGTGAGGACTCTGCGAACGTCGAAATTGCACCGGTGGGTGGACTGTCTTAAATTACGTGGGTTTTTGGTGCTGACCACGCCGCGAGTAGAGCTAACACTAACGCCCCGTGAGGCCCAGCCGCGACCACGACACAGCGGCGCGCTGCCGCTGCCGCGCTAACGAAGAGCACGTTTCCTCAATTGTAGAGATGGAATGTGAAGTAGAAGGTACTCCGGTTGATCCCGAAGATATCGACAGAGATCCCGGATGGATTGCCGTAACCAGAAAACGTTCGGAGAGCAAGAAAGCCGGTGCTACGTATGGCGCCAAACCACCGGCAGCCAGGTCAAGTGTACCTAACTCGGCACTCCACCGCCGTCGCAGCCCTGAAGAAGTCAAGCGAAACGTTCTGAAGAACAGCAAAATGCCACCGCTACCTCGTGACGAAATCAAAGTAATCGTCAGACCGAGAGGCGGACTGTGCATCGGCAGGGTAGGCCCCTCCACGGTGGCCGAAGCCATTTGGGAAGCGGCGGGCTTCGATAACGTCCGAAGAAGTGCGGACACGATGTGCCCCAACATAGTACAAAATATCATGGTCATTAGCACTCCCAGCCAGGAAAACGCCGATCGTTACATCAACGTGGAAAGCATCACCATCTCGAACCAAGAATACGAAGTCAGCGCATACGTGGCGGCGCCGAACGCCACTTGCAAGGGCGTCATCCGAGGTATCTCGCTCAATGACGATCCCAAGACCATCGAGCGAAAAATCGTCAATGAAAGGAATCCGCTAGCCCTCGATGCGAAGAGGATCAAGAAAACGAGCACACTGATTGTGCTGTTCGAGGGTTACAGAGTTCCCAACTACGTATCGTACGGAGGAACCTTAATCAGGTGCACCCTCTACAGAAAGAAAATAGACGTGTGCCACGTGTGTGGAAACATCGGACATCGCTCGGACGTGTGTCCAACACCGGATGCAGCGATATGCAAAGATTGCAAGGCCCCGCTGCAACAAGGGGAAGAAGACAATCACACGTGCACGCCAAAATGCGACCTATGCGGTGGAAGGCATCGCACCGCAGCCAAAGAATGTAGGCAAATGTACCAAACGCCATACATCGTCAAACGCAGGCGAAGACTCAGAGAACGCGCAACCCAAGAGCAAGACTTCCCACTGATGGACGAGCACCTCTCCGCAAAATTAGACACCGCACAAGAATGTGGAGCCAAGCCAGGTCAATCACCACCACCGCATCACCAGCCGTCGGCGACCAGGGGCCGTTCCAGGTCCAGGGCCAGACGCGGCGGAAAGGGTGGCCGCGCCGCCTCAAGGCCAAGCTCCGGCTCCCGATCGAGATCGAGGGCTCGCTCCGAGTCCAGAACCCACGCCGGAACCAGGCGCGGTCCCGGCTCTCGTTCCAGGTCGCGAACCCATCCCGGCACCGGTCATGGCCTGGGGGGAAGAGGTGCGGCAGCAACGTCTACCGGCCAACTGGGCCACGCTCCGGTTTCGCCATGCAGGCCCACCACCGCCAACGCCGGCTCCAAGCCGCACCACTCGGACGAGGCCAACGCCGACAGGGGAGGAAGACAATCGACCCTAACCTGGGCCAACACGGTTCGTAAAAGCACCGAGTTTGACGACGACAGAGTTATGCATTGCGACCTGCCTCCAGAGGAGAATAGAGATGACGAAATAGCTAAGCTCAAGAGAGAAAACACAGAACTTAAAGAAACGGTTAATGCAATGTCCCGCGAACTAGCGGAAATTAGGAAAGCTCTCGTCGCACTCCGTAGCGGCGAAAGCCGAGAAGAAACACGCGCTCTGACTGACAAACCCGTCCCCGCCCCATCTGGTGAAGGCCCCATGGCCACCAAACGCAGAGCTGTAGAAAGCAAACTCAAAAACACGGAATCCCAAATAGAAGAAATGAAGCAAACGTTAGGCACTCTTGCCGATAGCGTCAAGACGATTGCAGACAGCGTAGCCAGCCTCACGGCCAGCGTTCAGCAAATTCAGGTGGCACTTGGTGACCCAAAAGAAGGACTCAAAGCAATAAACAATCGCATCACCGCGCTCGAGCAGCGTTACGAAGAACTACCCGTATTCGTAACGGGCGACGTACCCGCAAGCGCAGCGAGAGTGAACGTCCCTTCCATCATAGCAAGATCGGTGACCTCATCGAGGGGTGGGCAGTTACTTCGCTCAGCTTTGACCTCCCGCGGTGGAGAAGAAAATAGAACTCAAGATGGCCAACGATAAAGAAGTCTTTCGCATTTGGCAGTGGAATTGCAGGGGATATGCTGGCAAAAGGGCCCCCCTGCAACAATACCTCAGGACGGCTTCGGCCAAACCAAAAGTCATCGCGTTACAGGAAACAATGGTCAGCGCAGCCTCCTTATCGGGTTTCAGCGCCGTAACTGGCTCGACCGCAGGCAGGGGCGTATGCACACTAATCGACAAAAAGCTAACGCACGTCTCCCACGATCTGAAGATCAGGGGCGACGGCATTGAATACGCAATGGTCGAAATCTTGCTAGAAGCGCCACGCAAGAATCAACGCAGAAACAGCATCTTTGTGTTGAATCTGTACAGCAACCCCCGACACCGAAAACAACAGTTCAAAGGACTCTTAGAGAAGGCCTCCAGGACTGCCGGTCCCCGACCCCTAGTCGTAGCCGGAGACTTTAACGCTCCACATGGCATATGGGGTTACGCGTACGAGACGAGAAAAGGCCGGGACCTCTGGCTCGATGCCAATGAGCTGGACATGACCTTGATCACCGACAAAGCTTTTCCCACCCGTACGGGCAACTCTGCGGCTAGGGACACGACACCTGACCTCACCTTCATCAAAAACATCGAAGAAGTCACATGGACCAACACCGCCATGGATTTTGGCAGCGATCACTACATCCTGGAAACGCGAGTCACGGTCGAGCGCAGCAGAAGTCGAGAATTCGCGGTCATCGACTGGGACTTGTTTCGAAGTATACGCAGGAAGCGAACAGACGAAGACGTACCCGATGACCTTCAAGGCTGGTGCAAGAGCATTCGTCGGGACATCGAGACGGCCACCAAGATAGTCAAGACAGACCTCAACATCGAAAAGATGGATAGCAGATTGGCGCACCTGTTGGAGGCCAAAGAATCTATCGCTCGACGCTGGCAGGAGCAAAGACACAACCGGAGACTCCGTAAAAGGATATCCACCCTAAACAAAAAAATCGAGGCGCACTGCGACACCCTTTGCAAACAACAATGGGACGAGCTGTGCGAATCGATTGACGGCCAACTCCGAAACGGGAAAGCGTGGAACTTCATTAAACACCTCCTGGACGAGAAAGGATCGAGATCTAATCAAAATCATAACCTAGCCCGAGCGCTTCACGAAGCATGCAGAAACCAACCGGTGGAAGAAGTCATTGACCAACTGGTATCCAAGTATATGCCAATCGAAGAAGAAGGGGATAGGGTGGTCTTCCCCGAGTACGGAGGCCCACCGCTACCCGAAATGGACGAAGCTTTCACGGTAGCCGATATCAGACGCGTCGTCCAAGCACTCAACCGAAAATCAGCCCCGGGGCCGGACGGGATCTCAAACAGAACCTTAAGAAATCTCGACGACACATCTCTCGAACGGCTCACCGACTTTGTCAACGAAGCGTGGAGCAGGGGCCACGTGCCGGAAGAATGGAAGACTGCCAACACGGTGCTTATTCCGAAACCCGGCAAAGCTCCCAGCATCGACAACTTGCGACCGATCGCCCTCACGTCGTGCGTGGGAAAAGTGGCAGAACACGCGATCCTGAACAAGCTAAACGACTACCTCGAAGACAACAATGTTTACACATACAACATGGTCGGCTTCAGAGCCGGCCTCTCAACGCAAGATGCGATGAAACTCATCAAGCACGAAATTCTGGACGGATATTCCAGGGACACCAAGGCCATCCTCGGTCTGGACCTAGAAAAAGCTTTCGACAACGTCAAGCACGAATTCATCTTAGCGACGATCGAAAGTCTCGGGTTGGGACGCAGATTCTACGACTACGTCAGGTCCTTCCTGTCGGGGCGAAAAGCAAAACTACGCATCGGAGACCTGCACACGGAAGAGGTCACATTGGGACACCGAGGGACGCCTCAAGGCGCCGTCATCTCCCCAGTACTCTTCAACCTGTGCATGATCGGCCTCTCCAAGAAACTCGCCAACATCGACAGCATCAAGCACACCATATACGCCGATGACGTCACAATCTGGTGCGCCAGCGGCAGCGAAGGCAAAGTACAAGACGCCCTACAAGAAGCCATCGACACGATAGAATTGTACCTCC
The DNA here is from genome assembly GCF_013339695.2 of Rhipicephalus sanguineus. Taxonomy (NCBI): domain Eukaryota; kingdom Metazoa; phylum Arthropoda; class Arachnida; order Ixodida; family Ixodidae; genus Rhipicephalus; species Rhipicephalus sanguineus. Next base: position 13,062,599 of record NC_051185.1, read on the forward strand.
GGCCGACGGGTCTGAGGTGCTCGCCCACAAAATCAGAACTGCTGCTATACAGGAAAGAGCGAGGAGCGAGACCCAAGGGTTGGAAGCCGGTGGAAGAAAGCGACATTCGCCTTCACACGAGCGACGGAGCCGAAATTCCGAGGGTCAACAACATCAGAATCCTCGGCTTCTTCATCGAATCCGGTGGCGGCAACGGCACCGCCTTAAAAAAATTGCCGCCAAGACTGACAATGCTTTTCGCTTGATCAAGAGAATCTCCGGCAGGCATCGAGGACTTAAAGAAGACAATCTGCTGAGGTTAGTAAACGCTTTCGCTCTTTGCCACCTGTCCTATGCGGTGTCAATGCACAACTGGCTAAAGTCGGAGTGGACCAAACTCGACGCCATCGTAAAGAAAACGGTCAAGAAGGCTCTAGGTCTACCGATCCGAACCAGGACTGAAAACCTCCTCAAGCTCGGAGTGCACAACTCGGCGGCCGAGATCGCCGAAGCTCAAGAACGATCGCAACTGGCAAGACTATCTGGCACAACGACCGGCCGAAGAATCCTCGCCGAATTAGGATTAAACCCCACCAGCGATTCCGGCGGCGACGACTATGCACGAATACCGAAAGCGGCGCTGGAAGAAATCACGGTCGCCCCGATCCCACGCAACATCCATCCTGTCCACAACGAAGGGCGAAGAACGTCGAGGGCCAAGTGCCTACTGAAACAACTGGGCAAGAACGGCGCACCCGCACGCTTCGTCGACGCGGCCGCGCACAAGGACGGCAAGAAATACGCAGTCGCAGTCGTAGATCCACTCGGATCGGTAACCAACTGCGCCACTGTCATAACCTCGAAACCAGAAATTGCAGAACAAGTCGCCATAGCCCTCGCCCTGATCGACGATCGATGCGGGGAGGTGTACAGTGACTCGAAAACCGCCATCAAGGCATTTCAAAGAGGTCGCATCGCTAAGCAAGCGGCCCGTATTCTTAATCTCCGTGGCAATAGCGTGTTTCACACCTGCACCATTTACTGGTTCCCCGCACACGTCGGCTCGATCGAGGGAGTTGCCGTCAACCCCAACGAGTCCGCCCACGAAGCGGCGCGCGCATTAACTGACCGCACCGCTCACCTTACGGGCGACGACTCGACAACCGACTTCGACGGGGCACACAAAGATTCCCAAGCACGTACAACGAGGTCACCAAATATTATTACATGGCCAGAAGAGAGTTTCCACCTCCTCACCCCAAACTCAATAGAGCTCAGGCGGTCTCGTTACGATTATTGCAGACACACTCGTATCCGTCACTCGCACACCTTAACGAAATCTACCCGCATAAGTACCCTGACGCCTCCTGCACCGCATGTGGTCAGGAGGTCGCTACCCTAGCTCACATGCTCTTGGAGTGCGGGTCGCTAGGCCCAACCTACAGCAAGCCCAGATGGGAAGCCATGCTGCACAGCCCGAAGCCGCAAGACCAAATCCTGGCCGTCCGATACGCCCGCGACAGGGCCCACAGGCTAGACCTGTCGGTCCCCACGTGGGAATAGCCGGGTGGGCGCGGGGGATGCTCTTCCCCACGTCTGTAACGGACCACAATAAAGTTGTTCTCTCTCTCTCTCTCTCTCTCTCTCACGGAGGCAGTGCAAAACCACGTGAGGTGCAGAAAGCTTGCAGTGTCTCCGATCCTGGAGGCAGTGCAAAACGACGTTAGTTTCAGAAAGCTTTAGGAGGGGGGCGAGGGAGGATCGATACATATACTGAGAAGAAAAAGAGGAACGTGGCTTTCGCCTTCGAGTCGTCTTAGGCGAACGCATAAGGGAGTCTGAGTTTTTTTCCCCTCTTTAATAGCGTTTCTATTAGGGCAGGCTTGCTCTCTACTCTTTCTCTGAAACCTGAACTTGGCAGAGCTTACATAAACACAAAGAAAAGGGCCTGAAAAGAAGTACGAACGACGCGAATAAAGAAAGGATTCATAGAGTTCAAGGGAGGGTAACCAGGGTGTATAATCTGTCGTTGACTACCTACATTAGAGGCAAGTGTAAAGCTTGTAAAGGAGTCAATGACAACATTAAAAGGGTAATGACACGGTCACTCAAGAATTTCCGGATTTCAGCAAAAAGAAAAAAAACAAAAAAAACGTAAAGGACTTATTGTGCTCATACGTGTATGAAAAATAAACAGTAAAATAATATTTCAGTGCAAAATAAGCCCTAGAAGGTGCCGGCTATACATTATAAACCCCTCCCACAACCAGCGACCACCATTTTGCCATGGCATGTGTGACTTCATGTGCTGCATGGAGCGCAGCCCTCGTCTTCTATAAGTTTAAGCCGTTCTAAATCGTTCAATTTCAATGTCAAGCTGAACAAATATAAAATAGCTCGATTGCATGCGCAGCTGATCACGGAAAAAATCATCACCGGACTGCAAGTGCTCGCACAGCAAGCAGCTGGTTATGTCAAGGCTCACGAGAGCGCCACTTGCGTGTAATATATCCTTATAATTTACCTGCTCAACCTAATGCGCTAAAACGTCGACAGCATATTCGTGAAGGCACAAGGATTACCTCACATACCACAGATTATGATCGTCAATAGAGTGTCATGGCCCCTTTAAGCAGTTGACGACATAATATCGCAATGCCAGAAGCTTGGTTTGCGTAGTTGGCGCAATGAAAATGCGCGAGGATTGTACACAAGGAGCGTACGTTTAACAAAATAAAGAGAAAATATAATTTAATGCAGTCCGATTAGTCCGTCCCGTCTTTCTTCGGTACACAATGAATTTTATCGTAGCGGTGCTCCTCTTGAAGCAGTGTCAACTGAATACACACTATTCAATCCCTGTTTGTAAAGAATGTTAACAAGTAAGAATAAATTAGACTGTAATAAATGTTCTCTTCAAAAGATGGCATGGGCTATGAGGGGGTTCGTTGCCGTCTGCCCCAAGAACCAAGGCCATAGCTAGTTTAACTATAAGATAACACTTTCACCGCAACAGCGAAGCAATGAATGCGATAGCAACAAATTGTAATGTTATGCGAAGTAAAGCTGGCAGCTAACTCTTCTGGATCCAGTCTCACGTAACTCTAAAAAACGCTGGTTTAAGAGAATACGGCCACTCTAGGGAGTGATGCGGATTTCGCACAGTGTCCTTGCGTTAAGAGCGCAGCACGTAGACGGCTATACGAGCCATCCGCTGATGCCTGCCGAGATAGCGAGCGCGCCAGCGATCGCGACAGCGCCCCTAGAATCAAAGTTCACAGTTGTTGCTCGAACGGCAACCTCCCACACACACACACACACTCCTGCGTCCCTTTACGCTCCCTCAAGACAGGCGGGGCGTTCCCTCCTTGCTTGAGCAGCATTCGACGGCAGGCGTCGCACGCGGGGTGATGTTATCGCATGCGCCCTCCGAGCGACGCAGATGGTTCGTCTCGTTTGATCTCTGCTTCGGCCGCGTTCGTCGCCTCCGCTAGCGCGCTTTTGCCCGCGAGTGGAACATACGATGCGCGGGGGCATCTTATCGATGTGGACATTACACGGAACATGACAGCGACTGCGACGGCAAAAACACGCCGAGAGTGTCCATATAATTGCTATTGCAACAAAAAGAAGTGTTTATTAGTACCAACTGAACTAGAAAAAGCTACGCGCAACACAGGGGCACCCGCGCCTTCCCCTAACCATCGCCGCGCCGGGCACGCACTACCCGCACACACACCAACATCTTTGCCGCGTCCACCACTCTTGAGAGTCCGCCACCAATTGTTCGGGCAGCGCTACGGCTGCCGCTCTTGAACCCAGCCAGTGCGCCAGTGCGCAGCACGTGTCGCTTTGATAGCCGCCTGGCGATGGGCGTGGCTCCCACAGATTGTACACGATATGCAGATGATTAAAAGGCCGCTGTGAAACGCGATTATCACAAATAATTGCTGACAAGTTCCCCTCTTCGAGCACTGTGGATGCCAGCTTCGGTAGCCATATTGAAAAATGTAGACGATTCATTTGAAAGTAGCCGAGATACGGAGTTGAACTCTTTGACCTTGCCGTCTTCGAGAACGAGTATCCTGCAAAGATAAGCAACAAATTTCTGAACATTTTCTACCGACAGGAGCAGCAACAGACAGCATTGCGGCTTACGGATACATTAGGTACACTGCAAGCTAATCTCGATCACCTGTACTATTTATTCAATTAAATTCAAATCAATTGAGTTTATTCAGACAATTTTTTTCCTAGGTTGAAGAGACTAAAGGCAGATTATCACTGCCCACACATTCCACCCATATGGGTCCCTCCAACCAGCAGCCGAAAGACTTAATAAACAGTTCTGTACAGGAGAGTTTGTCGTCAATTCACTCGCTCAAGGCCTCCGTCCGCGAAGAACCTAACGGTGCATTAAATAACACCCGTGTTGTTGACGCGCTGGGCTTTAGCGGTACCTCCAGCCGACCTTGGAGGCTCTGCAATCACATCATGATCCCGGGCGCACTGCGTCACATGGTAACGCCATCGCATTTCTGTGTCATAACCATGAGACGTCAAGTTAGTAGTAGTAGTAGTAGTAGTAGTAGTAGTAGTAGTAGTAGTAGTAGTAGTAGTAGTAGTAGCAGCAGCAGCAGTAGTAGTAGTAGTAGTAGTAGTAGTAGTAGTAGTAGTAGCAGTAGTAGTAGTAATAATCATCTCTGGGGTTACGATGTCACGTTATGTGAAGACAGTGACGCCATTATGAAGTCACAGTGGCGTCATCAATGATGATAATTTTTTTTGCATCGCTTCGTGTTGGCGCCGCCACCGACGACCACTTTTCGCGTTTGATGAGGAATCTAAGACTATCGTCTTAATAATAAACTCGTAAGCGTCAAGGCGATGCTAGCGTTGCAATTATTGCATTTTCTGACCTTACCTGTCGTAGTCGAGGACGGTGTGTATGCGATGCGCGATTGTGAAGAGCGTGCATTGCGCAAAGGCGTCCCTCAGCGCCACCTGGATGAGCTGGTCGGTGTCTCCGTCCATCTGTGACGTGGCCTCGTCCAGGAGGAGTATCTTGGTTCCGCGAAGCAGAGCCCGCGCGAGGCACACCAGCTGGCGCTGGCCCACGCTGCAACCAAGAATCCGAGTGGAGGGTAGTTGCACACCAAGGCAAATCAGGTGCATTAAAAAGACAGGGGTCACATCTCTAAGTGTCCGTGAAGCTTCGCTCCACAAATAACCATGGGTCGCAAGACATCTATAAAAATAAATACATCAGGATAATTAAGATAGATCTCTTACAGGCGATAACTTCCCCGCGATATATTTGAGTATTGCGCTGAAGAACGCACCATGTTGCGATGAAGGCCCGGAGCATTTGCACAAGAAATTTCGTATAGAGCACGTCATTATTCTGCATACTTTGAGAAATCCTGCAGGACGCCAAAGGGTCAACCAGTGGAACCTAGGGCAGTCAATGGGGTGGGGCAGCGGATGACGGTGCTCGCCAAGGGCGTCATACAAAAAAGAGCTAGAACCTGACAGGCGATCTTATCTATGAAACTCGCATGAAGAGGCCTTCGTCATCATGAGCCTGACTGCGCCCACTGCAGGGCAAAGACCTCTCCCATGCTCCACCAATCAACCCGCTCCTGTGCTTTCTGCTGCCAAGTTATATCCACAAACTTCTTAGTTTCATCTGTCCACTTAATTTTTTGTCTCACCATCACGCGTTTGCCTTCTCTTGGGATCCAATCAGTTACTCTTAATGACGAACGTTATTTTGCTTACGCGCTACATGGCCTGCCCACGTCCTTCTTTCTCTTGATTTCGACTAAGATGTCCTTAACACCCGTTTGTTCCCTGACCCACTCTGTTCTCTTCTTGTCCCTTAAGGTTGCACCTATCACTTTCCTTTCTATGGATCACTGCGTCGTCCTCAATTTAAGTTGAACCCTCTCTGTAAGCCTTTCTGCTCCGTGAGTGCCGGTAAGATGCAGCTGTTATATACCATTCTCCTGAGTGACAGTGGTAAACTACCATCCATGATTTGAGAGTGCTTGCCGAAGAGGCCTTGGTGAGCCCCAAACAAACGGACCACTCGGAACACGGATACGCCCAGGCACGTACCGAAATTGGTGGCCTCAACCCACTAGCCGTCGCCATTCTATTTCGCAGTTATATCCTTCATCCTAGGCGGCTTTCTGGTTCTGTGAAAGTACAGCGCCCCCCGTTTTTCCATCATTATCATCATCATCAGCCTGTCTACACCCACTGCAGGGCAAAGGCCTCTCCTATGTTCTGCCAATCAACCCGGTCCTGTGCTTTCTGCTGCCACGTTATACCTACAAACTTCGTAATCTCATCTATCCACCTAATTTTCTGTCTTTCCCTCACGCGTTTGCCATCTCTTGGAATCCAGTCAGTTACCCTTAATGACCACCGGTTATCCTGCCGACGTGCTACGTGCCCGGCCCATATCCATTTCTTCTTCTTGATTTCAGCTATGATATCATTAACCCCCGTTTGTTCCCTGAGCCACTCTACTCTCTTCCTGTCTCTTAAGGTTACACCGTAAGACTTAAGACACTATATTCCAAATGCTCTCTCGAGGCCACTGTTTGTCGGTGTTATATATACTTTAGTATGGTGGACAATCTCACCCCGATATATATCTTGCATCGCGGTGAACCTCAAAGCGAAACACAATAATGTAGCTTGCTGGGCGAGTCTATTTATGCTATTAGGAGGGGGAAACCAGCGAAAAAAACGAAGAGAGTGAAGAAGAAGAACCAGACAGGACAAGCGCTGGACTTACAACTAAATGTTTATTGACGAAAGCTCACAAATCCACACACATGAACCAGTAGCGCATACGTAAACAGGCTATCTGGAGCGCTGTGAAGTTGCAAACCTAACACTACAAAGCCATAAAACGTGTCAATGTGATACAAACAGCACATTGCCACGAAACACCAAAATATCAACGCCAAGTGCACCAACTATCAAGAAACGTGTATTCTTTATCTATAAGGAAAACTGAGGGATCATTCACAAACCAAACATCCGCCAACATTGATACCAATACTCTTGCTGAGGGCCTTGCTGAGAGGTCACGGAGACTCACAGTGAACCCTGGCCAGCCGCTGTGACACAGGGGCAGTGGAGTCCGGCTTCCGTGCGTGAGGTCGCACGTTCGATTCCCTCCGCGGAGGCCGCATCGCGATGAGGTCGGAACGCAAAGCGCTCTCCAATAAAGATCATCCCGTGTACGTTAAATAACTGAAGAACGTAAAAATAAGCCCAAAACCCTGTACTGTCTTCAACACGTAGTAAACAGAATTCACTTTGAAGGAGAAAATCTGGATAATTTATTTATTCCTCTTTTACCGTTATGTAAGCGTGCCATTGGCATGCACTCTTGGTCACGAAAGCAAAAAATTGTGGACAGCTCCACTCTACGTGAACGCTGGGGAAGTGCAATGCACGTCCTGTCCCAGTGTTTCTCATGCGTTTATATTTGCTCGCTTAGCCCTGACGGTGGGATTCGCTCTTCGTCGGCGCTGCCGTTCTCGGGCGAGTGCGTGCTGTCGTTCTCGGCGAGCCTCCTCAGCGGCGTCTATGGCCGAAAAGACCAAGCCGGCGCCTTCCTATTAGCTGTCGTGGTGGCGCTCTCTCTCGGCCTAGCGGGGAAGCTCGGCCGCTGTTTCGCTTGGAACTGCGTGATTACGGATGGACGCTGTTCGCCTTCATTCTAAAAGTGCCTAAACTCACCTTTTAAGGGCTATAAGTTAAAGGGCGAGAAGAGTCGTGCTAAAGCTGTTAATAGCGCCAACTATGCGATGGCTTTCTTCGTATACTGGTCCGTTTAGACTGCTCTACATTAAACTACTTGCCTCAGGTTACTGCCGCCGTCAGCCGTCTCGAGCAGCAGTCCTTTGGGATCGTTGGAGACTTGCTTCGCCAAGTGGGCTCTTTCCAGGCACGCCCATATTTCCTGGTCCGAATGCGAGTCTGTAGGATCCAGGTTCATGCGCAGCGTTCCCCTGACAAGGCTCGGGTCCTGAGAGCCACAACAGAGTACAGGTGCATATAACAGAAGCAACAATCGAAATGAAACCACAACGAAGCTGCTTGATAATCATGTCATGAAAATGTAATTAGTTGTGTGCAGCGAGCCGTCTTACGGAAGACTAATTCCTACATATTTCCTACACGTCGTACTTTTTCGACAGAAATTACATAAATAGCTGTGTAAACTATAGTCGGATACAACTTTAGAAGTCCGTGGCATTTCCTCCTCAAAGGCGGATGTACACAAGCCTGCACCAACGGGCGCGCACTCTTGACTGACCTCACGAGCCCGACTGCCGGTGACCGCGCCTTCGGGGAACACTGCCGAGTGCATGAGTGGGACTATTTCTTTAGTCGCGGAGGCGATCGCCTGCCGCGCTTCAGCCGTCTGAGCGGTGCCTCTCCGGACTTTTTAAGTTGTATCCAACTATAGCAGTGTAGCTCTTTGCGTGTGTCTTCCTTATTTTTGTGACCCATCCCTGATGGAAGCACACAGAATATGGGTACACAGAAAGACAAGGACTGTGTAGTTATTAATTGTTCCATCCTATCCTAGGTAAGTTCCAGCTCCCCAGGTCTGCCATGCTTGTGCCAATCTTTTGACGCGCCTTTCGTGCTACGGTACATTATATGGGGTGTGCCGCATAGATTGAGGCAATAATGCATGGGTAAGAATTAACACTGCCAAGGCTGATGCGGAAGGCTCTTTCGGTAGAGATCTTCTTATTATTCCCCCCCCCCCCCCAGTTTCCGTTGGAAGTTACCTGAGGTATGACAGTGATGCTTCGACGCAGTAGCTTGAGCGGAACTCCTGCGATGTCCACGTTGTCGATGAGGATGCAGCCCTCTGATGCTTTGAGCATGCGTAGTAGAGCGAGCACAAGTGATGATTTGCCAGCCCCCGTGCGCCCGACAACACCGATCTGAAATTGTCAATTAGTACTGTCATGCTGCGCTTCTTCCTGAAAGCAGACTTGAAATATTGAGGCAAACGTATATTTCAGACGTAGACCAATGTGTTGCAGGCGCATGACCGGCGCCTTTAGGCACTGAACGTTATTTGTAGTAGAGGGCTTGCATTTTTGCAGTGGAAGGCAACATGAATGCGCTGAAAAGAAGAGCACGGCTGCGCCCAAAGCAACACACGTTCTATAATATACATTATATTGAGTGGATTTTTACGTGCCAAGCCCACGTTAGGATAAGAGGCAGGCCGAAGTGGAGGACTCCGGAAATTTCGGCCATCTGGTGTTTTTTAACGTGCACTGACATCGCGCAGCACACGGGCCGTCAGCATTTCGCGTTCGTCAATATGCGACCGGCGCGGCCGGGATCAAACCCGCATCCTTCAGGTCAGCAGCCGAGCACCGTAACCACTGCACCACTGCAGCGGACTACGCACGTTCTATCAAAGATGTTCAAACATCTTTTATCAAACACAACGTAATCTTGCGGAAAAGGCGGGAAGGTCCAACTAAATTTTTAAGTTGATATCCCTGAAAGGTAGGCGCCATAGAAGAAATAAATTTTAAGAAAATGCAAGACTCTTCTATTTAAGCGATGTATTTAAGAATGCCGGAGCTGTCCACGGTTGCAAAAGAGAAGCTGAAGATTCCCTCGTTGCGGCAAGGCAGCAAAATAAAGTGACTTTCATTCCCAGCTTAAACCAGCAGTTCTCCTGCAAACGCGCGTCATGCTGCTTCTCCTACGAAAGTGGAAATTTCCTATTTGGGTGCATTGATTGTCCCACATCTTCAGGGTCAAGTTGATGTTTTCTCCTTAGCGCCTGTGCATCAATATCGTAACGCTGTCACAGTGGATGCAGTGAATCTCATTTGAGTCCAACCGGCATCGAATTTCTTAATCGCGATTGGTTCTATCCCTTATCCTGCGCGAGCAAGCCAACTGTGATAAAGAGATAGAATCCCGGCTGAGCACGATTGCAACCGCAGGTACCCCATGTGACAGGCCTATTAGCTGGACCCGTTACAGGTGCCATTATCGTTCGAAATACACTGGGTCAGGGTGGAAGCTACAGATGGGTGTATCAAACACTAATTCAATACAGGGATACACAAGAATAAAAAAAAGCCGGCAGATCCCACGCATTGTGGGAATCGATGTAATGCGAAGCAGCCAGCAAAGAGCTGCATACATCGTCTTGTATGTCTTTGAGGAAAACGCGTGTGATGGTTTTCATATTAACTCCTATTCTTTATGTTCGTCACACAGTAACGTCGCGCAATACCAACTTCGGGGTCGATCAAGGTAGAGAAACGGCCGCCAGCGCCCCATGAGCGTGGCACGCAAGTCATGCTGTACATGACATACGTTTCATGACTTTCATGTTAACTCGTGTTATTTATGTTCCTCACACGGTCACGTCGCAAGATGCCAATTTTGGTGTATATCACGCTAGCGAAATGGCCGCCAGCACCCCATGAGCGTGGCACGTAAGTCATGCTGTACATGACATGCGTGTCATGATTTTCATGTTAACTCGTGTTTTTATGTTCGTCACACAGTCACGTCGCGCAAAACCAATTCCCGGGTAAATCAAGCTAGCGAAACGGCCGCCAGCGCGCCATGATCGTGGCACGTAAGTCATGGTGTACATGACATGCGTGTCATTATTTTCATGTTAACTCGTGTTATTATGTTCGTCACATAGTCACGTCGCGCAAAATCAATTCCGGTGCATATCAATCTAGCGAAACGGCCGCCAGCGCCCCATGAGCGTGGCACGCAAGTCATGCTGTACATGACATACGTGTCATGACTTTCATGTTAACTCGTGTTATTTATGTTCGTCACACGGTCACGTCGCAAGATACCAATTCCGGTGCATATCAATCTAGCGAAACGGCCGCCAGCGCCCCATGAGCGTCGCACGTAAGTCATGCTGTACATGACATGCGTGTCATGATTTTCATGATAACTCGTGTTATTTATGTTCGTCACACGGTCACGTCGCAAGATACCAATTTCGGTGCATATCAATCTAGCGAAACGGCCGCCAGCGCCCCATGAGCGTCGCACGTAAGTCATGCTGTACATGACATGCGCGTCATGATTTTCATGATAACTCGTGTTATTTATGTTCGTCACACGGTCACGTCGCAAGGTACCAATTCCGGTGCATATCAATCTAGCGAAACGGCCGCCAGCGCCCCATGAGCGTGGCACGTAAGTCATGCTGTGCATGACATGCGTGTCATGATGTTCATGATAACTCGTGTTATTTATGTTCGTCACACGGTCACGTCGCAAGATACCAATTTTGGTGTATATCAAGCTAGCGAAACGGCCGCCAGCGCACCATGAGCGTGGCACGTAAGTCATGCTGTACATGACATGCGTGTCATGATTTTCATAATAACTCGTGTTATTTATGTTCGTCACACGGTCACGTCGGAAGAGACCAATATTGGTGTATATCAATCTAGCGAAACGGCCGCCAGCGCCCCATGAGCGTCGCACGTAAGTCATGCTGTACATGACATGCGTGTCATGATTTTCATGATAACTCGTGTTATTTATGTTCGTCACACGGTCACGTCGCAAGATACCAATTTCGGTGCATATCAATCTAGCGAAACGGCCGCCAGCGCCCCAGAGCGTGGCACGTAAGTCATGCTGTACATGACATGCGTGTCATGATTTTCATGTTAACTCGTGTTATTTATGTTCGTCACACAGTCACGTCACAAGATACCAATTTTGGTGTATATCAAGCTAGCGAAACGGCCGCCAGCGCACCATGAGCGTAGCATGTAAATCATGCTGTACATGACATTCGTGTCATGATTTTCATGTTATGACTTGTCATTTATGTTCGTCATACAGTCATGTTACGCCATACCAATTTTGGTGCACATTCGATTAACCAAGCGACGAGGAGAGCACGAAGTCGTAGGCGGCTAGATAGATAGATAGATAGATAGATAGATAGATAGATAGATAGATAGATAGATAGATAGATAGATAGATAGATAGATAGATAGATAGATAGATAGATACGGCCAAAGTCGCAGAAGTTCGCTAAGAAATGCTTCGCATTTAAAAAACAAAGAAAAACACATAATGTAATTTAAATGGTTAACGTGGTCCGGAAACGTAACAAATTGACGTGTTAGCTAGAGAATGCACCTTTCAGGCCCTCTTACAGCATTCAGTCATAGTACGCTAAATTCGACAGTCACTTGTGATCGCAATCCCTGCTTTGACGCTTTGCAAGTAAGTAATACCGTAGTGATTCTAGTGCGAAGAAATACGCTGTGGTGATTGAGGTCGTTCAGACATCGTCAGGTGTGAGGACTCACCTTTTCGCTAGGATTCACCACAAATGTGACATTGCTGAGAACGTTGGGCAGAACACCGGGACGGTAGGAGGCGGAGTAGTTCTGGAACTCTACCTTGCCTTCGTTTGGCCAACACAAGAGGGCACCTCCAACTGGAGCTTTCTCTTCTTCATTGGGCCCGGATGTTACATCCTCCTGAGCAAAGAATTCGGAAACGGTCGATTCCGTTGGAAGTGTAAATTAAGACAAGATATAAATTCTATGTATGCTGTATACTAACTGTTCTCCCTGATCACTAGTGCCAATTTGGTTACATATACATCAGTCATCTAAAGGGAGATGTGAATGTTAAGTTGTCTCCTTCCTGTGCTATACTGTAGTATGTGAACTTACTTAAAAACTTGTTATTTCCCGTAAGTGAGTAGACTCAAGAAAAGACCACACACACACACACACACACACACACACACACACACACACACATATATATATATATATATATATATATATATATATATATATATATATATTATATATATATATATATATATATATATATATATATATATATATATGGGACGAGACGTCCACGTGGCACTGAGTAGTTAAAGGCTTAACTTCTTAAAAAAGCTCCTTTTTTCCCCACACCGCACCGCCGGAGCCACGCGGCGCCGCCTGGTGTTTCGGTTTCTACCTTACTAACCAATCAATTGTGCCAAGCATGACATTTCCCGCAGCACCCATTTGCACAATCAGGAGCCCCCCACTGCGGAATCCAGGAGCGGGCCAAAATTGACATTGCGCCCGCTTGCTAGCCTTTGCGGCAATACACGGTGCCCCCCTTTCGGGGACGAGACATCACCGTGGCACTGAGTAGTTAAAGGCTTAGCTTCTTAAAAAAGCTCCTTTTTTCCCCACACCGCACCGCCGGAGCCACGCGGCGCCGCCTGGTCGGGAACAATGCGTTAATGGAGGGAAGGATATGCAAGCCGCGGACAGGGGGCGGCCGGAGAAAAAAAAAAGGGGGGGGGGAAATCTACCTCATGTGCTTTTTTTTTTTTGCGCATATCCTCTTTTCTTTCAGATTGTATAAAGCTGAGCACCAACGAACTGTACCCTCATTCCTGATGAAGGCCAGACTCTGGCTGAAACGTCGAAATAAACAACGTTGTGACTTCTCACGGCGGATCTACCTGACTATATATATATATATATATATATATATATATATATATATATATATATATATATATATATATATATTGTAGCGAAGCGTTGGAAGTTTGTAATGGGTCGCCCTCTCGAGCGCTTTCTAATGGGTCGTCCCCTTCGGCTCTTCTCTGACAGCATGCTCCTCGCGCTCGGAGTCCGCGCTCTGTCTTGACTGTCGCCGTTGTGCTTCGTCGACTAGTGCCGTAAATAAACGCCTTTATCATTTGGTGGAGAGTGCTGCGCCGTCCAACCAGCTTCGGTCCGTTCGATGCCCCTGGCGCTTCGATCCCGTACCGTGCCCTCTACCATGCCTCAAGACGCCGCCCAGCAAACGCTTCCCCCTGTACCGACACCATGCTCCGGTTCCCCCCGCATCCGCGACCCTCTTATATTCACCGGCGCGGATGGCACTGACGTGGAGGACTGGCTCGCGATATACGAGCGCGTGAGCGTACCCAACAAATGGGACGAGGCAGGAAAGCTGAGCAACCTGGTTTTCTACCTCGCGGGTGTGGCCAGCCTGTGGTACAACAACCACGCAACCGACTTCCTCACGTGGTCTGATTTCAAGACCGCCATCATCAACGTGTTTGGCCGACCTGCCGTACGTAAACTGCAAGCCGAACAGCGTTTACGTGAACGAGCTCAGCAGACCGGTGAGTCGTTTACCAGTTACATCGAAGACGTCCTCGACTTGTGCAAGAAGGCCGATGTAACCATGTCTGAGTCTGACAAGATCCGACACGTTATGAAAGGCATCGACGACGATGCCTTCACCATGCTGCTCGCCAAGAACCCTCGTACCGTGACAGAGGTGATCACGCTCTGCCAAAGCTACGAGGAGCTGCGCCGGCAGCGGTTGCTGACCCGTCGACCTCCATCACGCGACGCCGACCTCGCTGGCTTGTCAGACATTTCCGATCACTCGGGCTTGCTCGCTCGCCGAGGTCAAGTCATTTGTGCGCGAGGAAATTGCCCGCCAGTTTTCTCTACTGACCTTGCCGCAGTCGCAGCATGTTGAACAGCCGTCGACCACACTGCTGCCTCCCTTACGCCGCGCTATTCAACAGGAAATCGCGGAGGTCATGCCGGAATACCACCAGCCACCTCCGGCGCTTGCGCCACTCAGTTACGCGCAAGTTGTAGCCAGGCCACCCCCAGCGATCCCTGTGTCTGCCCCACATCCTTACGCCGAAGTCGTCGCCAGACCACAGGCCTTCCAGGCGAGTGTGCCGGCTGCGTAGGCCGACGTCATTCCTAGGCCACGACTGCAGCCCACCATGCAGTCCTATCAGCCGCCACCCCGTCCACCGCGTCTTCGGCCATGGATGGGACCCACCCCGGCGAACCGATGGCGTACTTCCGACAACCGCCCCATCCGCTTTGCGTGCGGTTGCGCCGGTCACGTCGCCCGCTATTGCAATCGCGTGCAGTCGCCTCAAGTCGCCTCAGCCATGCCAAGCCAGTCGAGCCGCCCGTATTACGATTCACCGCAGCCTATGTCACCGCCGCCTCGCCCAGCGCCCTCTACCCGCCGTTCACCGTCACCACGACGCCGCTCACTGTCCCCGATGCGGCCACGTCTGGTCCCACGCGACCAGGAAAACTAGTCGTCGCAGTCCACGAGGCAAGGGCTGCGACGCGATCGAACTGCGAAAGCCCTCAGCGAAGCCCATCGAACGTGATAGACGTGTTTGTGGACGGTGTTCGTGCATCTGCCCTTATCGACACTGGAGCCGCTGTATCCATTATGGACGCAAAGCTTAGCCGAATACTGCGCAAAGTGACGACGCCACTTTCCGGGCTCTCCCTCCGTACAGCCAGCGCCCAACGTATTCACCCTACAGCGGTGTGCACAGCCCGCGTCATGATTAAGGACGCTATGTACGCCGTCGAACTGATCATAATTCCTGCGTGCTCTCGCGACGTCATCCTCGGATGGGATTTTCTCTCCCGCCACGACGCCGTCATTCATTGCGCACCAGCCGAAATAGAGCTGTCACCGTTCTCTAATTTGACGCCGGAAGACAGTCCATCGGCTGCGAGCAAGGTACTCGTCAAAGACGACATCAAATTGCCTGCAAACTCGTCAACGGCGGTGTCCGTCTATTGCGCCAGTCTATCCGACACCGTTGCACTCCTCTCGCCATACGACCGTATTTGCACGAGGAAAGGCTTGCTGGTGCCTTTCGCGACCGTTCAAATCACTCAGGGAAGCACCTCTATTTTTAGGGGCGAAGCTCCTTAAGGCGGCACCCGTTCGTCCCTCGTCGTGCTAGTAGTAGTGAGTAACAAGTCTTACCCTTTGACCTCCAAGGTGGTGCCGGTGGGAGATTTCTCCTGTGCGTTGTTGAACAATAAAAAATTCGCAGCGTGCGCGTTAACTAAAAGCCGAATTCTTCTGTCTCTGTAGAAGTGTAAGTGTTAGCTAAAAGCCGACTTCTTCTGTCTCTCATTCCCATTAGCAGCCATTGTTTACCTCCAAGGTAGTGCCTGGTGAGATTTCTCCTGTGCGTGATTAAACAATAAAAATTTTGTTCAAAACGCCGTTGATTGATGAAATAAACCAACGAAAGACGCCAGATGTTTTGTAAAAACAAAACGAAAGAACGCCAGATGTTTCTAAAGCAAAACGAAAAAGACGCCAGCTGCTTAACGAAAGACGCAAGGTGTTTTCTAAAGCAATGGTTTTCTAAACAATGAAAATTCACAGCGTACATGTAAAATTAAAGTGAGCTGCAAGTCGTCATAACTCATCGAACCTTTAGTATAAACGCGCCCGATCTCACGTCGGTGATGATGTACTGGGCAGAATTCACGGAAGATTCACGGTTTACCGATGAACCTCCGCAGCTTCGCCCACTCATCATCATTCACTCCGTGGATATGCTGTGATTTTTGTGTAGTCAACCCCTCCCCGTACAGTGTTACGTTGGTGCGAGGGGAATGTCTCGGCAGCGTGGAACCCCTCGAAGACGCACAAGTTATGGACGAACCCGATCACACGCACGGCCGCAGTTCCAGTACGCTCAGTGCTGTTTCGATGTCTGGTTCATCACCCGCTGACGTGTTTGCTTCCACCATAGCTGACAACCTTACGCAGGTCCAGCGTTCCCAGCTTCTGGACCTGTTGGAAGAATTTCGCTCTTCTTTCGATGTCGCTCAAACGTCTCTCGGCCGCACTTCGGCCGTTACGCACGGCATCGATACTGGCGCCCACCTGCCACTGCGGCAACGTCCATATCGCGTATCTCCCACAGAACGCCGTGTAATCACCGAGCAAGTCGACGACATGCTTCGACGCGATGTTATTCGACCCTCCAACAGCCCCTGGGCGTCTCCTGTCGTTCTTGTTGCGAAGAAGGACGGTTCTGTACGGTTCTGTGTCGACTACAGACGACTCAACAAGATCACTCGTAAGGACGTGTATCCACTGCCGCGAATAGACGATGCGATTGACAGCCTGCAAGGCGCCGAATTCTTTTCATCTCTCGATTTGCGCTCAGGGTACTGGCAAGTACCTATGGCTGACGACGCTCGACCGAAGACCGCCTTTGTCACGCCCGACGGCCTGTACGAATTCAACGTCATGCCATTTGGGCTGTGTAATGCGCCCGCCACCTTTGAGCGCATGATGGATACCGTTCTGCGCAACCTGAAATGGCACACGTGCTTGTGCTACCTCGAAGACGTCGTCGTTTTTGCTCCGGACTTTTCCACCCATCTTCAACGCCTACGGCATGTTTTGACGCGTTTGAGCGACGCCGGTCTGCAACTGAATCTAAAGAAGTGCCGATGTTCAGCACGGCAGCTGACAATCCTCGGCTACGTCGTGTCCGAGGAGGGAATTCTCCCCGATACAGGCAAACTTCGCGCCGTGACCGAGTTCCCGAAACCTACGTCCGTCAAAGAACTGCGCAGTTTCGTAGGACTGTGTTCCTACTTTCGGCGCTTCATTCGAAATTTCGCGACCATCACATCGCCTCTGACGAAGCTCCTCGGAAGTAACGGGCCCCTCCATTCATGGTCGTCCGAGTGCGACGACGCTTTCGAAAAGCTCCGCCGTTTGTTGACGTCGCCTCCCATCATACGACGCCACTACGACCCTACGGCTCCTACAGAGGTACACACAGACGCTAGCGGTGTTGGCCTTGGCGCTGTCCTTGCGCAGCGCAAACCAGGGTTCCCTGAATATATCGTGGCATATGCAAGTCGTACGCTTACTAAAGCCGAGACCAATTACACCGTCACCGAAAAGGAATGCCTGGCGATCATCTGTGGCCTTACGAAATTCCGACCTTATTTGTACGGTCGCCCATTTGATGTGATCACCGACCATCATGCACTATGCTGGTTGTCGTCACTGAAGGATCCCTCAGGTCGCCTCGCCCGCTGGGCACTTCGCCTACAGGACTACGATATCCGCGTGATGTGCCGCAATGGACGCCAGCATGCTGACGCCGACGCACTCTCGCGCTCCCCCTTGCCTGACGACAATACCCATAGCTCAGTGTCTCACAATGCCGTTTCTTCTATCGATATTCACACCATCGCTACTGAACAGCGCAAGGATCACTGGATCGCCTCATTGATAGACTAGCTGACTGATCCATCGGCAACACCATCCATTCGCGCGTTGCGTCGTCAAGCCCACCATTTCGCCGTTCGCGACGACCTCCTCCACCGACGCAATTACGGCGACGGCCGCCAGTGGCTACTCGTAATACCCCGCAGTCTGCGTTCTGGCATATGCGAATCGTTCCACTCTGATCCGCAGTGCGCACACTCTGGGGTATCGAAAACCTACCACCGCATTCGCCAACGGTACTTTTGGCGAGGGATGTACCGCTACGTGCAGAAGTTCGTTCGCTCCTGCATCGATTGTCAGCGCCGCAAAACATCAACGCACCTGTCGCCAGCAGTTCTGCAACCTCTGCCTTGCCCTGACCGGCCGTTCGGGCGCGTTGGCATAGACTTGTATGGACCACTTCCTCTAACGTCGGCTGGTAACCGCTGGGCCATCATCGCGGTTGACCACCTTACGCGATACGCCGAAACTGCCGCCCTCCCAGTGGCTACAGCGCACGATGTTGCTTCCTTCCTGCTGCACCGATTCATGCTGCG